>NC_090372.1:198505827-198812179 GCF_036365525.1 Heterodontus francisci
AACTATATTATATTAGCATGATTGCCTGACCCATTCTTTGTAACTCATGAGGCACGCTGTATTGTGAGTCTTTGAGCCCACAGTATATGCCAACTGAATGGAAAAAAGCAAAGCTCCAGAATAAGCAGTCATAAAATATCCAATACCTCGGTACACCGGGAGATTCCAAACAACTAGAAGCCCATTAATGCAGTCAGGGAAGTGATGGCATCAGACCTATAATGGCTATAAGCAGTGTTATCTAAAGAGCATATTGTGGAAGGTGGAAGACATTTACTCAAAATGTCCTTGTGATGCCACACATGAAGTGATGGTTTAATAATTATGAATGGCAGAACAGTGCGAGAGTAAAGCTGCACATGAAAAAAAAAATACATAGCACTGGAAAAACAGGACAGAAATGAAATAATATAAAGGCCACTCTGATTGTCTTTTAAAAGAATTAAATTAAATTGCATATGTTAAATTTTCTGGGTTTATATTGTTATCCATATTTCTCTCTCTTTTCTATGCATATATTATCCAATAGACACTGCTAGGAATCTGGTAATTTACCCAAGTAGACATTCTCCATGTATAAGCCCAGGCAGCTATCCTGCCAAGATGGACAGGAGTAGCAAATGATACTGAACATTGTGCAATCATCAGCAAACATCCCCACTTCTGACTGTATGATGGAGGGAAGGTGATTGATGAAAAAGCTGAAGATGGTTGGGCCTAGGACATTACCCTGAGGAGCTCCTGCAGTGATGTCCTGAGGCTGAGATGATTGGTATCTGTGATTTATAAAAAATTAAGTTTAACATTTATGTGTATTGGGTGTAAGTCTATGTACAGCTCAGTGTTTTTGGTATAGATTATTGTCGAGCCCAGTGTATTGGGTGTTGACTATTGTACAGCCCAGTATAGTGGGTATAGATTATTGCACAGACAAGTGTGTTGGGTATAGATTATTGTAAAGCCCAGTATATTGGGTGTAGATATTGTAAAGCCCAGTGTACTGGGTAGAGATTATTTATACAGCTCAGTGTATTGGGTGTAGAATATTGTAAAGCTAAATTTGTTGCGTATAGATTATTTATACAGGCCACTGTATGTTATTGTAAAGCTGAGTGAATTGGGTATATAAAATTGCACAGCCCAGTGTATTGGGTATAGATTATTGTACAGCCCAGTGTATTTTTTTTAATTCATTCATGGGATGTGGGTGTCGCTGGCTAGGCCAGCATTTATTGCCCATCCTTAATTGCCCTTGAGAACATAGAACATAGAAACATAGAAAAATACAGCACAGAACAGGCCCTTCGGCCCACGATGTTGTGCCGATCCTTTGTCCTCTGTCAAGGACAATTTAATCTATACCCCATCATTCTCCTTTATCCATATACCTATCTAAAAGCCGTTTGAAAGTCCCTAAAGTTTCTGACTCAACAACTTCCCCAGGCAAGGCATTCCATGCCCCGACTACTCTCTGGGTAAAGAACCTTCCCCTGACATCCCCCTTATATCTCCCACCCTTCACTTTAAATTTATGACCCCTTGTAACACTTTGCTCCACCCGGGGAAAAAGTTTCTGACTGTCTACCCTATCTATTCCCCTGATCATCTTATAAACCTCTATCATGTCACCCCTCATCCTTCTCCGTTCTAATGAGAAGAGGCCTAGAATGTTCAGCCTTTCCTCGTAAGACTTATTCTCCATTCCAGGCAACATCCTGGTAAATCTCCTCTGCACCCTCTCCAAGGCTTCCACATCCTTCCTAAAATGAGGCGACCAGAACTGCACACAGTACTCCAAATGAGGCCTTACCAAGGTCCTGTACAGCTGCATCATCACCTCACGGCTCTTAAATTCAATCCCTCTGCTAATGAACGCTAACACCCCATATGCCTTCTTCACAGCCCTATCCACTTGAGTTGCAACTTTCAACGATCTATGCACATAGACCCCAAGGTCTCTCTGCTCCTCCACATGCCCAAGAACCCTACCGTTAACCCAGTATTTTGCATTCGTGTTTGTCCTTCCAAAATGGACGACCTCACACTTTTCAGGGTTAAACTCCATCTGCCACTTTTCAGCCCAGCACTGCAACCTATCCAAGTCCCTTTGCAGACGACAATAGCCCTCCTCGGTATCCACAACTCCACCAACCTTTGTATCATCTGCAAATTTACTGACCCACCCTTCGACTTCCTCATCCAAGTCGTTAATAAAAATCACAAACAGGAGAGGACCCAGAACTGATCCCTGTGGCACGCCACTGGTAACTGGGCTCCAGGCTGAGTATTTACCATCTAAGACCACTCTCTGCCTTCTATCAGTTAGCCAATTCTTAATCCAACTGGCCACATTCCCCACTATCCCATGCCTCCTGACTTTCTCCATAAGTCTACCATGGGGGACCTTATCAAATGCCTTACTAAAATCCATGTACACCACATCCACTGGTTTACCCTCATCCACTTGCTTGGTCACCTGCTCAAAGAATTCAATCAGGCTTGTGAGGCAAGACCTACCCCTCACAAAACCGTGCTGACTGTCCCGAATCAAGCAGTGTCTTTCCAGATGCTCAGAAATCCTATCCCTCAGCACCTTTTCCATCAACTTGCCTACCACCGAAGTAAGACTAACTGGCCTGTAATTCCCAGGGTTGTTCCTATTCCCTTTCTTGAACAGGGGCACAACATTTGCCACCCTCCAATCACCTGGTACCACCCCCGTCAACAGAGAAGATGAAAAGATCATTGCCAGTGGCTCTGCAATTTCATCCCTTGCTTCCCATAACATCCTTGGATATACCCCGTCAGGCCCGGGAGACTTGTCTATCTTCAAGTTATTCAAAAACCCCAACACATCTTCCCTCCTAACGAGCACTTCCTCGAGCTTACCAGTCTGTTTCACACCGTCCTCTTCAGTAATACACCCCTTCTCATTCGTAAATACCGAAGAGAAGTACTCATTCAAAACCTCACTTATCTCTTCCGGCTCAACACACAGTCTCCCGCTATTGTCCTTGACCGGACCTACGGTCCCCCTAGTCATCCTCATATTTCTGACATACGCGTAAAAGGCCTTGGGGTTTTCTTTTATCCTACCCGCCAAGCATTTTTCATGCCCTCTCTTAGCTCTCCTAATCCCTTTCTTCAGATCCTTCCTGGCCATCTTGTATCCCTCCAGAGCTATGCCTGTGCCCTTTTTCCTCAACCTTATATACGCATCCTTCTTCTTCCTAACAAGACTCTCAACCTCTCTTGTCAACCACGGTTCCCTCACATGACCATCCCTTCCCTGTCTGACAGGGACATGCTTATCAATGGCCCCTACTATCTGCTCCTTGAAAAAGTTCCACATTTCGACCGTGCCCTTCCCTGCCAGCATATGCTCCCAACTTATGCTCCTCAGTTCCTGCCTGACAGCATCATATCTACCCTTCCCCCAATTGTAAACCTTGCCCTGTTGCACATACCTATCCCTCTCCATTACCACAGTGAATGCTACAGAATTGTGATCACTATCTCCAAAGTGCTCGCCCACCAACAGCTCTATCACTTGCCCTGGTTCATTACCTAGTACCAAATCCAATATTGCCTCCCCTCTGGTCGGGCAGTCTACATACTGAGTCAGAAAAGCTTCCTGGACATACTGCACAAACACTACCCCATCCAAACTATTCGATCTAAAGAGTTGCCAATCAATATTTGGGAAGTTGAAATCCCCCATAATTACTATTATAATTAGAAGGTGGTGGTGAGCTGCCTTCTTGAACTACTGCTGTCCATGTGGGGTAGGGACACCACAGTACTATTAGGAAGGGAGTTCCAGGACTTTGACCCAGCAACAGTGAAGGAACGATGATATAGTTCCAAGTCAGAATGGCGTGTGACTTGGAGGGGAACTTGCAGGTGGTGGTGTTCCTAACCATTTTCTGCCCTTGTTCTTCTAGGTGGTGGAGGTCACAGGTTTGGAAGGTGCTGTCTAAGGAGTCTTGGTGCATTGCTGCAGTGCATCTTGTGGATGGTACACACTGCTGCCACTGTGCGCCGGTGGTGGAGGGAGTGAATGTTTGTGGATGGGGTGCCAATCAATCGAGCTGCTTTGTCCTGGATGGAATTGAGCTTCTTTAGTGTTGTTGGAGCTGCACCCATCCAAGCAAGTGGAGAATATTCCATCACACTCCTGACTTGTGCCTTGTAGATTGTGGGACAGGCTTTGGGGAGTCAGGAGGTGCGTGACCTGCTGCAAGATTCCGAGCCTCTGACCTGCTCTTGTAGCCACAGTATTTATATGGCTACTCCAGTTCAGTTGCTGGTCAATGGTAACCCCAGGATGTTGATAGTGGGGGGTTCAGCAATGGTAATGTTATTAAATGTCAAGGGGAAATGGTTAGATTCTCTCTTGTTGGAGATGGTCATTGCCTGGCACTTGTGTGGCACGAATGTTACTTGTCACTTATCAGCCCAAGCCTGGCTATTGTCCAGGTCATTCTGCATTTCTACATGGACTGCTTCAGTATCTGAGGAGTCACGAATGGTGCTGAACATTGTGCAATTATCAGTGAACATCCCCACTTTGGACCATGCGATTAAAGGGATGTCATTGATGAAGCAGCTAAAGATGGTTGGGTCTAGGACACTACCCTGAGGAACTCCTGCAATGATGTCCTGGAGCTGAGATGATTGACCTGCAACAACCACAACCATCTTCCTTTGTGCGAGGTATGACTCCAACCAGCAGAGGGTTTTCCTCCTGATTCCCATTTGACTTCAGTTTTGCTGGACTTCTTGATGCCATATTCGGTCAAATGCTGCATTGAGTGGCAGTCACTCTCACCTCATCTCTCGAGTTCAGCTCTTTTGTCCCTGTTTGAACCAATTCTGTAATGAGGTCACGAGCTGAGTGGCCCTGGCGGAAGCCAAACTGAACGTCACTGAGCAGGTTGTTGCTAAGTAAGTACCGCTTGATAGCACAGTTGACGACACTTTCCATCACTTTATTGATGATTGAAAGTAGACTGATGGGGCAGTAATTGGTCGGGTTGGACTTGTCCTGCTTTTTGTGCACAGGACATAGCTGGGCGATGTTCCACATTGCTGGGTAGATTCCAGAGTTGTAGCTGTACTGGAACAGCTTGGCTAGGGGTGAGGCAAGTTCTGGAGCACAGGTCTTCAGTACTATTGCAGGAATGTTGTCAAGGCCCATAGCCTTTGCAATATCCAGTGCCTTCTTGATATGGTAATGGTAGAGTGGGGTATATGCCGGGCCATGAGGTTACAAATTGTGGTTGAATACAATTCTGCTGCTGCTGATGGCCCACAGCACCTCATGGATGCCCAGTTTTGCATTGCTAGATCTGTTCGAAATCTATCCCAGTTAGCACGGTGGTAGTGCCACACAACATGATGGAGGGTATCCTCAATGTCAAGGCAGGAATTTGTCTCCACAAAGACTGTGCAGTGGTCACTCCTACCAATACTGTCATGGGCAGATGCTTCTGCGGTAGGCAGATTGGTGAGGACGAGGTCAAGTATGTTTTTCCCTCGTGTTGGTTCCGTCACCACCTGCCACAGACCCAGTCTAGCAGCTATGTCCTTTAGGACTCGGCCAGCTCGGCCAGTCATGGTGCTACCGAGCCACTCTTGGTGATGGACATTGAAGTCCCCCACCTCTGAGCCCTTGCCATCCTCAGTGCTTTCTCCAATTAGTGTTTAACATGGAGGAGTACTGATTCATCAGCTGAGGGAGGGCAGCAGGTGGTAATCAGCAGGAGGTTTCCTTGCCCATGTTTGACTTGATGCCATGATGTTGAGGACTCCCAGGGCAACTCCTTCCCGACTGTATACCACTGTACCACCACCTCTGCTGGGTCTGTCCTGCTGGTGGGACAGGACATACCTGGGGATTCTGATGGCAGCGTCTGGGACATTGTCGGTAAGGTATGATTCCATGAGTATGACTATGTCAGGCTGTTGCTTGACTAGTCTGTGGACAGCTCTCCCAACTTTGGCACAAGCCCCCAGATGTTAGTCAGGAGGACTTTGCAGGGTCGACAGGGCTGATTTTGCCATTATCGTTTCCGGTGCCTTGGTTGATGCCGCGTGGTCCATCTGGTTTCATTCTTTATTGACTTTGTAGTGGTTAGATACAACTGAGTGGCTTGCTTGGCCACTTCAGAGGGCATTTAAGAGTCAACCACTTTGCTCTGGAATCACATATAGGCCAGACCAAGTAAGGGCAGCAGATTTCCTTCCCTAAAGGACATTAGTGAACCAGGTGGACTTTTACAACAATCGACAATGGCCATCATTAGACTAGGTTTTTTTAAAATTCCAGATTTTTAAATTACTTCAAATCCCACCTTCTGCTGTGGTGGGATTCAAACCCATGTCCCCAGAGCAATACCCTGGGTCTCTGGGTACTAGTCCAGTGACAATACCACTATGCCATGTGTAGATTATTATATACCCAGTGTATTGGGTATCAATTATTGTAAAGCCCATTGTAATGGGTGCAGATAATTGTAAAGCCCAGTGTATTGGGTGTAGATTATTGCACAGCCCAGTGTATTGGGTGTAGATTATTGTAAAGCCCAGTATATTGGGTATATAATATTGTACAGCCCAGTGTGGTGGGTATAGATTATTGTACAGCCCAGTCCTGGACTGGCCTGTCCTTGAATGTTGCCAAAACAAAACTTATATATCCACCCACACCAGGACAGCCAAATATTCCACCTTCCATATGTGTTAAAGGAGAGACTTTAGAATATGTTGAGCACTTCCTATATCTTGGCAGCCACCTCTCTCAAAAGGCCACCATTGATGAGGAGATCCAATATTGGATCAGTTGTGCCAGCTCAACCTTCCACAAACTATGGCAATGAGTGTTTGACAACAAAGACCTCCACAAGTCAACAAAAGTCTGAGTGTACAGAACGGTTGTTGTCACTGCACTCCTGTACTGCAGCGAGACCTTGACTGTGTATCAGCCACACATAAAGTGCGCGAGAAATTCCATCAACAATGCCTCCGCTCCATCCTTTGGATTCAATAGGAGGACTGTCGAACAAAAGCTAGTGTCCCTCTTTAAGCCAGCAGCACAAGCATTCAGGCAAAATTCCTGCAAAACCAACTTTGATGGACCGGATGCTGTGTCCGGATTGCCGAAAACTGTCTCCCCCGCCAGATCCTGTTTTCTCAATTCTCAAATGGCCAGCGTTCCAGGGGAGGACAAAGAAAACGCTTCAAAAACTCTGAAGCTCTCTTTGAAGCACAGCAGCTTTGACATTGATGCCTGCGAGGAGCTTGCTACCAATCGTTCAAAATGGCAACAACTTGGCGATCAAGCTACATCATGCTTTGAGTTCCAACGCCTTAATGATGAGGCAGAGCGACGGCAGAGAAAGGAAGAAGAGGAAGAAAATCCTGCACTCCAGATCGCACTACCTCGTGGGACGTCCTGCTCCAGGTGCCCAAAGATCTGCAGGTCGAAAATTGGCCAGTTCAAACACGTGAAGATCCATGGCAGAAAGCAGTGATCTTGAGTAGACGCCATCCTCAAATCATGGGACAGCCGATGATAATGATTGGGTATATATTATTGTTCCGCCCAATGTATTGTGTGTAGATTATTGTACAGTCCAATGTAGTGAGTATAGATTATTGAGCAGCACTGTTTATTGGTTATAGATTATTTTAAGTCCCATTGTGTTGGTTACAGACAATTGTAAAATCCAATTTATTGGGCATAGATTATTCTACAACCCAGTGTATTGGGTATTGATTATTGTATAATCAAGTGTATTGGGTATTGATTATTACAGTCCAGTTTAATAGGTATAGATTATTGTACAATCCAAGGCAGTGAGTATAGATTATTGTAGAGCACAGTTTATTGTGTATAGATTATTTTAAATCCCAGTGTATCGGGTATAGATAGTTATACAACCCAATGTATTGGGTATTGATAATTGTACAACCAGATGTATTGGGTATTGGTTATTTTATAACCCAGTGCATTGAGTGTAGATTATTGTACAATCCAGTGTATTGGGTATTGATTATTGAACAACTCAGGGTATTGGGTATTGTTTATTGTACAACCCAGTGTACTGGGTATTGATTATTGAACAACCCAGTGTATTGGGTATTGATTATTGTACAACCAGGTGTACTGGGTATTGGTTATTTTATAACCCAGTGCAATGGGTATTGATTATTGTACAACCCAATTTATTGGGTACTGATTATTGAACAACTCAGGGTATTGAGTATTGATTATTGAACAACTCAGTACATTGGGTATTGATTATTGTACAATCTGGTGTATTGGGAATTGAATATTGAACAACTCAGTGTATCGAGTATTGATGATTGAACAACTCAGTGTATTGGGTATTGATTATTGTACAACTCAGTGTATTGGGTATTGATTATTGTACAACCCAGTGTATTGGGTATTGATTATTGTATGACCCAGTGTATTGGGTATTGATTATTGAACAACTCAGTGCATTGAGTATTGATTATTGTACAACTCAGTGGTTTGGGTATTGATTATTGTACAAGCCAGTGTATTGGGTACTGAATACTGTAAAACCCAGTGTATTGGATGTTGATTATTGTACGACCCAGTGTTTGGGTATTGATTTTTGTACAATGCAGTTTATTGGGTACTGATTATTGAACAACTCAGGGTATTGGGTATTGATTATAGAACAACTCAGTGTATCGAGTATTGAATATTGAACAACTCAGTGTATTGGGTATTGATTATTGTACAACCCAGTGTATTGGGTATTGATTATTGTACAACTCAGTGCATTGGGTATTGTTTATTGTACAACCCAGTGTATTGTGTATTGATTATTGTATGACCCAGTGTATTGGGTATTGATTATTGTACAACCCAGTGTATTGGGTATTGATTATTGTACAACTCAGTGTATTGGGTATTGATTATTGTACAACTCAGTGTATTGGGTATTGATTATTGTACAACTCAGTGCATTGGGTATTGTTTATTGTACAACCCAGTGTATTGTGTATTGATTATTGTATGACCCAGTGTATTGGGTATTGATTATTGTACAACCCAGTGTATTGGGTATTGATTATTGTACAACTCAGTGTATTGGGTATTGATTATTGTACAACTCAGTGTATTGGGTATTGATTATTGTACAACCCAGTGTATTGGGTATTGATTATTGTACAACTCAGTGCATTGGGTATTGATTATTGTACAACCCAGTGTATTGGGTATTGATTATTGTACAACTCAGTGTATTGGGTATTGATTATTGTACAACTCAGTGTATTGGGTATTGATTATTGTACAACCCAGTGTATTGGGTATTGATTATCGTACAACTCAGTGCATTGGATATTGTTTATTGAACAACCCAGTGTATTGGGTATTGATTATTGTACAACCCAGTGTATTGGGTATTGATTATTGTACAACTCAGTGCATTGGGTATTGTTTATTGAACAACCCAGTGTATTGTGTATTGATTATTGTATGACCCAGTGTATTGGGTATTGATTATTGTACAACTCAGTGTATTGGGTATTGATTATTGTACAACCCAGTGTATTGGGTATTGTTTATTGTACAACTCAGTGTATTGGGTATTGATTATTGTACAACTCAGTGTATTGTGTATTGAATATTGTACAACTCAGTGTATTGGGTATTGATTATTGTACAACCCAGTGTATTGTGTATTGAATATTGTACAACTCAGTGTATTGGGTACTGATTAATGTACAACCCAGTGTATTGGGTATTGATTATCGTACAACTCAGTGTATTGGGTATTAATTATTGTACAACTCAGTGAATTGGGTATTGATTATTGTACGACACAGTGTTTTGGGTATAGATTTTTGTACAACCCAGTGTATTGGACAAGTCCCCAGGTCCGGATGGGATCTATCCAAGGTTGCTGAGGGAAGCGAGAGAGGAAATAGCTGGGGCCTTCACAGATAACTTTGCATCATCCTTAAACACGGGTGAGGTCCCGGAGGACTGGAGAATTGCTAATGTTGTCCCCTTGTTTAAGAAGGGTAGCAGGGAAAATCCATGTAATTATAGACCGGTGAGCCTGACGTCAGTGGTAGGGTAGCTGCTGGAGAAGATACTGAGGGATAGGATCTATTCCCATTTGGAAGAAAATGGGCTTATCAGTGACAGGCAACATGGTTTTATGCAGGGAAGGTCATGTCTTACCAACGTAATAGAATTCTTTGAGGAAGTGACAAAGTTGATTGATGAGGGAAGGGCTGTAGATGTCATATACATGGACTTCAGTAAGGCGTTTGATAAGGTTCCCCATGGTAGGCTGATGGAGAAAGTGAAGTTGCATGGGGTCCAGGGTGTACTAGCTAGATGGATAAAGAACTGGCTGGGCAACAGGAGACAGAGAGTAACAGTGGAAGGGAGTTTCTCAAAATGGAGACGTGTGACCAGTGGTGTTCCACAGGGATCCGTGCTGGGACCACTGTTGTTTGTGATATACATAAATGATTTGGAGGAAGGTATAGGTGGTCTGATTAGTAAGTTTGCAGACGACACTAAGATTTTTGGAGTAGCAGATAGTGAAGGGGACTGTCAGAGAATACAGCAGAATATAGATAGTTTGGAGAGTTGGGCAGAGAAATGGCAGATGGAGTTCAATCAGGGCAAATGCGAGGTGATGCATTTTGGAAGATCCAATTCAAGAGAGAACTGTACAGTAAATGGAAAAGTCCTGGGGAAAATTGATGTACAGAGAGATTTGGGTGTTCAGGTCCATTGTTCCCTGAAGGTGGCAACGCAGGTCAATAGAGTGGTCAAGAAGGCATACGGCATGCTTTCCTTCATCGGACGGGGTATTGAGTACAAGGGTTGGCAGGTCATGTTACAGTTGTATAAGACTTTGGTTCGGCCACATTTGGAATACTGCATGCAGTTCTGGTCGCCACATTACCAAAAGGATGTAGATGCTTTGGAGAGGGTGCAGAGGAGGTTCACCAGGATGTTGCCTGGTATGGAGGGCACTAGCTATGAAGAGAGGTTGAGTAGATTAGGAGTATTTTCATTAGAAAGACGGAGGTTGAGGGGGGACCTGATTGAGGTGGACAAAATCATGAGAGGTATAGACAGGGTGGATAGCAAGAGCTTTTTCCCAGAGTGGGGGATTCAATTACTAGGGGTCACGAGTTCAAAGTGAGAGGGGAAAAGTTTAGGGGGGATATGCATGGAAAGTTCTTTACGCAGAGGGTGGTAGGTGCCTGGAACACGTTGCCAGCGGAGGTGGTAGACGCGGGCACGATAGCGTCTTTTAAGATGTATCTAGACAGATACATGAATGGGCAGGAAGCAAAGAGATACAGACCCTCAGAAAATAGGTGACATGTTCAGATCGAGGATCTGGATCGGCGCAGGCTTGGAGGGCCGAAGGGCCTGTTCCTGTGCTGTAATTTTTCTTTGTTCTTTGTTCTTTGTATTGGGTATTGGTAATTTTATAACCCAGTGTACTGGCTATTGATTATTGTACAACCCAGTGCTTTGGGTATTGATTATTGTAGGACCCACTGTATTGGGTATTGATTATTGTACAACCCAGTGTATCGGGAATTGATTATTGTACAACTCTCTTTAATGAGTCTTGATTATTGTTCAATCCATTGTATTGGCAATTGATTATTGCATAATTACTTTATTGGGTATTGATTATTGCAGAACACAGTGTATTGCGTATTGAACATTATACAACCCAGTGTATTGGGTATTGATTATTGTACAACTCACTTTATTGGGTATTGATTATTGTACAAACCAGTGTATTGGGTTTTGATTATTGCACAAATCACTTTATTGGGTATTGAACATTATACAGTCCAGTGTATTGGGTATTGATTATTGTACAACTCACTTTATTGGGTATTGGTTAATGTACAATCAGTGTATTGGGTCTTGATTATTGTTCAACCTAGTGTATTGGCTATTGATTATTATACAACACAGTGTATTTGGTATAGATTATTGTACAACTCACTTTATTGGTTATTGATTATTGTAGAACTCAGTGTATTGGGTATTGATTAATGTACAGCTCAGTGTATTGGGTATTGATTATTATACAACTCAGTATATTGGTTATTGATTATTATACAACCCAGTGTATTGGGTATTGATTCTTGTACAACTCACTTTATTGGTTATTGATTATTGTAGAACTCAGTGTATTGGGTATTGATTAATGTACAGCTCAGTGTATTGGGTATTGATTATTATACAACTCAGTATATTGGTTATTGATTATTATACAACCCAGTGTATTGGGTATTGATTATTGTACAACTCACTTTATTGGGTGTTGATTATTTTACAACCCTGTGTATTGTGTATAGATTATTGTACAACCCAGTATATTGGGTATTGATTATTGTACATCTCACTTTGATGTGGTTTATATAAAGGCATACAGCATTTCCGACAGTGCGCTGCAGATGCTCTCTGAGCCATCTCCTGCGGGCGCTTTGAAGTTGCGGCCGAGGAGCGGTTCGTGAATTTCTGGATGCTCGGGGCACCTTTTTGCAAGGCTTCCCTCGGGTCCCGCTGCTCCTTCTTCTCTTCAATGGACTTAGTGAATATAATCACCTTTGTAAGTCTGCCAAAAGATGCTTCACCTCCCGAAGGACGCGGATGAGCTTTCCGGACATCGATGGTGCGAACTGAGGAAATGGCTTATTACCTGCACCCGCTTTCCCCCCCCTTCCCCTCCCCTTTCCCCCCCTTCCACCCCCCTTTCCCCTTCCCTGCTCCACTCTCTCAGCTCACCCCCTCACAACCCCGTCCCAGCCCCCCCAGCGCACCATCTTCCCCCTGCAACCCCCCACCCACTTACGGCCCCCTTCCCAGCTCCCCCTTGTGCCCCCTTCCCTCCACCCCTCCCCCTCGCACCCCCTCCTCCCACCGGCATCATCCTACACCTGTGTACGGGCCCTAACAACCCCACTGTCTTGGGAGAGACCGAGGCTAAGGGAGTAAACCCTAACAGAAAATCCGGAGCGGAACCCTGTAGGCTGTCATGTGTCACCTTCGGCATGTTTCCGGCAGTTCCTGCAGCCATACCGGTGCCAAACGTCGTGCTCTGCACTCCTTTGGACCCCACCAGGAAGGCCGAGAGGGGGGTTTTGACAACTGGGCAACTCTCAACCTCCTCAACCTCCATAAATGCGCCCAGACATGCGCCATGGAGAGGTCACTCCATAGTTGCCTCACAGCGACTGAAACAACATGGAAGGCAGCAGTTATGGGTTATAAGTCCAGCTAAATTGGTGTAGAAACTGGGCGCCACGGGTTGCATTTGTCGGTGGGAGAGGTCATCGCACCTCACTGGACAGCTCAAACCGGGCAGCCCCCGGTCAATAAGGTTCTGTCCCGCCACAGTCTACCTGCTTCAATGGGTGCTTGGAGCTCAGGGTCATTGCCCGAAAGGTGGACTGAAACACCGCACCAAACAACACGAAAAAAGGAAAGAAGGTACCAGCCCTTCGCTTTGCAAGCTGGAACGTCAGAACTATGTGTCCTGGCCTGTCGGAAGACCTTACACAAATCAACGATTCTCGGAAGACCGCCGTCATTAACAACAAGCTCAGTAGACTCAATGTAGACATTGCAGCACTTCAGGAGACATGCCTCCCTGCGAGTGGATCTCTAGCAGCGCAAGACTACACCTTCTTCTGGCAGGGCAGGGATCCTGAAGAACCAAGACAGCATGGAGTGGGCTTCGCCATCAGAAACTCCTTGCTCAGCATGATAGAGCCTCCCTCAAATGGCTCGGAACGCATACTGTCCATCCGACTGTTCACCGCCTCTGGTCGAGTACACCTACTCAGCATCTATGCTCCAACACTCTGCTCCCCACCTGAAGCTAAAGATCAGCTCTACGAGGAACTCCATAACATCATTAGCAGCATCCCCAACACCGAACACCTGTTGCTGCTGGGGACTTTAATGCCAGGGTTGGGGCCGACCATGACTCATGGCCCTCCTGCCTTGGGCGCTATGGTGTTGGAAGGATGAATGAGAACGGGCAGAGACTGCTTGAGTTGTGTACCTATCATAACCTCTGTATCACCAACTCGTTCTTTCACACTAAACCCTGTCATCAGGTTTCATGGAGGCACCCAAGATCGCGTCGTTGGCACCAGCTGGACATCATTATCACAAGGCGAGCCGCCTTAAACAGTGTTCAAATCACACGCAGCTTCCACAGTGCGGACTACAACACCGACCACTCCCTGGTGTGCAGTAAGGTTAGACTCAGACCAAAGAAGTTGCATCATTCCAAGCAGAAGGGCCACCCGCGCATCAACACGAACAGAATTTCTCACCCACAGCTGTTACAAAACTTTCTAAATTCACTCATCGACAGGTTTGCGGCTGCCTGCAATGAATTTGGCCGAACCATCAGCCTCAAGAAAACGAACATCATGGGGCAGGACGTCAGAAATGCTCCATCCATCAATATTGGCGACCACGCTCTGGAAGTGGTTCAAGAGTTCACCTACCTAGGCTCAACTATCACCAGTAACCTGTCTCTCGATGCAGAAATCAACAAGCGCATGGGAAAGGCTTCCACTGCTATGTCCAGACTGGCCAAGAGTGTGTGGAAAAATGGCGCACTGACACGGAACACAAAAGTCCGAGTGTATCAAGCCTGTGTCCTCAGTACCTTGCTCTATGGCAGCGAGGCCTGGACAACGTATGTCAGCCAAGAGCGACGTCTCAATTCATTCCATCTTCGCTGCCTCCGGAGAATACTTGGCATCAGGTGGCAGGACCGTATCTCCAACACAGAAGTCCTCGAGGCGGCCAACATCCCCAGCTTATACACACAACTGAGTCAGCGGCGCTTGAGATGGCTTGGCCATGTGAGCCGCATGGAAGATGGCAGGATCCCCAAAGACACATTGTACAACGAGCTCGCCACTGGTATCAGACCCATTGGCCGTCCATGTTTCCGCTTTCAAGACGTCTGCAAACGTGACATGAAATCCTGTGACATTGATCACAAGTCGTGGGAGTCAGTTGCCAGCATTCGCCAGAGCTGGCGGGCAGCCATAAAGGTGGGGCTAAAGTGTGGCGAGTCGAAGAGACTTAGCAGTTGGCAGGAAAAAAGACAGAGGCGCAAGGGGAGAGCCGACTGTGTAACAGCCACGACAAACAAATTTTTCTGCAGCACCTGTGGAAGAGCCTGTCATTCTAGAATTGGCCTTTCTAGCCACTCCAGGCCCTGCTCCACACACCACTGACCACCTCCAAGCGCTTACCCATTGTCTCTCGAGATAAGGAGGCCAAAGAAGTGTATTGGGTATTGATTACTGTACAACCGAGCGCATTGGGTATTTATCATTGAACAACCCAGTGTATAGGGTATTGATTAATGTCCAACTCACTTTATTGGGTATTGATTATTGTACAACTTACTTTATTTGGTATTGATTGTTGTACAACTCATTGTTTTGGGTATTGATTATTGTACAATCCAGTGCATCGTACATTGATTATTGTACAACTCAGTGTATTGGGTATTGATTATTGTACAACTCAGTGTGTTGGGTATTGATTATTGTACAATCCAGTGCATCGTACATTGATTATTGTACAACTCAGTGTATTGGGTATTGACTATTGTACAACTCACTTTTTGGGTATTGATTATTGTACAACCCAGTGCGTTAGGTATTGATTATTGTACGTCCCAATGCATTGGGTATTGATTATTGTACAAACCAGTGTATTGGTTCTTGATTATTGTTCAACTCACTTTATTGGATTTTGATTATTGTCCACCCCAGTGTATTTGGCATTGATTATTGTACATCCCAATTCATTGGGTATTGATTATTGTACAACCCAATGTATTGGGTATTGATTATTGTACAAATCAGTGTATTGGGCATTGATTATTGTTGAACTCACTTTTTTGCTTGTTGATTTTTGTAGAACCCAGTGTATTGGGTATTGATTATTGTACAACCCAATACATTGGGTATTGCTTATTGTACAACCCAATTTATTGGGTATTGATTATTGTACAACTCACTTTATTGGCTATTGATTATTTTACAACTAAGTGTATTGGGTATTGATTATTGTACAACCCTGTGCATTGGGAATTGATTATCATACAACCCATTGCATTGGATATTGATTATTGTACAACCCAGTGTATTGGGTATTGATTATTGTACAACCCAATACATTGGGTATTGCTTATTGTACAACCCAATTTATTGGGTATTGATTATTGTACAACTCACTTTATTGGCTATTGATTATTTTACAACTAAGTGTATTGGGAATTGATTATCGTACAACCCATTGCATTGGATATTGATTATTGTACAACCCTGTGTATTGGGTATTGATTATTGTACAGCTCGCTTTATTGGGTATTGATTATTGTACAACCCACTGCATTGCGTATTGATTATTATACAACCCCATGTATTGGGTATTGATGACAGTAAAATTCACTTCATTGGGTGTTTATTATTGTACATCCCAGTGCATTGGGTATTGATTATGGCACAACCCAGTGTATTGGCTTTTGATTATTGTACAACTCACTTTATTGGGTATTGATTGTAATGCAGCCCAGTTTATTGTGTATTGATTATTGTATCGCCCAGTGTTTTGAGTATTGGGTATTGTACAACTCTCTTTAATGAGTCTTGATTATAGTAAAACTCACTTCATTGGGTATTGATTATTGTACAACTCAGTGTATTAGGTATCGATTATTGTAGAACTCACTTTATTGGTTATGGATTATAGTACAACTCATATAATTGGGTATTGATTATTGTAGTACTTAGTGTATTGGGTATTGATTATTGTACAACTCTCTTTATTGAGTCTTGATTCTAGTAAATCTCACTTCATTGGGTATTGATTATTGTACAACTCAGTGTATAGGGTATTGATTATTGTACAGCCCAGTGTATTGGGCATGGGGTATTGTACAACTCTCTTTAATGAGTCTTGATTATAGTAAAACTCACTTCATTGGGTATTGATTATTGTACAACTCAGTGTATTAGGTATTGATTATTGTACAACCCAATTTATTGGGTATTGATTATTGTACAACTCACTTTATTGGCTAGTGATTATTTTACAACTAAGTGTATTGGGTATTGATTATTGTACAACCCTGTGCATTGGGGTTTGATAAATGTAGAACCCATTGCATTGGGTATTGATTATTGTACCACCCTGTGTATTGGGTATTGATTATTGTCTTTTTTCTTTTGGGCCTCCTTATCTCGAGAGACAATGGATACGCGCCTGGAGGTGGTCAGTGGTTTGTGAAGCAGCGCCTGGAGTGGCTATAAAGGCCAATTCTGGAGTGACAGGCTCTTCCACAGGTGCTGCAGAGAAATTTGTTTGTTGGGGCTGTTGCACAGTTGGCTCTCCCCTTGCGCCTCTGTCTTTTTTCCTGCCAACTACTAAGTCTCTTCGACTCGCCACAATTTAGCCCTGTCTTTATGGCTGCCCGCCAGCTCTGGCGAATGCTGGCAACTGATTATTGTACAGCTCGCTTTATTGGGTATTGATTATTGTACAACCCACTGCATTGCGTATTGATTATTATACAACCCCATGTATTGGGTATTGATGACAGTAAAATTCACTTCATTGGGTGTTTATTATTGTACATCCCAGTGCATTGGGTATTGATTATGGCACAACCCAGTGTATTGGCTTTTGAAAATTGTACAACTCACTTTATTGGGTATTGATTGTAATGCAGCCCAGTTTATTGTGTATTGATTATTGTACAACTCACTTCATTGGGTATTGATTATTATACAACCCCATGTATTGGGTATTGATGACAGTAAAATTCACTTCATTGGGTGTTTATTATTGTACATCCCAGTGCATTGGGTATTGATTATGGCACAACCCAGTGTATTGGCTTTTGAAAATTGTACAACTCACTTTATTGGGTATTGATTGTAATGCAGCCCAGTTTATTGTGTATTGATTATTGTACAACTCACTTCATTGGGTATTGATTATTGTACAACTCAGTGTATAGGGTATTGATTATTGTACAGCCCAGTGTATTGGGCATGGGGTATTGTACAGATCTCTTTAATGAGTCTTGATTATAGTAAAACTCACTTCATTGGGTATTGATTATTGTACAACTCAGTGTATTAGGTATTGATTATTGTACAACTCAGTTTATTGGGTATTGATTATTGTACCACCCAGTGTATTGGGTATTGATTATTGTAGAACTCACTTTATTGGTTATGGATTATTGTACAACTCATATAATTGGGTATTGATTATTGTAGTACTCAGTGTATTGGGTATTGATTATTGTACAACTCTCTTTATTGAGTCTTGATTCTAGTAAAACTCACTTCATTGGGTATTGATTATTGTGCAACTCAGTGTATAGGGTATTGATTATTGTATAGCCCAGTGTATTGGGTATTGGGTATTGTACAACTCTCTTTAATGAGTCTTGATTATAGTAAAACTCACTTCATTGGGTATTGATTATTGTACAACTCAGTGTATTAGGTATTGATTATTGTACAACTCAGTTTATTGGGTATTGATTATTGTACCACCCAGTGTATTGGGTATTGATTATTGTACAACTCTCTTTAATGAGTTTGATTCTTGTACAATCCAGTTTACTGGCAATTGATTATTGTTCAACTCCCTTTATTGGGTATTGATTATTGCACAACTCAGAGTATTGGCTAGTGATTATTGTTGATTTCACTTTATTGGGTGTTGATTATTGTAGAACTCAGTGTATTGGGTATTGATTATTGCACAACTCAGTTAATTGGGTATCGAATATTGTACAACCCAATGTATTGGGTATTGCTTTTGGTACAACACACTTTATTGTGTACTGGTTATTGTACAACTCAGTGTATTAGGTATTGATTATTGTACAACTCATTTGTTGGGTATTGATTACTGTTCAACTCACTTTATTGGGTATGGATTATTGTAGAACTCAGTGTATTGGGTATTGATTATTGCACAACTCACTTTATTGGGTATTGATTATTGTACAACTCATTGAATTGGATATTGATCATTGCACAACTCAGTGTATTGGGTATTGATTATTGTAGAACTCACTTTATTGGGTATTTATTATTGCACAACCCAGTGTATTGTGTGCTGATTATTGTACAACTCACTTTATTTGGTATTGATTGTTGTACAACTCATAGTTTTGGGTATTGATTATTGTTCAAGTCAAGTTATTGGGTATTGATTATTGTTCAAGTCAAGTTATTGGGTATTTATTATTGCACAACCCAGTGTATTGTGTGCTGATTATTGTTAAACTCACTTTATTGGGTGTTGATTTTTGTAGAACCCAGTGTATTGGGTATAGATTATTGTACAAACCTGTGCATTGGTAGTTGATTCTTGTGCAACCCAATACATTGGGTATTGCTTATTGTACAACCCAGTTTATTGGGTATTGATTATGGCACAACCCAGTGTATTGGCTATTGATTATTGTACAACCCAGTTTATTGGGTATTGATTATGGCACAACCCAGTGTATTGGCTATTGATTATTGTACAACTCAGTTTATTGGGTATTGATTACTGTTCAATGCAATTTATTGGGTATTGATTATTGTACAACTCAGTTTATTGGATATTGATTATTGTTGAGCTCACTTTATTGGGTGTTGCTTATTGTAGAACCCAGTATATTGGTATTGATTATTATACAACTCTCTTTATTGGGTATTAAATATTGTACAACTCAATGTATTGAGTGTTGATTATTGTAGAACTCACTTTATTGGGTATTTATTATTGCACAATGCAGTGTATTGTGTGTTGATTATTATACAACTCACTTTATTTGGTATTTATTATTGCACAACTCATAGTTTTGGGTATTGATTATTGTTAAACTCACTTTATTGGGTGTTGATTTTTGTAGAACCCAGTGTATTGGATATAGATCATTGTACAAACCTGTGCATTGGTAGTGATTCTTGTGCAACCCAATACATTGGGTATTGCTTATTGTACAACCCAGTTTATTGGGTATTGATTATTGTACAACTCACTTTATTGGCTATTGATTATTTTACAACACAGTGTATTGGGTATTGATTATTGTACAACCCTGTGCATTGGGAATAGTTAATCATACAACCCATTGCATTGGGTATTGATTATGGCACAACCCAGTGTATTGGCTATTGATTATTGTACAACTCAGTTTATTGGGTATTGATTATTTTACAACACAGTGTATTGGGTATTGATTATTGTACAACCCTGTGCATTGGGAATAGTTAATCATACAACCCATTGCATTGGGTATTGATTATGGCACAACCCAGTGTATTGGCTATTGATTATTGTACAACTCAGTTTATTGGGTATTGATTACTGTTCAATGCAATTTATTGGGAATTGATTATTGTACAACTCAGTTTATTGGATATTGATTATTGTTGAGCTCACTTTATTGAGTATTGATTATTGTAGAACCCAGTGTATTGGTATTGATTATTGTACAACTCTCTTTATTGGGTATTAAATATTGTACAACTCAGTGAATTGGGTACTGATTATTCCACAACTCAGTGTATTGGGTACTGATTATTCCACAACTCAGTCTATTGGGTATGGATTATTGTACATCCCGGTGTATTGTATATTGAGTATTGTACACCTCACTTTAATGGGTGCTTATTAATGTACAACTCAATGTATTGGGTGTTGATTATTGTAGAACTCACTTTATTGGGTATTTATTATTGCACAACCCAGTGTATTGTGTGCTGATTATTGTACAACTCACTTTATTTGGTATTGATTGTTGTACAACTCATAGTTTTGGGTATTGATTATTGTTCAAGTCAAGTTATTGGGTATTGATTATTGTGCAACTAAGTGTATTGTGTATTGATTATTGTTAAACTCACTTTATTGGGTGTTGATTTTTGTAGAACCCAGTGTATTGGGTATAGATTATTGTACAAACCTGTGCATTGGTAGTTGATTCTTGTGCAATCCAATACATTGGGTATTGCTTATTGTACAACCCAGTTTATTGGATATTGATTATTGTACAACTCACTTTATTGGCTATTGATTATTTTACAACACAGTGTATTGGGTATTGATTATTGTACAACCCTGTGCATTGGGAATAGTTAATCGTACAACCCATTGCATTGGGTATTGATTATGGCACAACCCAGTGTATTGGCTATTGATTATTGTACAACTCAGTTTATTGGGTATTGATTACTGTTCAATGCAATTTATTGGGTATTGATTATTGTACAACTCAGTTTATTGGATATTGATTATTGTTGAGCTCACTTTATTGGGTGTTGATTGTAATGCAGCCCAGTGTATTGGGTATTGATTATTGTACAACTCATTTATTGGGTATTGATTACTGTACAACTCACTTTATTGGGTATGGAATATTGTAGAACTCAGTGTATTGGGTATTGATTATTCCACAACTCACTTTACAGTGTATTGATCATTGTACAACCCAGTGTATTGGGTATTGATTTTTGTACAACTCACTTTATTGGGTATTGATTGTAGTGCTGCCCAGTGTATTGATTATTGTATATCCCAATGCATTGGGTATTGATTATTGTACAACCCAGTGCAATGGGTATTGATTATTGTACAACCCAGTGTATTGGGTATTGATTATTGTGCAACTCACTTTATTGGGTATGGATTATTGTACAATTCACGTTATTGTCTATTGATTATTGTACCTCCCACTGTATTGGTTATTGATTATTGTGCAACTCACTTTATTGGGTATTGATTATTGTACAACACAGTGCATTGGGTATTGATTATTGTATATCCCAGTGTATTAGGTATTGATTATTGTACAACCCAGTGCATTGGGTATTGATTATTGTACAACCCAGTGTATTGGGTATTGATTATTGTGCAACTCACTTTATTGGGTATGGATTATTGTACAATTCACGTTATTGTCTATTGATTATTGTACCTCCCACTGTATTGGTTATTGATTATTGTGCAACTCACTTTATTGGGTATTGATTATTGTACAACACAGTGCATTGGGTATTGATTATTGTATATCCCAGTGTATTAGGTATTGATTATTGTACAACCCAGTGCATTGGGTATTGATTATTGTACAAACCAGTGTATTGGGTTTTGATTATTTTACAACCCAGTGCTTTGGGTATTGATTATTGTACCACCCAATGTTTTCGGTATTGTTTATTGTCTAACTCACTTTATTGTGTATTGATTATTGTACAACTCACTTTATTGTGTATTGATTATTGTACAACTCACTTTATTGTGTATTGATTATTGTACAACACAATGCATTGGGCATTGATTATTATGCAACCCAGTGTATTGTCTATTGATTATAGTAAAACTCACTTCATTGGGTATTGATCATTGTACATCGCAGTGCATTGTTTATTGATTACTGTACAACTCAGTGTATTGGGTTTTGATTATTGGCCAACTCAATTTATTGGGTATTGATTATAGTACAAACCAGTGCATTGGGTATTGATTCTTGTACAACCTGCTGTATTGAGTATTGATTATTGTACAACCCAGTGTATTGGGTAGTGATTATTGTTGAACTCTCTTTATTGGGTGTAGATTATTTTAGAACCCAGTGTATTGTGTATTAATAATTGTACAACACAGTGTATTGCTTATTGATTATTGTACAACTCACTGTATTAGGAATTGATTATTGTACAATGCAGTGTATTTGGTATTGATTATTGTAGAGCCCAATGCATTGGGAATTGATTATTGTATAACCAGTGTATTGGGTATTGATTATTGCACAACTCACTTTATTGGGTATTGAACATTGTACAACCCAATGTATTGGATATTGATTAATGTACATCCCAATGCGTTTGGTATTGATTATTGTACAACTCAGTGTATTGTGTACTAATTATGGTACAACTCACTTTATTTGGAATTGATTGTTGTACAACTCATTGTTTTGGGTATTGATTATTGTTCAAGTCAATTTATTGGGTATTGATTATTGTACAACTAAGTTTATGGGGTATTGATTAATGTGAAACTCACTTTATTGGGTGTTGATTTTTGTCGAACCCAGTGTATTGGGTATTATTTATTGTCCAACCTGTTCATTGGGAGTTGATTCTTGTACAACCCAGTACATTGGGTATTGCTGATTGTACAACCCAGTTTATTGGGTATTGATTATTGTACAACTCACTTAATTGGCTATTGATTATTTTACAACACAGTGTATTGGGTATTGATTATTGTTCAACTCAGTTTATTAGATATTGATTACTGTTCAATGCAATTTATTGGGCATTGATTATTGTACAACTCACTTTATTGGGTATTTATTATAGTGCAACCCAGTGTTTTGGATATTGATTACTGTTCAACTCATTTTATTGGGTATTGATTATTGTACAACTCAATGTATTGGGTAGTGATTATTCTAGAACTCTCTTTATTGGCTATTGATAACAGTGCAACCCAGTGTATTGGGTATTGATTATTGTATAACCAGTGTTTTGGGTATTGATTATTGTACAACTCTCTTTATTGAGTCTTGATTATTGTCAAACTCACTTCATTGGGTATTGATTATTGTACAACTCACTTTATTATGTATTGATTATTGTTGAGCTCACTTTATTGGGTGTGGAATATTGTAGAACCCAGTGCATTGGGTATTGATTATTGTACATCCGAATGCATTGGATTTTGGTTATGGTACAACCTAGTTTATTGGGTATTGATTATTGGACAACTCTCTTTATTGGGTATTGATTTTTTTACAACCTAGTGTATTGGGTATTGATTATTGTACAACACAGTGCATTGGGTATTGATTATTGTATAACCCAGTGTATTGGGTATTGATTATTGTACAACTCACTTTATTGAGTATGGATTATTGTACAACACAGTGCATTGGGTATTGATTATTGTATAACCCAGTGTATTGGGTATTGATTATTGTACAACCTAGTGTATTGTGTATTGATTATTGTACAAACCAGTGCATTGGGAATTGATTATTGTACAAACCATTTCATTGGGTATTGATTATTATACAACTCTCTTTATTGGGTATTGATTTTTTTTACAACCTAGTGTATTGGGTATTGATTATTGTACAACCCAGTGCATTGGGTATTGATTATTGTACAACCCAGTGTATTGGGGATTGATTATTGTGCAACTCACTTTGTTGGGTATTGATTACTGTACAACTCACTTTATTGGGTATGGATTATTGTAGAACTCAGTGTATTGGGTATTGATTATTCCACAACTCACTTTATTGTGTATTGATCATTGTACAACCCAGTATATTGAGTATTGATTTTTGTACAACTCACTTTATTGGGTATCGATTATTATACAAGCCACTGCATTGGATATTGATCATTGTACAACTCAGTGTATTGGGTACTGATTATTCCACAACTCAGTGTATTGGGTACTGATTATTCCACAACTCAGTGTATTGGGTACTGATATACCACAACTCAGTGTATTGTGTATTGATTATTGTACAACCCAGTGCATTGGAAATTGATTATTGTACAACATAGTGTATTGGCTATTGATTATTGTTGAACTCACTTTATTGGGTGTTGATTATTGTAGAACTCAGTTTATTGGGTATTGATTATTGCACAACTCAGTTCATTGGGTATCGAATATTGTACAACCCAGTGTATTGGGTATTGCTTTTGGTACAACACACTTTATTGTGTACTGTTTATTGTACAACTCAGTGTATTAGGTATTGATTTTTGTACAACTCAGTGTATTGGGTACTGATAATTCCACAACTCAGTGTATTGGGTACTGATTATTCCACAACTCAGTATATTGTGTATTGATGATTGTACAACCCAGTGCATTGGAAATTGATTATTGTACAACCCATTGCATTGGGTATTGATTATTGTACAACCCAGTGTATTGGCTATTGATTATTGTACAACTCACTTTATTGGGTATTGAATATTGTACAACTCAGTGTATTGGGTATTGATTATTGTACAACCCAGTGTATTTGGTATTGTTTATTGCACATCCCAATTCATTGGAAATTGATTATTGTACAACCCATTGCATTGGGTATTGATTATTGTACAACTCACTTTATTTGTTATTGATTATTGTACAAATCACTTCATTCGGTATTGATTATTGTACAACCTAATGTGTTGGGGATTGATTATTGTACAACCCAGTGTTTTTGGTCTTGTTTATTGTATATCCCAATTCATTGGGTATTGATTATTTTACAACCCAGTGTATTGGGTATTGATTATTGTAGAAATCACTTTATTTGGTATTGATTATTGTACAACCCGGTGTATTGTATATTGAGTATGGTACAACTCACTTTAATGGGTACTGATTATTGTACAACTCAATGTATTGGGTGTTGATTATTGTAGAACTCACTTTATTGGGTATTTATTATTGCACAACTCAATGTATTGTGTACTGATTATTGTACAACTCATTGTTTTGGGTATTGATTATTGTTCAAGTCAATTTATTGGGTATTGATTATTGTACAACTAAGTGCATTGGGAGTTGATTCTTGTCCAACCCAATACATTGCGTATTAATTATTGCACAGCCCAGTGTATTGGCTATTGATTATTGTACAACACAGTTTATTGGGTATTGATCATTGTACAACCCAATGTATTTGGTCTTGATTATTGCACAACTCACTTTATTGGCTATTGACTATTTTACAACACAGTGTATTGGGTATTTATTATGATACAAGCCTGTGCATTGGGAATAGATTATCGTACAACCCATTGCATTGGGTATTGATTATTGCACAGCCCAGTGTATTGCCTATTGATTATTGTACAACTCAGTGTGTTGTGTCTTGTTTAATGTACAACGCACTTTATTGGGTATTGATTATTGTACAACCCAGTGTATTGGGTATTGATTATTGTATACTGACTTTATGGGGTACGGTTTATTGTTCAACTCAGTGTATTGGGTATTGATTATTGTACAACTCACATTTTTGGGTATTGATTATTGGACAACCCATTGCATTGGGTATTGATTATTGTACAACTCTGTGTATTGGCTATTGAATATTGTACAACTCAGTGTATTGGGTCGTGAAAACTCAGTGTATTGGGTCGCAGGAGATGTAATACCTGCCCATTTACCTCCTCTCTCCTCACTATCCCAGGCCCTAAACACTCCTTTCAGGTGAAGCAGCAATTTACTTGTACTTCTTTCAATGTAGTATACTGTATTCGCTGCTCGCAATGTGGTCTCTCTACATTGGGGAGACCAAACGCAGACTGGGTGACCGCTTTGCGGAACACTTCCGCTCAGTCCGCAAGCAGGACCCTGAGCTTCCTGTTGCTTGCCATTTCAACACTCCCCCCTGCTCTCATGCTCACATCTGTATCCTGGGCTTGCTACACTGAACATCAACGCAAGCTCGAGGAACAGCATCTCATTTTCCGAGTAGGCACACTACAGCCTGCCGGACTGAACATTGAGTTCAATAATTTCAGAGCATGAAGGGTCCCCCATTTTACTTTTATTCTTAGTTATTTTTTTTTTTAGAGATACAGCACTGAAACAGGCCCTTCGGCCCACCGAGTCTGTGCCGACCATCAACCACCCATGTTTTATACTAATCCTACACTAATCCCATATTCCTACCACATCCCCACCTGTCCCTATATTTCCCTACCACCAACCTATACTAGGGGCAATTTATAATGGCCAATTAACCTATCAACCTGCAAGTCTTTGGCATGTGGGAGGAAATGGGAGCACCCAGAGGAAACCCACGCAGACACAGGGAGAACTTGCAAACTCCACACAGGCAGTACCCAGAATTGAACCCGGGTCGCTGGAGCTGTGAGGCTGCGGTGCTAACCACTGCGCCACTGTGCCGCCCCTTTTTTACATTTTTTACAATTTTTTTTCTTTTGTTAATTTCATTTCATTGTAGTTTGTTCAGTTTGCTTACCCACTGTTTTTTTACATGTTTGTACTTGCTGCTGCTCAATCCTCAGTTCGTTAACACCCTATCTGTACTAATGCTTTGTCTTTCAACACACCATTAACATATTGTTTGCCTTTGCTCCGTGACCTATTGGACAGCTATGTGGCCTTGTCCAATCTACACCTTCTCCTTTGTTATCGCTTGGCCCACCCCTGGCTCACTTGCTTATAATCTTTGACATTTCTAATATTTGCTAGTTCTGAAGAAGGGTCACTGACCCGAAACGTTAACTCTGCTTCTCTTTGCACCGATGCTGCCAGACCTGCAGAGTGGTTCCAGCATTTCTTGTTTTTATTTCAGTGTATTGGGTATTGATTATTGTACAACTCACTTGATTGTGTATTGATTGTTGTACAACCCAGTGTATTGGGAATTGATTATTGTACAACTCACTTTATTGGGTATTGATGATTGTACAAACCAGTGTATTGGATATTGATTATTGTACATCACAATGCATTGGGTATTGATTATTGTCCAACCTAGTGTTTGGGTACTGATTATTTTACATCCCAATGCATTGGGTATTGATTATTGTACAACCGATTGCATTGGGTATTGATTATTGCACTGCCCTTGTATTGGCTATTGATTATTGTACAACTCACTTTATTGGGAAATGATTACTGTACAAACTCAGTGTATTGGGTATTGATTATTGTACAACTCACTTTATTGGGTAGTGATTATTGTACAACCCAATGTATTGGGCATTAATTATTATGCAACCCAGTGTATTGTTTATTGATTATAGTAAAACTCACTTCATTGGGTATTGATTAATGTACATCCCAGTGCATTGTGAATTGATTACTGTACAACTCAGTGTATTGGGTTTTGATTATTGTCCAACTCAATTTATTGGGTATTGATTATTGGACAACCCAGTGCATTGGGTATTAATTATTTTACAATTCAGTGTATAGGGTATTGATTATTGTACAACCCAGTGTATTGGGTATTGATTACTGTTAAACTCACTTTATTGGCTATTGACTATTGTACAACTTAGTGTATTGGGTATTGATTATTTCACAACTCTCATTTTTCAGTATTGATTATTGGACAACCCATTGCATTGGATATTGATTATTGTACAACCCAGTGTATTGGCTATTGATTATTGTCTTCTTTGGCCTCCTTATCTCGAGAGACAATGGATAAGTGCCTGGAGGTGGACAGTGGTTTGTGAAGCACCGCCTGGAGTAGCTATAAAGGCCAATTCTAGAGTGACAGGCTCTTCCACAGGTGCTGCAGAAAAATGTGTTTGTCGGGGCTGTTACACAGTTGGCTCTCCCCTTGTGCTTCTGTCTTTTTTCCTGCCAACTACGAAGTCTCTTCGACTCGCCACATTTTAGCCCTGTCTTTATGGCTGCCCGCCAGCTCTGGCGAACGCTGGAAACTGACTCCCACGACTTGTGATCAATGTCACAGGATTTCATGTCGCGTTTGCAGACGTCTTTAAAGCGGAGACATGGACGGCCGATGAGTCTGATATCAGTGGCGAGCTCGCTGTACAATGTGTCTTTGGGGATCCTGCCATCTTCCATGCGGCTCACATGGCCAAGCCATCTCAAGCGCCGCTGACTCAGTAGTGTGTATAAGCTGGGGATGTTGGCCTCCTCGAGGAGTTCTGTGTTGGAGATACGGTCCTGCCACCTGATGCCAAGTATTCTCCGGAGGCAGCGCAGATGGAATGAATTGAGACGTCGCTCTTGGCTGACATACGTTGTCCAGACCTCGCTGCCATAGAGAAAGGTACTGAGGACACAGGCCTGATACACTCGGACTTTTGTGTTCCGTGTCAGTGCGCCATTTTCCCACACTCTCTTGGCCAGTCTGGACATAGCAGTGGAAGCCTTTCCCATGCGCTTGTTGATTTCTGCATCTAGAGACAGGTTACTGGTGATAGTTGAGCCTAGGTAGGTGAACTCTTGAACCACTTCCAGAGCGTGGTCGCCAATATTGATGGATGGAGCATTTCTGACGTCCTGCCCCATGATGTTCATTTTCTTGAGGCTGATGGTTCAGCCAAATTCATTGCAGGCAGCCGCAAACCTGTCGATGAGACTTTGCAGGCACTCTTCAGTGTGAGATGTTAAAGCAGCATCGTCAGCAAAGAGGAGTTCCCTGATGAGTACTTTCCGTACTTTGGACTTCGCTCTTAGACGGGCAAGGTTGAACAACCTGCCCCCTGATCTTGTGTGGAGGAAAATTCCTTCTTCCGAGGACTTGAACGCATGTGAAAGCAGCATGGAGAAGAAAATCCCAAAAAGTGTGGGTGTGAGAACACAGCCCTGTTTCACGCCACTCAGGATAGGAAAGGGGTCTGATGAGGAGCCACCATGTTGAATTGTGCCTTTCATATTGTCATAGAATGAGGTGATGATACTTAGTAGCTTTGGTGGGCATCCAATCTTTTCTAGTAGTCTGAAGAGACCACGTCTGCTGACGAGGTCAAAGGCTTTGGCGAGATCAATGAAAGCAATGTAGAGGGGCATCTGTTGTTCACGGCATTTCTCCTGTATCTGACGAAGGGAGAACAGCATGTCAACGGTCGATCTCTCTGCACGAAAGCCACACTTTGCCTCAGGGTAGACGCACTCGGCCAGCTTCTGGAGCCTGTTTAAAGCGACTCGAGCAAAGACTTTCCCCACTATGCTGAGCAGGGAGATTCCACGGTAGTTGTTGCAGTCACCATGGTCACCTTTGTTTTTATAGAGGGTGATGATATTGGCATCGCGCATGTCCTGGGGTACTGCTCCCTCGTCCCAGCACAGGCATAGCAGTTCATGTAGTGCTGAGAGTATAGCAGGCTTGGCACTCATGATTATTTCAGGGGTAATGCTGTCCTTCCCAGGAGCTTTTCCGCTGGCTGGAGAATCAATGGCATCACTGAGTTCCGATTTTGTTGGCTGTATGTCCAGCTCATCCATGACTGGTAGAGGCTGGGCTGCAGTGAGGGCAGTCTCAGTGACAATATTCTCCCTGGAGTACAGTTCTAGGTAGTGCTCAACCCAGCGGTCCATTTGTTTGCGTTGGTCAGTGATTATGTCCCCTGATTTAGATTTGAGGGGGGCGATCTTCTTGATGGTTGGCCCAAGAGCTCTCTTAATGCCATCATACATTCCTCTGATGTTTCCGGTGTCTGAGGCCAGCGGAAAATGACTGCATAGGTGTTGCCAGTAGTCGTTTGCGCTGCGCCTCGCTGTTCTTTGTGCAGTGCTTCTGGCTGCTTTAAGTGCTGCGGATGTTAAATCGCTGGGGGCTTTCTTGTAGTTCAACAGTGCAATGCGCTTAGCGGCTATGACAGGTTCCAGCTCTTCATTATGAGATTGAAACCAGTCTGCATTTCTCTTCGCACTTTTGCCGTAGGTGGTCAAAGCTGACTCATAGATGGCGTCTCTGATGTGGGCCCACTTGGTCTCAGCAACCCCTGTGGGAGTGTTTTGAAGGGCTGTTACAAGTGAATTTAGAAAGTTTTGTAACAGCTGTGGGTGAGAAATTCTGCTCGTGTTGATGCGCGGGTGGCCCTTCTGCTTGGAATGATGCAACTTCTTTGGTCTGAGTCTAACCTTGCTGCACACCAGGGAGTGGTCGGTGTCGCAGTCCGCACTGTGGAAGCTGCGTGTGATTTGAACACTGTTTAAGGCGGCTCGCCTTGTGATAATGATGTCCAGCTGGTGCCAACGACGCGATCTTGGGTGCCTCCATGAAACCTGATGACAGGGTTTAGTGTGAAAGAACGAGTTGGTGATGCAGAGGTTATGATAGGTACACAACTCAAGCAGTCTCTGCCTGTTCTCATTCATCCTTCCAACACCATAGCGCCCAAGGCAGGAGGGCTATGAGTCATGGTCGGCCCCAACCCTGGCATTAAAGTCCCCCAGCAGGAATAGGTGTTCGGTGTTGGGGATGCTGCTAATGATGTTATGGAGTTCCTCATAGAACTGATCTTTAGCTTCAGGTGGGGAGCAGAGTGTTGGAGCATAGATGCTGAGTAGGTGTACTGGACCAGAGGTGGTGGGCAGTCGGATGGACAGTATGCGTTCCGAGCCATTTGAGGGAGGCTCTATCATGCTGAGCAAGGAGTTTCTGATGGCGAAGCCCACTTCATGCTGTTTTGGTTCTTCAGGATCCCTGCCCTGCCAGAAGAAGGTGTAGTCTTGCTCTGCTAGAGATCCACTCGCGGGGAGGCGAGTCTCCTGAAGTGCTGCAATGTCTACATTGAGTCTACTGAGCTTGTTGTTAATGACGGCGGTCTTCCGAGAATCGTTGATTTGTGTAAGGTCTTCCGACAGGCCAGGACACATAGTTCTGACGTTCCAGCTTGCAAAGCGAAGGGCTGGTACCTTCTTTTCTTTTTTCGTGTTGTTTGGTGCGGTGTTTCAGTCCACCTTTCGGGCAATGACCCTGATTATTGTACCACCCAGTGTATTGGGTATTGATTATTGTACGACTCAATTTATTGTGTACTGTTTATTGTACAACTTAGTGTATTGGGTATTGCTTATTGTACAACTCAGGGTATTGGGTATTGATTATTGTACAACCATGTGCATTGGGATTTCATTATTGTAGAACCCATTGCATTGGCTATTGATTGTTGCACAGCTCAGTGTATTGGCTATTGATTATTGTACAACTCAATTTATTGGGTATTGATTACTGTACAACTCAGTGTATTGGGTATTGATTATTGTACCACCCAGTGTATTGGGTATTGATTATTGTACAACTCACTTTATTGGGTATTTATTGTTGCACAGCTCAGTGTATTGGAGATTGACTATTGTACAACTCACTTTTTTGGGTATTGATTATTGTACAACCATGTGCATTGGGATTTCATTATTGTAGAACCCATTGCATTGGCTATTGATTGTTGCACAGCTCAGTGTATTGGCTATTGATTATTGTACAACTCAATTTATTGGGTATTGATTACTGTACAACTCAGTGCATTGGGTATTGATTATTGTACCACCCAGTGTATTGGGTACTGATTATTGTACAACCCAGTGCATTGGGTATTGATTATTATACAACCCAGTGTATTCGGTGTTGATTATAGTAAAACACACTTTATTGGGTATTGAGTATTGTACAACCCATTGCATTGGGTTTTGATCATTGTACAACCCAGTGTGTTGGATATTCATTATTGTACAGCTCACTTTATTGGGTATTTATTGTTGCACAGCTCAGTGTATTGGAGATTGACTATTGCACAACTCACTTTATTGGGTATTGATTATTGTACAACTCGTTGCTTTGGGTATTGATTATGGTAAAAGCCACTGTATTGGGTATTGATTATTGTACAACCCAATGTATAGGGTATTGATTATTGTACAACTCACTTTAATGGGTATTCAATATTCTGCAACTCAGTGTATTGTGTATTGATTATTGTTTACCTCACTTTATTGAGTGTTGATTATTGTCCAACCCAGTGTATTGGGTATTGATTATTCTACAACTCAGTGTATTGGGGATTGATTATTGGACAGCCCTGTGCATTGGGAATTGATCCTTGTGCATACCAATGCATTGGGTATTGCTTATTGTACAACCCAGTTTATTGGGTATTGATTATTGTGCAATTCACTATATTGGGTATTGATTATTGTACAACTCGTTGTTTTGGGTATTGATTATGGTACAAGCCACTGTATTGGGTATTGATTATTGTACAACCCAATGTATAGGGTATTGATTATTGTACAACTCACTTTAATGGGTATTCAATATTCTGCAACTCAGTGTATTGTGTATTGATTATTGTTTACCTCACTTTATTGAGTGTTGATTATTTTGCAACTCAGTGTATTGGGTATTGATTATTGTACAACTCAGTGTATTGGGTATTGATTATTGTACAACTCAGTGTATTGGGGATTGATTATTGGACAACCCTGTGCATTGGGAATTGATCCTTGTGCATACCAATGCATTGGATATTGCTTATTGTACAACCCAGTTTATTGGGTATTGATTATTGTACAACTCAGGGTACTGGGTATTGATTATTGTACAACCCTGTGCATTGAGAATTGATTATTGTACAAACCATTGCTTTGGGTATTGATTATTGCACAGCTCAGTGTTTGGCTATTGATTATTGTGCAACTCACTTTATTGGGTATTGATTACTGTAGAGCTCAGTTTATTGTGTATTGATTATTGTACAACCCAGTGTATTGGGTGTTGATTATTTTGCAACCCAGTGTATTGGTTATTGATTATTGTACAACCCAGTGTATTGGGTATTGAATATTGTACAACCCAGTGTATTGGGTGTTGATTATTGTACAACCCAGTGCATTGGTTATTGATTATTGTACAACCCAGTGTATTGGGTATTGATTATTTTACAACCCAGTGTATTGGGTATTGAATATTGTACAAACCAGTGTATTGGGTATTGAATATTGTACAACCCAGTGTATTGGGTGTTGATTATTTTACAACCCAGTGTATTGGGTATTGAATATTGTACAACCCAGTGTATTGGGTATTGAATATTGTACAACCCAGTGTATTGGGTATTGATTATTTTACAACCCAGTGTATTGGGTATTGAATATTGTACAACCCAGTGTATTGGGTGTTGATTATTGTACATCCCAGTGAATTGGGTATTGATTGTTGTACCACCCACTGGATTGGGCATTGATTATTGTACTACTCAATTTATTGTGTACTGTTTATTGTACAACTTAGTGTATTGGGTATTGATTATTGTCCAACTCACTTTATTGGGTATTGAATATTGTAGAACCCATTGCATTGGGTTTTGATCATTGTACAACACAGTGTGTTGGGATTTGATTATTGCACAACTCACTTTATTGGGTATTTATTATTGCACAGCTCAGTGTACTGGGTATTGATTATTGTACAACTCACTTTATTGGGTATTGATTATTGTACAACTCATTGTTTTGGGTATTGATAATAGTACAACCAACTGTATTGGGTATTGATTATAGTTCAACTCATTTTATTGATATTGAATATTGTGCAACTCAGTGTATTGGGTATTGATTATTGTACAACTCAATGTCCTGGGTATTGATTATTGTACAACTCACTTTATTACGTATTGATTATTGTGCAGCCCAGTGTATTGGGTATTGATTAATGTACAACTCAGTGTATTTGGTATTGATTATTGGACAACTCACTTTATTGTGTATTGATGATTTTACAACCCAGTGTATTGGGTATTGATTATTGTACATCCTAGTGTATTGCGTTTTGATTATTGTACAACTCACTTTATTGGGTACTGATTACTCCACATCTCAGTGTATTGGGTATTGATTATTTTACAACCCAGTGTATAGGGTATTGAATATTGTACAACCCAGTGTATTGGGTCCTGACTATTGTACAACCCAGTGTATTGGGTATTGATTATTGTACAACCCAGTGTATTGGGTCCTGACTATTGTACAACCCAGTGTATTGGGTATTGATTATTGTACAACCATGTGCATTGGGATTTCATTATTGTAGAACCCATTGCATTGGCTATTGATTGTTGCACAGCTCAGTGTATTGGCTATTGATTATTGTACAACTCAATTTATTGGGTATTGATTACTGTACAACTCAGTGTATTGGGTATTGATTATTGTACATCCCAGTGCATTGGGTATTGATTATTGTACCACCCAGTGTATTGGGTACTGATTATTGTACAACCCAGTGCATTGGGTATTGATTATTATACAACCCAGTGTATTCGGTGTTGATTATAGTAAAACACACTTTATTGGGTATTGAGTATTGTACAACCCATTGCATTGGGTTTTGATCATTGTACAACCCAGTGTGTTGGATATTCATTATTGTACAGCTCACTTTATTGGGTATTTATTGTTGCACAGCTCAGTGTATTGGAGATTGACTATTGCACAACTCACTTTATTGGGTATTGATTATTGTACAACTCGTTGCTTTGGGTATTGATTATGGTAAAAGCCACTGTATTGGGTATTGATTATTGTACAACCCAATGTATAGGGTATTGATTATTGTACAACTCACTTTAATGGGTATTCAATATTCTGCAACTCAGTGTATTGTGTATTGATTATTGTTTACCTCACTTTATTGAGTGTTGATTATTGTCCAACCCAGTGTATTGGGTATTGATTATTCTACAACTCAGTGTATTGGGGATTGATTATTGGACAGCCCTGTGCATTGGGAATTGATCCTTGTGCATACCAATGCATTGGGTATTGCTTATTGTACAACCCAGTTTATTGGGTATTGATTATTGTGCAATTCACTATATTGGGTATTGATTATTGTACAACTCAGGGTACTGGGTATTGATTATTGTACAACCCTGTGCATTGAGAATTGATTATTGTACAAACCATTGCTTTGGGTATTGATTATTGCACAGCTCAGTGTTTGGCTATTGATTATTGTGCAACTCACTTTATTGGGTATTGATTACTGTAGAGCTCAGTTTATTGTGTATTGATTATTGTACAACCCAGTGTATTGGGTGTTGATTATTTTGCAACCCAGTGTATTGGTTATTGATTATTGTACAACCCAGTGTATTGGGTATTGAATATTGTACAACCCAGTGTATTGGGTGTTGATTATTGTACAACCCAGTGCATTGGTTATTGATTATTGTACAACCCAGTGTATTGGGTATTGATTATTTTACAACCCAGTGTATTGGGTATTGAATATTGTACAAACCAGTGTATTGGGTATTGAATATTGTACAACCCAGTGTATTGGGTGTTGATTATTTTACAACCCAGTGTATTGGGTATTGAATATTGTACAACCCAGTGTATTGGGTATTGAATATTGTACAACCCAGTGTATTGGGTATTGATTATTTTACAACCCAGTGTATTGGGTATTGAATATTGTACAACCCAGTGTATTGGGTGTTGATTATTGTACATCCCAGTGAATTGGGTATTGATTGTTGTACCACCCACTGGATTGGGCATTGATTATTGTACTACTCAATTTATTGTGTACTGTTTATTGTACAACTTAGTGTATTGGGTATTGATTATTGTCCAACTCACTTTATTGGGTATTGAATATTGTAGAACCCATTGCATTGGGTTTTGATCATTGTACAACCCAGTGTGTTGGATATTCATTATTGTACAGCTCACTTTATTGGGTATTTATTGTTGCACAGCTCAGTGTATTGGAGATTGACTATTGCACAACTCACTTTATTGGGTATTGATTATTGTACAACTCGTTGCTTTGGGTATTGATTATGGTACAAGCCACTGTATTGGGTATTGATTATTGTACAACCCAATGTATAGGGTATTGATTATTGTACAACTCACTTTAATGGGTATTCAATATTCTGCAACTCAGTGTATTGTGTATTGATTATTGTTTACCTCACTTTATTGAGTGTTGATTATTGTCCAACCCAGTGTATTGGGTATTGATTATTCTACAACTCAGTGTATTGGTATTGATTATTGGACAGCCCTGTGCATTGGGAATTGATCCTTGTGCATACCAATGCATTGGGTATTGCTTATTGTACAACCCAGTTTATTGGGTATTGATTATTGTGCAATTCACTATATTGGGTATTGATTATTGTACAACTCGTTGTTTTGGGTATTGATTATGGTAAAAGCCACTGTATTGGGTATTGATTATTGTACAACCCAATGTATAGGGTATTGATTATTGTACAACTCACTTTAATGGGTATTCAATATTCTGCAACTCAGTGTATTGTGTATTGATTATTGTTTACCTCACTTTATTGAGTGTTGATTATTTTGCAACTCAGTGTATTGGGTATTGATTATTGTACAACTCAGTGTATTGGGGATTGATTATTGGACAACCCTGTGCATTGGGAATTGATCCTTGTGCATACCAATGCATTGGATATTGCTTATTGTACAACCCAGTTTATTGGGTATTGATTATTGTACAACTCAGGGTACTGGGTATTGATTATTGTACAACCCTGTGCATTGAGAATTGATTATTGTACAAACCATTGCTTTGGGTATTGATTATTGCACAGCTCAGTGTTTGGCTATTGATTATTGTGCAACTCACTTTATTGGGTATTGATTACTGTAGAGCTCAGTTTATTGTGTATTGATTATTGTACAACCCAGTGTATTGGGTGTTGATTATTTTGCAACCCAGTGTATTGGTTATTGATTATTGTACAACCCAGTGTATTGGGTATTGAATATTGTACAACCCAGTGTATTGGGTGTTGATTATTGTACAACCCAGTGCATTGGTTATTGATTATTGTACAACCCAGTGTATTGGGTATTTATTATTTTACAACCCAGTGTATTGGGTATTGAATATTGTACAAACCAGTGTATTGGGTATTGAATATTGTACAACCCAGTGTATTGGGTGTTGATTATTTTACAACCCAGTGTATTGGGTATTGAATATTGTACAACCCAGTGTATTGGGTATTGAATATTGTACAACCCAGTGTATTGGGTATTGATTATTTTACAACCCAGTGTATTGGGTATTGAATATTGTACAACCCAGTGTATTGGGTGTTGATTATTGTACATCCCAGTGAATTGGGTATTGATTGTTGTACCACCCACTGGATTGGGCATTGATTATTGTACTACTCAATTTATTGTGTACTGTTTATTGTACAACTTAGTGTATTGGGTATTGATTATTGTCCAACTCACTTTATTGGGTATTGAATATTGTAGAACCCATTGCATTGGGGTTTGATCATTGTACAACACAGTGTGTTGGGATTTGATTATTGCACAACTCACTTTATTGGGTATTTATTATTGCACAGCTCAGTGTACTGGGTATTGATTATTGTACAACTCACTTTATTGGGTATTGATTATTGTACAACTCATTGTTTTGGGTATTGATAATAGTACAACCAACTGTATTGGGTATTGATTATAGTTCAACTCATTTTATTGATATTGAATATTGTGCAACTCAGTGTATTGGGTATTGATTATTGTACAACTCAATGTCCTGGGTATTGATTATTGTACAACTCACTTTATTACGTATTGATTATTGTGCAGCCCAGTGTATTGGGTATTGATTAATGTACAACTCAGTGTATTTGGTATTGATTATTGGACAACTCACTTTATTGTGTATTGATGATTTTACAACCCAGTGTATTGGGTATTGATTATTGTACATCCTAGTGTATTGCGTTTTGATTATTGTACAACTCACTTTATTGGGTACTGATTACTCCACATCTCAGTGTATTGGGTATTGATTATTTTACAACCCAGTGTATAGGGTATTGAATATTGTACAACCCAGTGTATTGGGTCCTGACTATTGTACAACCCAGTGTATTGGGTATTGATTATTGTACAACCCAGTGTATTGGGTCCTGACTATTGTACAACCCAGTGTATTGGGTATTGATTATTGTACAACCCAGTGTTTTGGCTGTTGATTATTGTTCAACTCACTTTATTGGGTATTGATTATTGTACAACCCAGTGTATTGGGTATTGATTATTGTACTACCCAGTGTATAGGATATTGATTATTGTTCTACCCATGGCAGTGGGCATTGATTCTTGAACAACCTGCTGTATTGGGTCTTGATTATGGTACAACCCAGTTTATTGGGTGCTGATTTTTGTACAACCCACTGTATTGGGTTTTGATTATTGTACAACCCAGTGTATTGGGTCTTGACTATTGTACAACCCAGTGTGTTGGCTGTTGATTATTGTTCAACTCACTTTATTGGGTATTTATAATTGTACAACCCAGTGTATTTGGAATTGATTATTGTACAACCCAGTGTATTGGGTATTGATTATTGTACAACCCAGTCTATTGGGTATTGATTATTGTACAACCCAGTGTATTGGGTATTGATTATTGTACAACCAAGTGTGTTGGCTGTTGATTAATGTTCAACTCACTTTATTGGGTATTTATAATTGTACAACGCAGTTAATAGGGTATTGATTATTGTTCTACCCATGGCATTGTGCATTGATTCTTGTACAACCTGCTGTATTGGGTATTGATTATGGTACAACCCAGTGTATTGGGTATTAATATTTATACAACCCAGTGTATTGGGTATTGATTATTGTGCAACTCAAGTTATTGGGTATTGATTATTGCACAACCCAGTGTATTGGGTATTGATTATTGTACAATGCAGTGTATTGGGTCTTGATTATTATACAACCCAGTGTATTGGGTACTGATAATTGTACTACCCAGTGTATAGGATATTGATTATTGTTCTACCCATGGCATTGGGCATTGATTCTTGTACAACCTGCTGTATTGGGTATTGATTATGGTAGAACCCAGTGTATTGGGTATTGATTATTATGGAACTCAACTTATTGGGTATTGATCATTGTACAACCCAGTGTATTGGGTATTGATTATTGTACAAAGCAGTGTATTGGGTATTGATTATTGTACAACCCAGTGTATTGGGTATTGATTATTGTACAACCAAGTGTGTTGGGTGTTGATTAATGTTCAACTCACTTTATTGGGTATTTATAATTGTACAACGCAGTTAATAGGGTATTGATTATTGTTCTACCCATGGCATTGGGCATTGATTCTTGTACAACCTGCTGTATTGGGTATTGATTATGGTACAACCCAGTGTATTGGGTATTAATATTTATACAACCCAGTGTATTGGGTATTGATTATTGTGCAACTCAAGTTATTGGGTATTGATTATTGCACAACCCAGTGTATTGGGTATTGATTATTGTACAATGCAGCGTATTGGGTCTTGATTATTATACAACCCAGTGTATTGGGTACTGATAATTGTACTACCCAGTGTATAGGATATTGATTATTGTTCTACCCATGGCATTGGGCATTGATTCTTGTACAACCTGCTGTATTGGGTATTGATTATGGTACAACCCAGTGTATTGGGTATTGATTATTATGGAACTCAACTTATTGGGTATTGATCATTGTACAACCCAGTGTATTGGGTATTGATTATTGTACAAAGCAGTGTATTGGGTATTGATTATTGTGCAACCCAGTGTATTGGGTATTGATAATGGTACTATCCAGTGTATAGGATATTGATCATTGTTCTACCCATGGCATTGGGCATTGATTCTTGTACAACCTGCTGTGCTGGGTATTGATTATGGTCCAACCCAGTGTATTGGGTATTGATTTTTGTACAACCCGTTTATTGGGTATTGATTATTGTACAACCCAGTGTATTGGGTATTGATTATTGTACAACCCAGTGTATTGGGTCTTGATTATTGTACAACTCAGTGTATTGGGTATTGATTATTTTACAACCCAGTGTACTGGGTCTTGATTATTGTACAACCCAGTGTGTTGGCTGTTGATTATTGTTCAACTCACTTTATTGGGTATTGATTATTGTACAACCCAGTGTATTGGGTATTGGTTATTGTACAACCCAGTCTATTGGGTCTTGATTATTGTACAACCCAGTGTATTGTGTATTGATTATTGTACAATTCACTTTATTTGGTATTGATTATTGTAGAACCCAGTGCATTTGGTATTGATTATTGTACAACCCAGTGCATTGGGTATTGATTATTGTACAACCCAGTTTGTTGGTTCTTGATTATTGTACAACACACTTTATTGCGTATTGATTATTGTACAACCCACTGTATTGGGTTTTGATTATTGTACAACCCAGTGTATTGGGTCTTGATTATTGTACAACCAAGTGTGTTGGCTGTTGATTAATGTTCAACTCACTTTATTGGGTATTGATTATTGTCCAACGCAGTTAATAGGGTATTGATTAATGTTCTACCCATGGCATTGGGCATTGATTCTTTTTCAACCTGCTGTATTGGGTATTGATTATGGTACAACCCAGTGTATTGGGTATTGATTATTGTACTACCCAGTGTATAGGATATTGATTATTGTTCTACCCATGGCAGTGGGCATTGATTCTTGAACAACCTGCTGTATTGGGTCTTGATTATGGTACAACCCAGTTTATTGGGTGCTGATTTTTGTACAACCCACTGTATTGGGTTTTGATTATTGTACAACCCAGTGTATTGGGTCTTGACTATTGTACAACCCAGTGTGTTGGCTGTTGATTATTGTTCAACTCACTTTATTGGGTATTTATAATTGTACAACCCAGTGTATTTGGAATTGATTATTGTACAACCCAGTGTATTGGGTATTGATTATTGTACAACCCAGTCTATTGGGTATTGATTATTGTACAACCCAGTGTATTGGGTCTTGATTATTGTACAACCAAGTGTGTTGGCTGTTGATTAATGTTCAACTCACTTTATTGGGTATTTATAATTGTACAACGCAGTTAATAGGGTATTGATTATTGTTCTACCCATGGCATTGTGCATTGATTCTTGTACAACCTGCTGTATTGGGTATTGATTATGGTACAACCCAGTGTATTGGGTATTAATATTTATACAACCCAGTGTATTGGGTATTGATTATTGTGCAACTCAACTTATTGGGTATTGATTATTGCACAACCCAGTGTATTGGGTATTGATTATTGTACAATGCAGTGTATTGGGTCTTGATTATTATACAACCCAGTGTATTGGGTATTGATAATTGTACTACCCAGTGTATAGGATATTGATTATTGTTCTACCCATGGCATTGGGCATTGATTCTTGTACAACCTGCTGTGCTGGGTATTGATTATGGTCCAACCCAGTGTATTGGGTATTGATTTTTGTACAACCCGTTTATTGGGTATTGATTATCGTACAACCCAGTGTATTGGGCATTGATTATTGTACAACCCAGTGTATTGGGTCTTGATTATTGTACAACTCAGTGTATTGGGTATTGATTATTTTACAACCCAGTGTATTGGGTCTTGATTATTGTACAACCCAGTGTGTTGGCTGTTGATTATTGTTCAACTCACTTTATTGGGTATTGATTATTGTACAACCCAGTGTATTGGGTATTGGTTATTGTACAACCCAGTCTATTGGGTCTTGATTATTGTACAACCCAGTGTGTTGGCTGTTGATTATTGTTCAACTCACTTTATTGGGTATTGATTATTGTACAACCCAGTGTATTGGGTATTGGTTATTGTACAACCCAGTCTATTGTGTATTGCTTATTGTACAATTCACTTTATTTGGTATTGATTATTGTAGAACCCAGTGCATTTGGTATTGATTATTGTACAACCCAGTGCATTGGGTATTGATTATTGTACAACCCAGTTTGTTGGTTCTTGATTATTGTACAACACACTTTATTGCGTATTGATTATTGTACAACCCACTGTATTGGGTTTTGATTATTGTACAACCCAGTGTATTGGGTATTGACTATTGTACAACCCAGTGTATTGGGTATTGATTATTGTGCAACCCAGTTTATTGGGTCTTGATTATTGTACAACCCAGTGTGTTGGCTGTTGATTATTGTTCAACTCACTTTATTGGGTATTGATTATTGTCCAACGCAGTTAATAGGGTATTGATTAATGTTCTACCCATGGCATTGGGCATTGATTCTTTTTCAACCTGCTGTATTGGGTATTGATTATGGTACAACCCAGTGTATTGGGTATTGATATTTGTACAACCCAGTGTATTGGGTATTGATTATTGTGCAACTCAACTTATTGGGTATTGATTATTGCACAACCCAGTGTATTGGGTATTGATTATTGTACAATACAGTGTATTGGGTCTTGATTATTATGCAACCCAGTGTATTGGGTATTGATAATTGTACTACCCAGTGTATAGGATATTGATTATTTTTCTACCCATGGCATTGGGCATTGATTCTTGTACAACCTGCTGTATTGGGTATTGATTATGGTACAACCCAGTGTATTGGGTATTGATATTTGTACAACCCAGTGTTTTGGGTATTGATTATTATGGAACTCAACTTATTGGGTATTGATCATTGTACAACCCAGTGTATTGTGTATTGATTATTGTACAATTCACTTTATTTGGTATTGATTATTGTACAACCCAGTGCATTGGGTATTGATTATTGTACAACCCAGTTTATTGGTTCTTGATTATTGTACAACCCACTGTATTGGGTTTTGATTATTGTACAACCCAGTGTATTGGGTCTTGACTATTGCACAACCCAGTGTATTGGGTATTGCTTATTGTGCAACCCCGTGTATTGGGTCTTGATTATTGTACAACCCAGTGTGTTGGCTGTTGATTATTGTTCAACTCACTTTATTGGGTATTGAGTATTGTACAACCCAGTGTATTGGGTATTGATTATTGTACAACCCAGTCTATTGGGTATTGATTATTGTACAACCCAGTGTATTGGGTCTTGACTATTGTACAACCAAGTGTGTTGGCTGTTGAATATTCTTCAACGCACTTTATTGGGTATTTATAATTGTACAACGCAGTTAATAGGGTATTGATTAATGTTCTACCCATGGCATTGGGCATTGATTCTTGTACAACCTGCTGTATTGGGTATTGATTATGGTACAACCCAGTGTATTGGGTATTGATATTTGTACAACCCAGTGTATTGGGTATTGATTATTGTGCAACTCAACTTATTGTGTATTGATTATTGCACAACCCAGTGTATTGGGTATTGATTATTGTACAATACAGTGTATTGGGTCTTGATTATTATACAACCCAGTGTATTGGATATTGATAATTGTACTACCCAGTGTATAAGATATTGATTATTGTTCTACCCATGGCATTGGGCATTGATTCTTGTACAACCTGCTGTATTGGGTATTGATTATGGTACAACCCAGTGTATTGGGTATTGATTATTATGGAACTCAACTTATTGGGTATTGATTATTGTACAACCCAGTGTATTGTGCATTGATTATTGTACAATTCACTTTATTTGGTATTGATTATTGTAGAACCCAGTGCATTTGGAATTGATTATTGTACAACCCAGTGCATTGGGTATTAATTATTGTACAACCCAGTTTGTTGGTTCTTGGTTATTGGACAACACACTTTATTGCGTATTGATTATTGTACAACCCACTGTATTGGGTTTTGATTATTTTTCTACCCATGGCATTGGGCATTGATTATTGTACAACCTGCTGTATTGGGTATTGATAATGGTACAACCCAGTGTATTGGGTATTGATTATTGTACAACCCACTGTATTGGGTTTTGATTATTGTACAACCCAGTGTATTGGGACTTGATTATTGTGCAACCCAGTGTATTGGGTATTGATTATTGTACAACCCAGTGTGTTGGCTGTTGATTATTGTTCAACTCACTTTATTGGGTATTGATTATTGTACAACCCAGTGTATTGGGTATTGATTATTGTACAACCCAGTCTATTGGGTATTGATTATTGTACAACCCAGTGTATTGGGCATTGATTCTTGTACAACCTGCTGTGTTGGGTATTGATTATGGTACAACCCAGTGGATAGGATATTGATCATTGTTCTACCCATGGCATTGGGCATTGATTCTTGTACAACCTGCTGTGTTGGGTATTGATTATTGTACAACCCAGTGTATTGGGTCTTGATTATTGTACAACCCAGTGTATTGGGTATTGATTATTTTACAACCCAGTGTATTGGGTCTTGATTATTGTACAACCCAGTGTGTTGGCTGTTGAATATTGTTCAACTCACTTTATTGGGTATTTATAATTGTACAACGCAGTTAATAGGGTATTGATTAATGTTCTACCCATGGCATTGGGCATTGATTCTTGTACAACCTGCTGTATTGGGTATTGATTATGGTACAACCCAGTGGATTGGGTATTGATATTTGTACAACCCAGTGTATTGGGTATTGATTATTGTGCAACTCAACTTATTGGGTATTGATTATTGCACATCCCAGTGTATTGGGTATTGATTATTGTACAATACAGTGTATTGGGTCTTCATTATTATACAACCCAGTGTATTGGGTATTGATAATTGTACTACCCAGTGTATTGGGTATTGATTATTATGGCACTCAACTTATTGGGTATTGATCATTGTACAACCCAGTGTATTGTGCATTGATTATTGTACAATTCACTTTATTTGGTATTGATTATTGTAGAACCCAGTGCATTTGGTATTGATTATTGTACAACCCAGTGCATTGGGTATTGATTATTGTACAACCCAGTGTATTGGGTATTGATTATTGTACTACCCAGTGTATTGGGTATTGATAATTGTACTACCCAGTGTATAGGATATTGATCATTGTTCTACCCATGGCATTGGGCATTGATTCTTGTACAACCTGCTGTGTTGGGTATTGATTATGGTACAACCCAGTGTATTGGGCATTGATTTTCGTACAACCCGTGTATTGGGTATTGCTTATTGTACAACCCAGTGTATTGGGTATTGATTATTGTCCAACCCAGTGTATTGGGTCTTGATTATTGTACAACCCAGTGTATTGGGTATTGATTATTTTACAACCCAGTGTATTGAGTCTTGATTATTGTACAACCCAGTGTGTTGGCTGTTGATTATTGTTCAACTCACTTTATTGGGTATTGATTATTGTACAACCCAGTGTATTGGGTCTTGATTATTGTACAACCCAGTCTATTGGGTCTTGATTATTGTACAACCCAGTGTGTTGGCTGTTGATAATTGTTCAACTCACTTTATTGGGTATTAATTCTTGTACAACCCAGTGTATTGGGTCTTGATTTTTGTTCAACCCAGTGTATTGGCTCTTGATTGTTGTACAACCCAGTGTGTTGACTGTTGATTATTGTTCAACTCACTTTATTGGGTATTAATTCTTGTACAACCCAGTGTATTGGGTATTGATAATTGTACAACCCAGTGTATCGGGTATTGATTATTGTTATACCTATTGCATTGGGCATTGATTCTTGTACAACCTGCTGTATTGAGTATTGATTATGGTACAATCCAGTGTATTGGGTATTGATTATTGTGCATCTCAACTTTTTGGGTATTGATTATTGTACAATCCAGTGTATTGGGTCTTGATTATTGCACAACCCAGTGTATAGGGTATTGATCATTGTACAACCCAGTGTATAGGGTATTGATTATTGTACAATTCACTTTATTTGGTATTGATTATTGTAGAACCCAGTGCATTTGGTATTGATTATTGTACAACCCAGTGCATTGGGTATTGATTATTGTACAACCCAGTTTGTTGGTTCTTGATTATTGTCCAACACACTTTATTGCGTATTGATTATTGTACAACCCACTGTCTTGGGTATTGATTATTGTACAACTCATTTTATTGGGTATTGTGTATTGTACAACTCAGTGTTTTGCGTACTGGTTGTTGTACAAATCATCTTTTTGGGAATTGATTATTGTAGAACCCAGTGCATTGGGTATTGATTATTGTATAACCCAGTGCATTGGGTATTGATTATTATACAACCCAGTGTATTCGGCGTTCATTATTGTAAACCTCAATTTATTGGGTGTTGATTATTGTACATCCCAGTGCATTGTGTTTTGATTACTGTACAACTCAGTCTATTGTGTATTGATTACTGTACAACTCAGTGCATTGGGTATTGGTTATTGTACAACTCAATTTATTGGGTATTGATTATTTTAAAAGCCAGTGCATTGGGTATATATTAGTGTACAACTCAGTGTATTGGGTATAGATTATTGTACGACTCTTTGATTTAGGTATTGATTATAGTACAACCCACTGTATTGGGTATTGATTATTGTACAATCCAATGTATTGGGTATTGATAAATGTTCAACTCAGTTTATAGGTTATTGAATAATGTACAACTCAGTGTATTGAACAAAGAACAAAGAACAGTACAGCACAGGAACAGGCCGTTCGGCCCTCCAAGCCTGCGCCGATCTTGATGCCAGCCTAAACGAATACCTTCTGCACTTCCAGGGCCCATATCCCTCTATTCCTTTCCTATTCATATATTTGTCAAGATGTCTCTTAAACGTCGCTATCGTATCTGCTTCCGCCACCTCCCCTGGCAGAAAGTTCCAGGCACTCACCACCCTCTGTGTAAAAAACTTGCCTTGCACATCCCCTCTAAACTTTGCCCCTCGCACCTTAAACCTCTGTTCCCTAGTACCTGACTCTTCCACCCTGGGAAAAAGCTTCTGACTATCCACTCTGTCCATGCCGCTCATAACTTTGTAAACCTCTATCATGTCGCCCCTCCACTTCCATCGTTCCAGTGAAAACAATTCGAGTTTTTCCAACCTCTCCTCATAGCTAATGCCCTCCAGACCAGGCAACATCCTGGTAAACCTCCTCTGTACCCTCTCCAAAGCCTCCACGTCCTTCTGGTAGTGTGGCGACCAGAATTGCACGCAATATTCTAAGTGTGGCCGAACTAAGGTTCTGTACAGCTGCAATATGACTTGCCAATTTTTATACTCTATGCCCCGACTGATGAAGGCAAGCATGCCGTATGCCTTCTTGACTACCTTATCCACCTGCGTTGCCACTTTCAGTGACCTGTGGACCTGTACGCCCAGATCTCTCTGCCTGTCAATACTCCTAAGGGTTCTGCCATTTACTGTATACTTCCCACCTGCAGTAGACCTTCCAAAATGCATTACCTCACATTTGTCCAGATTAAACTCCATCTGCCATTTCTCCGCCCAAGTCTCCAACCGATCTATATCCTGCTGTATCCTCTGACAATCATCATCATTATCCGCAACTCCACCAACCTTTGTGTCATCCGCAAACTTACTAATCAGACCAGCTACATTTTCCTCCAAATCATTTATATATACTACAAACAGCAAAGGTCCCAGCACTGATCCCTGCGGAACACCACTAGTCACATCCCTCCATTCAGAAAAACACCCATCCACTGTTACCTTCAGTCTTCTGTGACAGAGCCAGTTCTGTATCCATCTTGCCAGCTCACCTCTGATCCCGTGTGACTTCACCTTTTGCACCAGTCTGCCATGCGGGACCTTGTCAAAGGCTTTCCTAAAGTCCATATAGACAACATCCACCACCCTTCCCTCATCAATCATCTTCGTCACTTCCTCAAAAAACTCAATCAAATTAGTAAGAAACGAGCTCCCCTTCACAAAACCATGCTGTCTCTCGCTAATAAGTTTGTTTGTTTCCAAATGGGAGTAAATCCTGTCCCGAATAATCCTCTCTCATAGTTTCCCTACCACTGACGTAAGGCTCACCGGCCTATAATTTCCTGGATTATCCTTGCTACCCTTCTTAAACAAAGGAACAACATTGGCTATTCTCCAGTCCTCTGGGACCTCACCTGTCGCCAATGAGGATGCAAAGATTTCTAATAAGGCCCCAGCAATTTCTTACCTTGACTCCCTCAGTATTCTTGGGTAGATCCCATCAGGCCCTGGGGACTTATCTACCTTAATGCTTTGCAAGACACCCAACACCTCCTCCTTTTTGATAATGAGATGACTGAGACTATCTGCACTCCCTTCCCTAGGCTCATCATCCACCAAGTCCTTCTCCTTGGTGAATACTGATGCAAAGTACTCATTAAGCACCTCACCCATTTCCTCTGGCTCCACGCATAGATTCCAATCTCTGTCCTTGAGTGGGCCAACCCTTTCCCTGGTTACCCTCTTGCTCTTTATATATGTATAAAAAGCCTTGGGATTTTCCTTAATCCTGTTTGCCAATGACTTTTCATGACCCCTTTTAGCCCTCCTAACTCCTTGCTGAAGTTCCTTCCTACTGTCTTTATATTCCTCAAGTGCTTCATCTGTTCCTAGCCTTCCAGCCCTTACAAATGCTTCCTTTTTCTTTTTGACTAGGCTCACAATATCCCGTGTTATCCAAGCTTCCCGAAACTTGCCAAACTTGTCTTTCTTCCTCACAGGAACATGCTGGTCCTCGATTCTGATCAGCTGACGTTTGAAAGACTCCCACATGTCAGATGTTGATTTACCCTCAAACAGCCGCCACCAATCTAAATTCTTCAGTTCCTGCCTAATATTGTTATAATTAGCCTTCCCCCAATTTAGCACCTTCACCCGAGGACTACTCTTATCCTTATCCACAAGTACCTTAAAACTTATGGAATTATGGTCACTGCTCCCGAAATGCCCCCCCCCCACTGAAACTTCGACCACCTGGCCGGGCTCATTCCCCAATACCAGGTCCAGAATGGCCCCACCCCTTGTTGGACTATCTACATACTGTTTCAAGAAGCCCTCCTGGATGCTCCTCACAAATTCTGCCCCATCCAAGCCCCTGGCACTAAGTGAGTCCCAGTCAATATTGGGGAAGTTAAAATCACCCACCACCACAACCCTGTTACCTTTACATCTTTCCAAAATCTGTCTACATATCTGCTCCTCTACCTCCCGCTGGCTGTTGGGAGGCCTATAGTAAACCCCCAACATCGTGACTGCACCCTTCCAATTCCTGAGCTCCATCCATATTGCCTCGCTGCATGACCTCTCTGAGGTGTCCTCCCACAGTACAGCTGTGATATTCTCCTTAACCAGCAATGCATCTCCCCCACCCCTTTTACATCCCCCTCTATCCCGCCTGAAGCTTCTAAAACCTGGAACATTGAGCTGCCAATCCTGCCCTTCCCTCAACCAAGTCTCTGTAATAGTAACAACATCATCTTTCCAAGTACTAATCCAAGCTCTACGTTCATCTGCCTTACCTGTTATACTTCTTGCATTGAAACAAATGCACCTCAGACCACCAGTCCCGCTGTGCTCAGCAACATCTCCCTGCTTGCTCTTCCTCTTAGTCCTACTGGCCGTATTTACTATGTCTTCATCATTTACTTCACTAGCTGTCCTGTTGCTCTGGTTCCCACCCCCCGCCACACTAGTTTAAACCCTCCCGAGTGACGCTAGCAAACCTTGCAGCCAGGATATTAGTGCCCTTCCAGTTTAGATGAAACCCGTCCTTCTTGTACAGGTCCCATCTGTCCCTGAAGAGAGCCCAATGGTCCAGATATCTGAAACCCTCCCTTCTACACCAGCTGCTCAGCCACGTGTTTAGCTGCACTATCTTCCTATTTCGAGCCTCACTGGCACATGGCACAGGGAGTAATCCAGAGATTACAACCCTAGAGGTCCTGTTTTTTAATTTACTACTTAACTCCCTAAACTCCCCCTGCAGGACCTCATCACTCTTCCTGCCTGTATTCGGTGTTGATTATAGTAAAACTCACTTTATTGGGTATTGATTATTGTACATCCCAGTGCATTGTGTGTTGATTACTGGACAACTCAGTCTATTGGGTATTGGTTACTGTACTACTCAATTTATTGGCTATTGATTATTTTGCATTGGGTATATATTATTGCACAACTCAGTGTTTTGGGTATTGATTATTGTACACCTCACTTTCTTGGGTACTGATTAGTGTACAACTCATTGTTTTGGGTACTGATTATTGTAGAACCCAGTGCATTGGGTATTGATTACTGTGCAACCCAGTGTATTGGGTTTTGATTATTTTACAACCCAGTGCATTGGGTGTTGATTATTGTGAGAGGTGAGGTGAGAGTGACTGCCCTTGACATCAAGGCTGCATTTGACTGAATATGGCATCAAGGAGCCCTAGCAAAACTGAGGTCAATGGAAATCAGGGGGAAAACCCTTCGCGGGCTGGAGTCATAACTAGCGCAAAGGAAGATGGTTGTGGTTGTTGTAGGTCAATCATCTGAGCTCCAGGACATCACTGCAGGAATTCCTCAGGGTAGTGTCCTAGGCCCAACCATCTTCAGCTGCTTCATCAATGACCTTCCTTCAATCATAAGGTCAGAAGTGGAGATGTTCGTTGATGATTGCACAATGTTCAGCACCATTCGTGACTCCTCAGATACTGAAGCAGTCTGTGTAGAAATGCAGCAAGACCTGGACAATATCCAGGCTTGGGCTGATAAGTGGCAAGTAACATTCACACCACACAAGTGCCAGGCAATGACCATCTCCAACAAGAGAGAATCTAACCATCTCCCCTTGACATTCAACGGCATTACGATCGCTGAATCCCCCACTATGAACATCCCAGTGGTTGCCATTGACCAGAAACGGAACTGGAGTAGCCATATAAATACCATGGCTACAAGAGCAGGTCAGAGGCTAGGAATCCTGAGGCGAGTAACTCACCTCCTGACTCCCCGAAGCCTGTCCACCATCTACAAGGCACAAGTCAGGAGTGTGATGGAATACTCTCCACTTGTCTGGATGGGTGCAGCTCCAACAACACTCAAGAAGCTCGACACCATCCAGGACAAAGCAGCCTGCTTGATTGGCACCCCATCTACAAACATTCACTCCCTCCACCACCGACGCACAGTAGCAGCTGTGTGTACCATCTACAAGATGCACTGCAGCAATGCACCAAGGCTCCTTAGACAGCACCTTCCAAACCCATGACCTCTACCAACAAGAAGGACAAGGCCGGCAAATACATGGGAACACCACCATCTGCAAGTTCCCCTCCAAGTCTCACACCATCCTGACTTGGAACTATATCACCATTCCTTCATTGTCGCTGGGTCAAAATCCTGGAACTCCCTTCCGAACAGCACTGTGGGTCTACCTACCCCAAATGGACTGCAGCGGTTCAAGAAGGCAGCTCACCACCACCTTCACAAGAGCAATTAGCGATGGGCAATAAATGCTGGCCTGGCCAGCGACACCCAGATCGCATGGAAGAATAAAAAAAAAATTGTACCACCCAGTGTATTGGGTATTGATTATTGTACAACCCAGTGCATTGGGTAGTGATTATTTTACAACCCAGTGTATTCGGTGTTGATTATAGTAAAACTCACTTTATTGGGTATTGATTATTGTACATCCCAGTGCATTGTGTATTGAGTACTGTACAACTCAGTGTATTGGGTATTAGTTATTGTACAACTCAATTTATTGGGTATTGATTATTTTACAAGCCAGTGCATTGGGTATTGATCATTGTTCAACTCAGTGTATGGGGTATTGATTATTGTACAACCCTGTGCATTGGGAATTGATTATTGTGCAACCCATTGCATTGGCTATTGGTTATTGCACATCTCAGTGTATTGGGTATTGATTATTCTGCAACTCAATTTATTGGGTGTTGATTATTGTACCACCCAGTGTATTGGGTATTGATTATTGTAGATCCCAGTGCATTGTGTATTGATTACTGTACAACTCAGTATATTGGGTATTGGTTATTGTACAACTCAATTTATTGGGTATGATTATTCTACAACTCAGTGTATTGTGTATTGATTATTGTACAACCCTGTGCATTGGGAATTGATTATTGTACAACCCAGTGTGTTGGGTATTGCTTATTGTACATCCCAGTTTATTGGGTATTGATTATTGTGCAACTCAGTGTATTGGGTATTGATTATTGTACAACCCAGTGTGTTGGGTCTTGATTATTGCAGAACTCTGTGTATTGGGTATTGATTATTGTACAACCCTGTGCATTGGGAATTGATTATTGTACAACCCAGTGTGTTGGGTATTGCTTATTGTACATCCCAGTGTGTTGGGTCTTGATTATTGCAGAACTCTGTGTATTGGGTATTGATTATTGTACAACCCTGTGCATTGGGAATTGATTATTGTGCAAACCATTGCATGGGGTATTGATTGTTGCACAGCTCAGTGCAATGGCTGTTGATTATTGTTCAACTCAATTTATTGTGTATTGATTACTGTACAACTCAGTTTATTGTGTATCGATAATTGTGCAACCCATTCTATTGGGTATTGGTTTTTGTAGAACTCAGTATATTGGGTATTGATTATTGTACAACTCAGTGTATTGGTTATTGATTATTGTACAACTCAGTGTATTGGGTATTGATTATTGTACAACTCACTTTAATGGGTTTTGTTTATTGTCCAACTCACTATATTGGATACTGATTCTTGTACAACTCACTTTATAGGGTTTTGATTATTGTACAACTCAGTGTATTGGGTCTCGATTATTGTACACCTCAGTGTATTGGTTATTGATTATTGTACAACCCATTGTATTGGGTGTTAATTTTTGTGGAACTCAGTATATTGGGTATTGATTATTGTGCAACTCAGTATATTGGGTATTGATTATTGTGCAACTCAGTGTATTGTGTATTGATTATTGTATAACCCAGTGTATTGCGTATTGATTATTGTACAACTCAGTGTATTGCGTATTGATTATTGTACAACTCAGTGTATTGCGTATTGATTTCTGAAGAACTCAGTGTATTGGGTATTGATTATTGTAGAACCCAATATATTGCGTATTGATTATTGTACAACTCAGTGTATTGGTTATTGATTATTGTACAACCCAGTGTATTGGGTAATGATTATTGTACAACCAAATGTATTAGGTATTGATTATGTACAAATCAGTGTGTTGAATATTGATTATTGTACAATCCAATATACTGGCTATTGATTATTGTACAACTCATTGTATTGGGTATTGATTATTGTACAACTCAGTGTATTTTGTATCGATTATTGTACAACTCAGTGTATTTTTTATTGATTATTTTGCATCCCAGTGTATTGGGTATGGATTATTGTACAACCCAATGTATTGGGTTTTGATTATTGTACAACTCAGTGTATTGGGTATCGATGATTGTACAACTCAGTGTATTGGGTATCGATTATTGTATAACCCAGTGTATTGGGTATCGATGATTGTACAACTCAGTGTATTGGGTATTGATTATTGTATAACCCAGTGTATTGCATATTGATTATTGTCCAACTCAGTGCATTGGTTATTGATTATTGTACAGCCCATTGTATTGGGTGTTGATTTTTGTAGAACTCAGTAAATTGGGTATTGATTATTGTACAACTCAGTATATTGTGCATTGATTATTGTACAGTGTAGTGTATAGGTTATAGATTATTGTACAACCCAGTGTATTGCATATTGATTGTTGAAGAACTCTGTGTATTGGGTATTGATTATTGTACAACCCATTTTTTTTGGTATTGATTATTGTACAACTCAGTATATTGGGTATTGATTCTTGTACAACTCAGTATATTGGGTATTGATTATTGTACAGTGCAGTGTATTGGTTATAGATTATTGTACAACTCAGTGTACTGGGTATTGATTATTGTACAGTCCATACCAAAGCCCGTCTTAGAGGGAAGAACGAAGTACGGAAAGTCCTCATCAGAGAACTCTTGTTTGCTGACGATGCAGCTTGAAGATCCCACAGATTAGAGTCTCTGCAGAGACTCATCAACAGGATTGTGGCTGCTTGCAATGAATTTGTCCTAACCATCAGCCTCAAGACAACAAACATCATGGGACAGGACTTCAGAAATGCTCCATCCATCAATATTGGTGACCGCGCTCTGGAAGTGGTTCAAGAGCTCTCCTACCTAGGCTCAACTATCACCAGTAACCTTTCTCGTGATGCAGAAATCAACAAGTGTATGGGAAAGGCATCCACTGCTATGTCCAGACTGGCCAAGAGGGTCTGGGAAAATGGTGCACTGACATGGAACACAATAGTATGAGTGTTTCAAGCCTGTGTCCTCGGTACCTTGCTCTACGGCAACGAGGCCTGGACAATGTATGTCAGCCAAAAGCGATGTCTCAACTCATTCCATCTTCGCTGCCTCCGTAGAATCCTTGGCAGCAGTTGGCAGGACCGCATCTCCAATGCAGAAGTCCTCGAGCCGGCCAACATCCCCAGCATGTGCACTCTACTGAGCCAGCAGCGCTTGAGATGGCTTGGCCATGTGAGCTGCATGGAAGATGACAGGATCCCCAGGGATGCATTGTACAGCGAGCTCGTCACTGGTATCAGACCCACCAGCCATCCATGTCTCCACTTTAAAGACGTCTTCAAACGCAAAATGAAATCCTGTGACATTGCCCTCAAGTTGTGGGAGTCAGTTGCCAGTGATCGCCAGAGCTGGGGGACAGCCATAAAGGTGGGGCTAAAGACTGGCGAATCGAAGACACTTAGCAGTTGGCAGGAAAAAAGACAGAAGTACAAGGAGAGAGCCAACTGTGTAATAGCCCCGACAACCAATTTTATCTGCAGCGCCAGTGGAAGAGTCTGTCACTCTAGAATTGGCCTTTATAGCCACTCCTGACGCTGCTCCACAAACCACTGACCACCTCTAGTCGCTTACCCATTGTATCTCGAGACAAGGAGGCCAAAGAAGAACAAGTGTATTGCATATAGATTATTGTACATCCCAGTGTATTGGGTGTAGATTAGTTTTAAATCCCAGTGAATTGAGTATAGATTACAGTAAAGTCTAGTGTATTGGGTGTAGATTATTTTTAAATCCCACTGAATTGAGTATATATTATCGTAAAGTCCAGTGTATTGGGTGTAGTTTATTGTACAGTCCACTGTATTTTGTGTAGATTTGGACAACCCATTAACCAACTAATCAATATGTGTAACAAACGTTCAAGTAATTAGTTCCTCATTAAGATGGTTCAACTTAAATTTTGCAGTGAAGAATGCTACCCTTGTGCCAGTGGATTGTCCCAGCATTTTTCACCGTATGATTTACTAAGGAACCCCTGAGGAGGCTGTTAGGATGTAAGTAAGCTGATGTTCCAGTGGATACTACTTTCAAACTCTCTGTTGCCTTCAGCACCAAATTGGTGGCGGCGATTAAACATTTGTATTGCGCAAACTAATTTATATTAAATCCTATTAATAATAAATATATTTATCCCAGCTCTCAATATTCCTGAGGACCAATTATTAATGATAAGTCCCAAATGAAAATGAGCCTGGGCTTCTGGCACGTTTATATTTTCTGTAGCTGTAAAAGTCAGTAGGAGACGAGCTTCAACAGATGGCATAAAACTCCAAGAGATAATGAACCTGGAAGGAGTTTCACTGTCAAAGCACAGCGACCTTATACAGCCCGCGATACTTGGAATCTCCCCATACCTCATGCAATCTTTCCAGGCCGCCTGTTTGCAGTTCTTGTCTTTACAGTTATCTCCATCTCGTCTTCTTTGTTGTAGATTGGGCACCTCCCCACTCCCCACCCACCTATTGACTTACCTTGAGTGTTCATATGATCACAGTTTTGTTAACTGCGTTGTCATATTTTACACGTTTTCTGCATCGATTGTCACGTTTAATCAAATAAAAAATAATGCAGAGTTGACTTTTGTGGGAGGAATGCATTTATTTCAGAGTGGGCTATTAAAATTAGCCCTACATAATTTGTCGATGTTTATCATTCCAAATCGTGGGAGAAGTTCCACTGACAAAATACATACAAAATACAGTGAGATTCGCACCTACACTATTGTGTTTGGGGTTGCTGTGGTACAAAAGTGTCTACCAACTACCTTGGACTTGCGTTCAATTCAGTTTGCTGCTCACGTTTTATGTGTATTAGATTTAGGTTTACTTTTGAGGTTCCTTGCGTGCTTTTTCTTTCACCGAGAACCTCACGATGTGGATGGTTGAGCCACAAAGTGGGTTCTTGGAGGTATTGCACCAACACAGGGAGGTGAATCTGGCGCAGCGCTGCAAGGAAAACTGAGTCCCTAACGACAACCTGTCCTCCGCCTCGCCCCCCCCCCCCCCCACCCCCAACCCACCTGATAACATAAAATATTTCATTAACACATAGTTGCGGGAATGTCAGCTCATTTTAGCATAGGCCTGTAGTAATACATTTTCTGTGATAAATTGGATTTAAGAATCCAAGACAATCACATAGCACAAGTGACACTCATTTTCAACATCGTCACTCTTCGACTAAGTAGACCAATTATATCAGGTCATTCTATTTATTTCATTATTAATGCTATCACAATTCGTACAAAGTTAGTTTAATGAGTGTCGTTGGCAGCTTCACTGAATTACTTGTTCACTTCTGTGCCTATTTAAGTGATTTATCTTCAAATACCTGGCCGGATTTATCTGTCAAGCTAAAAACTGTTGAGGGTCAAAGCTGGCTGGTAAAACAATAGCATTCACTCGCTCACCACGTTGTTAATACAGGCAGAGAATCTTGATCTTTGAACAATATCATCCCTTAACTTAAACCCATTAGAACACAGAATCAAAGAATCTGGGATGCCACTTTATGGAGCACGGTGTGACCGTCTGTGCGGTAGTCTGTCTGACAGTCTGTATTGCACCATGTACTCTGGCTGACACTCCGTATGGCAGCCTTTGCGATACTCTGGCACTGTGTGGGACACACTGCTTGGCACTCTGTCGGATCATACATATATTGGCACACATTAGGGCGGTGTGTAATGGAAATTCGCAAACAGGTTTATTTCCCTACAAAATATATGAGAAATCCACTGAGCGGTAGTAAATATGATCATGCTGCAGTGGAAGTTCTGTTACTTGCCCTTGAACTTATTCGACTTTAGTACTGAGCACGGTGCAGTGTCCCAGAGAGAGTCTTCAACAAGCTCCAATCAGCCTTTCTCTGATAATCCGTCAGAGTCAAATTGCTAGCAAACAATCATCAACTACCATATCAAGAATTCTGGAGGGAAATATAGGGATCATACTATGACATTAAAACTAATTAATTCATTTCAGAAATGCCATTATTGATCTACGTAAAATCCCTGAGCCTGGTACCCTCGACCTTACCTGCTGGTCATCAGAGCATGGGCTGACTGCTCCTCACTGAGGCAGCAGATGCCAAAGGACCGGAGCTTCCTCTATCCACAGCACTGGCACATGTAATAGTTGGTGTCTTCAATGAACATCTAGCCTCACACACTCATACACATACACTCACAGATAAACACTCACTCACATACATAGACATAGATAGAAATACACACACACATACATACAAACACACAGACATATATAAATATATAGACATAGATATAAACACGCACATACATACATATAAACACACAGACATTCATACACATAGACATAGGTATAAACACTCACATTCATACATATAAACACACACACAGAGATAGAAACACACACACATGCATATAAACAGACACACAGACATACACATAAACACACAGATAGGCATAGATATAAACACACACACATACATACATATAAATACTCACACAGACATATATAGAAACATTCACTCACTTACATACAAATAAACACTCACAAACATAGACATACATCTAAACATTCACTCAGACATGCATGCTCATAAACACTCAGGCACATACACGGACATGTATACAAAGATTCACCCACAATAATATATAAACACTCGCCCAGACACACATAACTCTCTCACACACATACACATAAACACTCACTCAAACATAAACAAACACTCACACATATATAAAACACTCATCCAGACATACACATAAACACTCACACAGATAGGCATACATATAAACACGTACATGCAAAACTCACACATCGATATAAACACATATATACATATATAAAGACACACGTACAGAAACATAAGCACACATATATACAAACAAGCACACCAACCCACACACTGCACTCAACTTCCTTATATGTCGCGATGGAGCATTTTTTTTTTGGTTCATCGTTTGGTGTTAGGTTTGGCAATATTGCCCCCAATCTGCTATCAATCTTTAATTCGTTGAAACCACTTGTGCAAAAATGTTCTCAGATTTTCCTTTCCAAGTAATAAACAACTGGCGTGATTTTACAATTAATAAAACCTCCCAGTAATGACCAGGTTTATAAAATTTTGTTATTCGTTCGTTTTTTTCCTGTGGCTTTGCAAAAATGCAGACACTTGATTTGTTCCAAGTACATCATTAACTTTATTGCCTATTAAATAAAGGCGGCAGGAGCAGGCTGAAGGCTGATACTCCGTGCGTGCGATCTATGTTCACGTTTTATATTATGGACACAGCCAGGCAGATTATTGCTGTAATAAAACGGCTACACAACTCCAGACTTTCTTCATAGTCGCTTCTTAAAGAAACGAGTGATTTTCTCCTTTTGTTTGTCACAGCTGTTTATTGATAGCAGTGCTAGCGGCAGACAATATGCCGCATCACCTATTAAATCACGGTCCGCAATGTTTTAAATGGAGTGAGTCGGTAAATAAAAGGTAAATAAAACTATTTTCGATTCCCAAACTGCTCAAATTCGCCATCACTTCTAAGCCACATCATTCGCTGCCTTGTAGTACAGCTTTTTTGTTTGAACTGGTGTCCTTTATCGCTTTTATATTTAGTTTCACTTGGGAAAGGAACAAAGAAACTTTCTGGTTATTCTAGTTTGGAACTCTTAATAATTACACCACCTCTTCAGTTCTGACAATGAACAGAAAAAATATCAGGGCATATAGTGGAGATACAAAACTGAGGTGTGTCCCTGCAACAGTTTGGTGAGTGTCGTTGTAAATTAGACTTTGCTTACTCATCTGCACTTTTTGAAATATCATGTTTGCTTTTGGCATGCAATATTTTGATATTATTTATGCTCACATCGGATATATGTATCCAAAATTTCACAAGAGACCCACACGCCCGTAAATCTGATAGAAACACATTCCTGTAACAATGCAGCTTTGCTCAGTTACAACCTCTTTCTGTGGGTATGACCACCACGAGCAGTCATTCATGTTTTACCCAGACCTGTTTAGAAGCAACATGTTTGTCCAATCTGAGGCGTCGCCACTGACAAGATTCGCTCCAGTTTCTTGCTATGTGTTAACATTCTTCATCAGTTATACGAATTTTAGCATTGCCCTTATTTTTTTTTGCCTGTGAGCGGTTTGGTTAAAGCTGTTGGAAAACTCTCGAAGGTGACAGTGTAGTCCTCCAATTTGGCTTTTTTGATTACTGGGTGTTTTTTTCCTCTCTTTCCCGCAGATTACTGGGAGGCATCCAGCACCTGTCGATCAAGTTTGTAAAGTGTTTTACACGACACGAAACAAGTGGAGATTAGAACAGGTGGGAGGCATCAACTTGTTCTTTTTTTTAAAAAAACACTTCTTTTCATCTGTGCCGACGAGGTTTGCAGTGTTTTTTTGAAAAGGTCAATGGAATATTAATTGCGGCTCTGAGTCCCTATTGCCCAGCAGACAGGAACTCCTTCAGTAACCTACAAAGGCAAGGCGGCAGATCTCCATAACATACATTCTCTTTCATTTTATAAGGGTTTTTTTTTGGGAAAATTGAGGCAGTAAAAATCCCAAACCAATCTCTGTGATTAAAAGGCCCACTACCAGTTATCATTTCTGTTTGTGTTGTAATGCAGTGTTCCAAAATGCATCCTGTGTGAGTTTATCTGACGCTTTGTGCGTCCCGGGCAATATTCACAGCAGAGAATTTAATGAGTGGGAAAGAAATAAGTAATTTATCCGCAAACTATTGTATTATTATTTGAGTAATACATCACCGATGTAACAAACATTAAAAATTGGCCCTATCCTCACTTGGCCCAAATTTAACGTTTCAACTTCCTGCTACACTCAATTAAAAATTAGGGGTTTGGGTAAGTAAACAATGGTTTTATTGCAATGCAGTTATGTATAATATGGACACGTTGGTTTTCTTTTCTATATGAATATGCAACTCATTAGCCATGAGCAGATACTGATGACACTGTAAACCTACAGAGCTGTTCAAATTAATTAAAGAGGCCCAAGTAATCTTTTAGTATTTAACACAGAAACAAAGCCACTTTATCAGAACAAGCAATAATCGAATGGAATTTTATTTCGGTCTCCATCTTTGACTGAAAGTCTAGGGGCTGCTTTTCAGAAGTAAAAGTTTCCCTTACCATACTTCACCCCTCCCAAAAAGTAATATTCCGTAAAGTGTTTTCCATAGTAATTCGAACAGTACAAAGGACACAGTGTGTTATGTTGAAATTTCTAGTATAGAAAACAGAACCCCTTGGATTTTGTGGACGGGATGAAAACCACTTAACGCGTGTTAATTACCTCTTAACTTCGTAGCGCTTGTGTAAACAAAACGATGCTGAAACACCAGAAAATCTCTCTTTTCTTGGAATGGTGTTATCCTTGGTAACTGAGAGTATCCACTGTTTGAGAAACGCAGATTATTGATAGGACAGACCATACAATACACACATCAAACAAATTGCCATGAACGTACTTTAAATATCTAATCTATTCGAGACCTTCCTGTAATCCAACTGACCGCCTTTTTCTCTCCATTTGTAAATTAGTCGTGCTCTGTGGAAACCGTCGCAACATTTGAACGTATTTCTCTCGTTAATGTATGGGGCCATTACTTGCATGGCTGTATTTTCTCTGCTGTCTCTGAAGGGCTCTTCTCCAAAGGTCGTTCAAGTACCTGCTTTACCTAGAGCCGAGTGGATCAGTGATTGTTACTCTGTCTCTAGGAATACAACGAGGGGGGGAAATCTGCCAGTGTCAGAATTACATTTCGGGTTGGAATGATCTCCCCCGTCTCTGTTAAAATGTCTCTGTGCCAAAACTATCTGATTTATTTACCTGGCAGATCCGTTGCAACAGGTGTCCTGTGATCTATGTTCCTATTTGTTACGAAAACATTTTCGTTAACCTTGGAAAGAGCCGGTTATACCAGTGAGAAAGATGACGTTAAAAGGCGCCGTAACTAATAGTTTCGTAGCTTTGGGGCCAGAACACCGGTCGGGTTCAAACAGCAGCTAAAACCAGAAAAAGAAAACACCCCCTTAAAAAAAAACTTTCAGATCAACTTTCACAGTCCCCGAAAGTGAATACTATAATATTTCTTGACGGGATACTTACTGGAATCATGAAAAGACAGACAAATCAAGAAAAAAAAAAGGTGCAAAAACAGTGCGAGCGATGTGCTGCATTGTACAGTGTTGGAGACTGAAAGGGGAATTGGCCTTTGTTTAAGCTGAGCTCAGACCGAGCGCTTTCGCTCTCAAAAGCTTCACCACTCGGCGACCTCACAGAGAGGAGGAGTGAAAATAAACACAGAGTACAGCTACTGCCACCCCTCGCTCCCACTTTGTGTCGGTATATTCAAGTTGACTAAACTTCCAAGTTCACCCAAGTGTCGCGTTTGAAATTCTCCAGGGTTTTCAGCATCGCGGCATCTCCCTCCCTCACTCTCTTCCTGGGCCCCATCCATCAAACTCCAGCCGTTCAGAGCAATCCGATTCCCCATCCACATTGCTCCAAGATTTCACTGCCGCTTGTTTTATTTTTTAAAAAGGATTTCCGTTATTGTTTGACTCAATTCTACAAGAATCCGTGACAATAATCTGTGGAAAATCTTGGTTAGAATAACTTGGCATTTCTGTAACTAACCTGAAATTGACGGGTTAAAAACTGTATAGTTGGGGCAAAGACATAGCGGCGATTAGACTCGACTATTATTTCCCATAACACAATACCGCTAGGACTGCCCAACCATTACACATCTCGCTTTTATTTTCCTCCACACCACCATCCACCACCACCACCCCCCTCCCCTCCACTCCCCACTACCCCACACCACAACGAAATGGGAATGTTACCTGAAGGCTGGGTGGGCAGTTTGTGAAAAAAAAAATAGCTTATTGAAAATAAGGTTTGGTTTGTTGGGAACAGAACGTCACATTGTTTGAATTTCTTTAGCCGCATAATGAAGGGACGCCTTACCTGGAAATGAAAGGTAGAAGCCGAGATAGCATTGAAATAACATTCAATTCGGCAGCTTGTGAATTTCAGCGTGGAGGTTATTTAATTTCCGTCTGGTGTAGATTTGAACACCCAGCAGCGTGATGTGTGTGTGTGTGTCTATTTTCCTCTTCGTCAGATAACACACAATAAACAGACATCTCAACGCACACAAGATATGTAATAATGCTTTTCATTGTCAGACTCTAGCATGAAGTTCTAGTATATCAACTTGGTCCAGATTTCGGCTTTTGCTAAATTAAAGGGGGAATTGATGTCTAGAGTTGAAGATTTATGAATTATGTATATGAATGATGTGCGGTTGCCACTCAATGTGACTTCCTCCGGGAAGGAAATTAATATACACAGTTGCATCGATGAGATAGTATTCTCCGTAGTTTGCAATACACCTTACATTTCAAAGTGATTAATAACGAAAGATATAACAAATCTGGGGCAGCATTCTCATATCTTCTAATTTCAGTTTCCCCTCTAGTAATGTGAAGAACTCTCTACAATTTCCATTAAATATTCGACCAATATATCCGGCATTCGCCGCCTTTCCAGTATTCTGACACTAGTTATACACGTTAATTGGCACACAAGTATATACAACAGCCACATAAATTATGTTAAAGATTTCATTACCAATACAAATTCCCCACAACATTACTGTCTTATTAAATAAAGAATTGAGTCAGGCTGGAGCTGCAAGGAGAGAAGAAAGGACAGAGACTGACTTGGGCTCCCGGCTCGTTTATGCATTAAAAAAAGAGGTTTCCCTTCAGTGATTTCATTCTCTGTGTGTCTGAAACGTCTGCACTCACATCTAGGCCAGTGCAAGTCCCTGAGTCCTACGGCGAGAGAAATGGCACATGCACAAAGTCAGTCGCTAGGTGCCTTCGACCAGCAATTTGTTCCTACTTTAACCCTAGTCCGTTGTTACAAAACTGCTAGTCTCAAAGAAATACAGACGAGTAAGTATGAGCAAACCTAAGTCATTCTCGGGAGTCGAATTTATCCAGCAAAATATGAATGCTAACGCTTTTGAAAGTCAATTCTGAAAAAGAAAACGCTTTCTTTTTAAAAAAAAGCCAACATTCCACTTAAAACAATGACCATTGTTCCTTACTGGGTCGGTTTGCAATATATGCAAGCAGCAAACGGTATTAGTAATCTGCGATTGCGTTACTAAAATGTTGTTAATTGCAATGAAGGTGACTTTGACTTTCATGATCCTGAAGTTTTAATAGTTGCTCTCTACTGCCACCTGCCGCTCTGCCTGGTGTATAAGATTTGCGTTTCTCTTTAATGATTCTGGCCGACGCCTAGGGTGCATTTTGTTTGGGGTTTAAAGTTTATCAGCACACGTCAGTCAAAAGGGAATTTGTTGTATTAATACTGGCGACATGCCACACCGGGAAAAGCTAATATCAAGCCTAGCTGATCTAGCAGCAGCCTTGAAATATGAAAAGCGTTATCTCATCTCTCAGTGGCTCCCAACAATAATTCATACAGTACTATCCGTAAACACAGCATTATATTCGTTCTTTATACTTAAAAAGCTAGCTAAGCACGTTTGAAAACTCGTTTTATTAGTGCCGTGTAGTATATTTAAGACAAGAATCTCGTCAGCTATCTGCCCTTAGTTTATACTCAAAGCTGGGAAGCAGCACAAAGTCAAGTTGTTTACATTTATGAGTTAATATTGGAGTATTAAACTTATTGAAGTAGTTAATTAAATATTTAATTTATGTAACAGAATTTGATTGGAAGCATAGTTTTATTTTTAAAGGATATTTTTGTTAGAAAATCCAAGGCGTTGAGGAGGAGATGATTTACCTTACCGAGATAATTTAGTCTTGGCCATTCCTTCAAAAATCCTAATTTGTGAAGTGAGTCACACTTCTGTTCTCCATTAATGTGAGGAGCTTTCATGAAACTGTAACTCATTCACCTTCAGGAGAAATGTTGTAAAGCTAAGAGTTCATTCTCAGTCAATAATATCATCCAAGTGTCCAGCTCACACTATCTCTTCGCTGTCCACAGCGAAAATATAGCTGTCTTAAAAGTTTGGAAAACAAAAAAAATACACTTCTATTTCCAAATGCTCCTCCATGCTATTTTCACTTTGGTGAATACATCTACTTAGGTTAAGGCTGTGGAAACGCCTTCCAGACTGCAAAATATAAATACATTTACATGTTATATATATATGTTATCCAAATATTTATCCCTTCATCGCTAATACAAGAAGACATTAGTACAATTTCATGACAATTACAGCTGGATTTAAATACATGGTATTATGCATCTAACCGCATAACGACACACAGAAAGAAAAGGAAGATTGGAAGAACATTTTTTCACCCAAATTAGGTCAGTATCGCGCAGTTGAAAAAAGTAGCAAATTTGGTATCTATCAATGATTGTGATTTACAGGTCGAAATATGTTCGTTTATTAAAACATGCTGGTTACATACAGGATCCCCCATACTCTATCACTGCTGCAGATTCAAGGGTGACTCTCTCTAGCTTAATCAATTTTCATTGTAGGAATTTGCTACAGTTTAAGAAATAATCGACAAGAGCCCAAACGATAAATTAGATTGTAGTAAAAAAATCAACAATTTCAAGTTATTTTAGAATATTTTAACATTACAATTATAGATGTTTTAAGGTCAGGCGTTAACTGGCGAGAAATGTAACAAACAGGAAAATAAAATGTACACATGTCAGTTTCATAACAATATGTGATAGGGTACAATAAGTACAAGCCCCTTTTGGGTAGAATATAAATAACATTTGAGCACAATATAAAGGGAGAATGCGTGTTGACACGTACATACATGTGTGTTATATATTATATTTATATACATATATTATACACATATATGTACGTGTCCACATAATTGGAAGTTGAATCTCAGTATATGTTGTTAACTGTTACGTTTTGCTGGAATCTGATAGCAATGGACAGTAGCAGGCCTTATACAGGGACAAACATATACATGTGCATTATACATGCGTCTTTGCATTAGCGAATAATTTCTCCGCGCCTCACCAAATTTAATCCGAAGACATCTCATCCAAAAGTGCAATACATAGTTTTGACATATCAATTTACACCGGTATCACCGTATCAGTGGGAGTTTGAAAATTCCTAAAGCGAGGGCAGGAGGTGAAATGTGAGTATCTGGCAGCAATGAGTGCTGTCTGGATGATTGACGTACGTCTCTATCACGGGCAGCTGTTCTGTACCCTAATCTGATCATTCGACACTTTATAGAGAGCCCCCAGGCTCTTTAGTTGACAACAAATGGCGGCGGACAGGTAAAACCACGGGCTTCCAGCATTCACACAATCCGTTGCAGCAGAGTGAACGCTGCTGTCTGAAGCCAGCACAATGCCGATAAGGACACGGTGGCACATTGCCTTGTGCACCAATAATAACTTTGATTAAATGATGCCACAAACAATGGGATTTGCACGGTGTAGCATGAAAGTGTTATTTTATAGATTGCCCGTGATTTGTATGATATGGACCCTTGCCATCTTTACATTGTCTTGCGGGGACTGGATAACTGCTGTTACTAGTTTTCTCTTTCACCTTTTCACTATTATGTACACCACTAGCGAATATCCTCAATATTACACCGTCACTGCATTTTCACAAGCGGCGAGGCAAAATAAACCTCTACGTCTCTTTTAGATGTAAAATAATGGGCACATTTCAGTATTAGATTCGAGATAGTTCGAGAGTCTATTGAAATTACCTGAGTCTGACTTACTGCAGTGATTGTTTTTTCAAGTGGGCTGTCTAAATATTAACGCCGTTTGCAATACTGCACCTAGCAAACGATAAGCATTGCAACTGTTTTGTCGTTTGCTGGCACCATGTTACCCTAAAGCCACAGTTTTTTTTTTAATGGTGGAAATTACAGCACTGTATCCTTGCAGAGAACAGCCAGCACGTGACTTGTTAGGATTCATATGATGACAAGATAAACGCCGTGTAAATATTTCAGGTGGCTGGAGTATACAAAAATATTGGGAGCAAACTTATTTCTCCTAGTTAATTGTTCATGGATGGAAGTCACCTTGTTTTATATACTGTACGGGGAAGGTTCAGATTGTAATTTCTGTCGATTAAATCAATAATATTTGCATATACTCTGGGACGGTCGGGGCTTTTCCTGGTATTGAGAAGGAACAAGATGGACTTATGGGGTCAGATTAGAAAAAATAAATAAACAGCCAATCTAATTAGATTCCTGATTGCCTCAAGTGACTCTACAAAGTGGTAGCAATATTGCTAAGATTTATTTCTAAAACGAAAACCCTGCTGCTATACATCAGATTCATTTTCAAAAATAAACCTAAATCAATATTAATCTTGCACTTGAAATCTCGTCCAGACAGCAGCGTTGATTTCTAATACAGGGTAGAACGATATGAGGGGGCACTGCTTCGAAAGATCCTTGCAATTTTGACCCAGTATATCGTATATCCCTTAAAACAATAGTTAACATCAGCACAATATACCACAGACATTATAGCAGCGCCTTAATCATCTGGAGATTGTGGGCTGCTCCTTTACTCCGCGGACAAGAATTGATATTTTACACCAAGGTCGTTTTGCTTGTGCCTTTTGTTTCTGTTCATCTATTCCAGTAAATGCCATCCACACACTGATTTAAATGAACTATTTCTCCTCAGATAATCTACTTTTCTGCTATAAAGAATAAAATGGGTTGCAGAGAATGCACACACACACACACACACATCCGTCACTGAATTTTATGTCAGCTTATTAACATATCTCCTCTTTAATTAAGCGAGCAAGCGCCTGTTATGCACGGCTCGACCTCCTCATACCGCTCTGTCTCCACCTAACTATAACATTATGTTATTTGTACCAACATATATCAATGTCCCTCATCATTTTGTTGACGAGTTTATGAATCGTAAATTAAAAAAAACACAGGGGCCTTTACTCGAAATGTTCATTTTACTTCCTGGCTGATCTGCTGGGTCTATGCTTGGTCCTGTCTGTGTCTCCACACTGGTACTGTACACCATACTCGCGTTCACATTTTGAATGGCGTTACTTAAAAAAATACACCGTATAAGACCCAAACGGGGTCACCATTTCCCCTTCTCTCCTGCTAGCTCCAGTCCCGTGTTTTAGTCTGTACTTCAGTGCAGACCTGTTAACATTATTCGCTGGCCCTAACGGTTAACCCAATATAGTAAGCTTCATTAATCTCCTGCGTGCATCTCTATTGACTATTCCTCTCAATATAAAATGAGATTAGAGATACAGCACTGAAACAGGCCCTTCGGCCCACCGAGTCTGTGCCGAACATCAACCACCCATCTATACTAATCCTACACGAATCCCATATTCCTACCAAACATCCCCACCTGTCCCTATATTTCCCTACCACCTACCTATACTAGTGACAATTTATAATGGCCAATTTACCTATCAACCTGCAAGTCTTTTGGCTTGTGGGAGGAAACCGGAGCACCCGGAGAAAACCCACGCAGACACAGGGAGAACTTGCAAACTCCACACAGGCAGTATCCGGAATCGAACCCGGGTCCCTGGAGCTGTGAGGCTGCAGTGCTAACCACTGTGCCACTGTGCCGCAACATAAACAGCATAAAACCACATCTATTTATTGTTATTGGCAAGGTCATGAAGTTTGAAAAATAATACAATATACATGGAGAAATTAAAGTTGCATCACAAGTTAGTGATGTAGTTCAGTTTGTTTACTAACCCATATTACACTGCAAACAGTTTTTAATGAACCCAATCTAAAACTTTAAAACAGGGACCACTTAAAGGCCCGACGCCCAACTGGGGTGAGTTGTTACTGTGCATCATTTTCTCGTTGTACACAGTCACTGAAAACTCACGGTCAGAGAGGAATAAGTTAATTAGAATAATTACAGTACAGCCCGACTTCTTTCCAACTTTGAGACCATTCTGCAAAATTTACTCTAGGACATGCTTAAAGTGAGCTCTCGACTTTGTGCGTTCATTAACGAATTTTGCAGGGTTGCTCGTTCATAAAAAAATAATTTCAAGGATCATTGTTGTTTATTTTTAAAGTAAGAGGTTGGAGCTGAAGCCTGTATGCACTCCCCACCACCCGTCATTAGATTGCATTGGCTGGAACTGTAGAAAACCACATAAAATCCCCATCCTTCCTGAAATATACTGTAACGCAACGAAACCCGTCTGTCAAAATAGCAAAGCCTGTTATATTATCGGGTTTCAGCGGCTCTTTGGAGTGGAGACATATGTTTCCAATGCTACAAGTTAATTAATTCGCGATTTTTAAAGGTCACAATGTTAACGGGTTTTGTAATTAAAGTCATATATTTCTGATGCCTACAGTATAATTACAACGCCGCACAACTCAAGACATTAATGAACGGCCAAGAAAGCAGCCGGCTTTTTACTTTGGAAATATTCCGTCTGACACATTGATTTCTGCCAATCTTTCCCCTCTCTATTTAACTATCGATTCGTCCGTCTTGCTGCATATTTTCCAACATACATTCATAAGTTGAGCTAAAATGAAGCTAAATTAAAATATATTTAAACACGTTTTTTAAAACCTCTTTCTTTGGAAATAAGTGCAGTTGCCTCCCGGGTTTATATTTTTAAGTGGGATTTGCGAGTGTGAGTGTGATAATGGGTGAGTGCATGTCTGGATTGATATTTAAGCGCATCTGTGAAGACATGTATGTGTCTGTGGGTTATGTTTGGACGTGGTGAGTGCGTGTTTGAATGTGGGTCTGTGTATGTTTGAACGTGTGTTGTATGTAAGTAGTTCTCTTGTGGGAACACGGTGCTCTTGCCTGTCTGCTTGTGTCCATGTTAGTGTGGTGTCACTCAGCTTATGTGAATGTATATACGTCATCTTTCTATGCTTGTATGTGGTGTTTCCGTTTCGGTGTGTGGGGGCGTGTAATTATGTGAGGTTTGTGCATATGCGTGTGTTTAAAGTGTTTGTGTGTATAGAGGTGTGAGTGGACATATATATGTGCGTGTCTGTGAGTGTGTGTATGTATGTGCGTGTGTGAATATGTGTGTATGTGTGTGCATGTGTGTGATTTGTGTGTGAATCTGTGTATGTGTGTGTCTATATATGTCTCTGTGTTGAGTATGTGCATGTGTGTATGTGTGCGTGTATGTGTGTGTGCATGGATGTGTGTGTATATGTATGCGTGTGTGTATGTATGTATGTATATGTTTGCCTGAGTGTATTGCATGTCTAGTATTTGGACCTGACTGAATTTTTGTCTATTTCAAAATTTCCTGAGAATGACTAATAGCAAAAGCTAAAAAAAAAATCGCTTTAAAAACTTTCTGTAAACCACTTTCCGAATACTTCCAAAGACTAAACCATTAAGAGCAGGAGCTAAGTAAGATCTTCCTACTAAAACACACAGTGGTCGAATCATTATCCAATGTAAAAGGTTGCTAAAACCAGAGAAGCTACACTTAAGGTTTCCAGTTTCATAAATATTTCTAGACTGATTTAAATAATTGTTCGTTAACTTCTGGCGGCTTTTTTCATCCTACATTTGTGGAGTTTTGTTTTTATACTTTCGCTTATCCATCCAATGTTGGAGAAGAAACAGACGCCAGCGAAATAAGCTTTCAAGTATCACTTTATTTGGGAAAGTAGGTTTAGTTCACTGACACACACTTTCCGACGCGGTTTTAGATTGCGTGTGTGGGTGTTGTTTTATATCAAAATAAGGCTCGAGTGCTAACCCTCAGGGTCCTGGCTAAATATACGTTATTCAACTCAATAGTCTCTTGCACAGATATACTCTACTGTGTTGTCTCCTGCGTACCAAGCGTCAATTGTCCATAAAAGTTTTGGTAATTTATATGGTGCGGATTGGGGATGCTGGATTTTATTTTGCTATAGCTGTGTATAAAGAAAGAAATTGTATTTATGTAGCGCCTTTCATCACCTCAGGACACCTGAAAGCGCTTTACAGCCAATGCAACACTTTCTTTGAAAAGTGTAGTCACTGTTGTAATGGAACACAATTTCAGAGTGCAAATAATATTATAACCGGCTAGAATGAAGCCTGAATAGTTCACAATAGGTCATCTGAACTCCGAGAGTGTGCTAGCTGCAGGATTGTATCTCATAGTTGAGGCCAGCTGTTATTATTGATAATATGCACAGCTTGCTTGAAAAACCAAAATTGTAATTGGACTTCCTATGAGTTTCTGGACTGATGTCAGTTCCAGCGACACCAGGTGATAGGATTGGCAATGATATAAGCAACAACATGGGCCAATGTCACTCGACGGGAAGGGAAGGTGAACTGGAAGTAATTCACTTTCCTTCTGTGTGTTAAAAGGGGATTCTATATAAGCTTACTATAAATCATGTGGGATACACCGTTCATTACACATGATATGACTCACCAGCAAGAAATATACTCTCCGGGTAACAGGGGTGTAGCTGAATGTTTGAACACTCATCGGCTGGTCTGTTGTATTTTCCCCAGTCTAGCATCCCTGGGACTTAAGTACTGGCACCAACCTTGCAGACATTGCTTTACATGCCAAATCCTTTCCTTTGGATTAGTGCAAAATGGCCACAAATGGGAAATGCTTCAAGTCATCCAATTAATTCTTCGTTGTTGGCCAATCAAAACTGAGGTAAAATTGTATTTACGTGCATTGTGAATTCTTTCCTGCACCAATGTACAGGTGATGACATGGTGTACCAATGTAACGTGCCATGGTGTAGTAGTACCTAGGTTTGTGTCTATGATTCCTCAAGTAGTGAATTCCTGATCTCATATGGTACATTTAGGGGAGGTATTGAGGGGAGGCTAAAAACTTTCCCTATGAGAGAGTAAATCACCCTTGGGTATTTCCTATCAAAAACCTCCAAGCAACCTGACTGTCTGCATTCTTGACTTGGACTGTGGGGTCTGGTAAAGGTATACTTAAAAAGGCAGAAAACTAAAAATAAAATGGAGAGGGAGCAATTAAAATGTAGGAATTGGGTTATGAAAGCTTTGTAAGTAGGCTTAATTGTCTTCCACTATCTCCACTATTTATGTTGTTTATACCATAAATACAAATTGTAGACGTATTAAGATGCTTTTTGAAGTGTAAGTACAGTTAAACCCTAAAGTAGGGTTAAACCCTAAATCACTGGAGTTACTGAAGCTGCTTCATGATTATAGTAGGTTGGGGCAGTAGCACAACAATGGACAGTATGGCCCTATAAAGGCTTGGTTCCACTGTAGAATGGGAACTAGCACCAACAGTAAAAGATGAGTGTGAATGAGATGTGTCAAAGCAAATATACAACAAGCTGCAGAACCACACAGCCATTAGAAGCCAGAGATTATGTTATATAGCACTGGACACTTTAAGTTTTCTCCCATTTCCTCCTTTACCCTTTGAAGATAGGGACTCATACTTTGGTTCCATGTTTGCTAGTATAAGCCTAATCCTTGAGTGCGACCAGGCTATCTAACACTGTGTGTGAGTGTGTTTGTGTGCACATGCATGGAAGGGTGCAGGGAGGGTCACAATCCAGCTCTATCATCTCTTCAGTAGGGTCACTGGGTAGGGCCCAAGACAATGACATCAAATTCCTAAAGTTTATGATGTCGAATATGTGTCAGCATCTTTCATGGTTCAGAGCACCAGGGCACACAAAAGATGTACTTCCTTCAACCACGCGTAGGATCCAGTCTCCAGTTGTGATGTGAGTTTGTAGCCAAAAGGGGAAATATTTGCAGAGAAGGAAGGTTGCAGCCGACATTGATCTCTTTCTCAGCAGCCTGGAGAGAATTCAAACTTACTGCCAAATGCCTTACACAAGGACCTGCATTAAACAGTTGATGATAAGTAAGCATGGTACATGGTATTATACTTAGTTGACAAGAACCTCAACATGCCTGGAAACTGTTTTGTTGTTTCTTCTGGAATACTTAAAGGTAGATGTTCACTAAATAGACGAAGTGAAACTGAAGTGGGGGATAAAATCTGTTGTAGTTGTTACTTGATGTTAACATGGGGTCTCTCTTGCAGGATTTGGTGTCTACTTCGATCGGATTAGAGAGAGACAAGGGCATTGAAGACATTGAAGATTCATACTTCCAACGAGTGGAATCATTGTTCAACAGGGTATGGTCAGGATGATGATGCCACTACACTGACTCATTTTGTTGTTGCTAACCATGCCAGTTGTGCGGGGTTCTTGATGTCTACAGTCTCATGACCAACTATTGAGACTCCTCCTTGGTGGGGAGGTTAGCCGGTTCTCTTGAGTTCTTTCCAGGATAAAACACCAGGCAATGAGAGACTGGGACCAAACTGTTTCTCTGTGGAGAAATCAGTGATCCAATCCTTGAGTGAGAGATTTCTTGAAGTACTTCAGAGCACTGTTTCTGCCTGAGCATCCATGTGGCTCATTGAGGATACCTGGTGAAATAAACCTTTTATTTGGCATTGGGGGTTCCCTCCACTCTACTCAAATAGTAATTGAGTACCCTGATAGATTGGGTTGTCTTAGTTGGATATTGAGCACAGACTTTCCCAGTGTCCTGTCCTTGCAAGCTGTGTGGTTCTTCAACTGGTTTAGCTCCAGCAATGGACTTAGGCACAACGTGCAACTTCCATGTCTTGGCTGTTGCCAACCTATGCCAAAGATCTCTGGACTGAAGTGAGTGAGGTAGGGAGGGCATATATGCTCCATATCAGGCAGTATCTCTATGCCTTTCTTAATAGTTTGGTTTGGAGAATCCTAAACTTTGCAATGGAGTTCTGTGTCAGAATCCACCAAATTGAAAAAAAGTGCCTATGGAATGGAGCAAACATTCCTTTAAAATCTATTTAATTATTAGTTTGTTCTAAGAAATAATATATATTCATGCACAATTTTTTTTGTGGTAAATTTCTGTTGAAGTTTGCAAGTTCTTTTTCCCTGGTGTAATTCCCACCTGTGTTTCTGTTACGAGTTACCAGTCTGACTGCTGGTCTAGTGCTGACATCATATCCGAGCATTGACACACAGGAAGGGGGAATATGACTGGAAAATATGCGTCATTTAGAAAGATGAAAGGGAAGGACAATTTTGACTGAAAAAAAACACACCAGGGTTCTGACTGCGACTATCTCCGCCTGTTTTATGCCGGAGATGTAGCTGCGTTTGAAAAATTAATTATAAAAGTTGGATAAGATCTTGCTTAGTAAGTTCTGTAACACAGACGGGCTAGGGGGCATTTAACAATTTTCTCACAAAAATGGAAATGTATTTCAATCAAAGTTGAAAGGAATTCGTGGTTGTGCCTTTTAAGACAGCTCGCCACTGTTAATCCAAAACAAAACTTCACAGATATGTAAACCTGGAAATTTAATGTTGGTAGCACTGGGGGTGAGCACTTGTGTTTTTAAGACACCTCTTTTTTACACTATTTTAACTATGGCGTTAAATTATTTGAAATAAACAGATCAGGGACGGTGTTCAGGCAGTGGGCAGAGATCGGTTGTACTAAGATATTAAATTATCCCCAGTTATTATCGCAGCTGTAATCTGGGCTTTAAATCGGAAGGGTTGGAGGACGAGAATTACCAGCGTAGGGCAAGGGATTGGAAAATGCGGGCAATTTTATTTTAGTGGTTAGATAATGTATGATTATTATGAAATAATGGCGCTACTAAAGCGTGTAAAAGTGACGAATATAAACAGAAAGTTGTTAAGACATCCTCGGTGTGAACAGGAAATAGCTTCTGTGTCGCTGTGTTCAGAAGATGTTGTGTATTTCCAACATTTTCTATTTTTTAGGTAAGATTTTCAGCATTTGCAGTTTTTCTCTTGGCTTGTATTTGTGGTTTATAATTAACAGCCTTCACATTGGTCAATGGTGCTTCTGTGTTCTGGAGTTTTTCACCTTTTTAATTACATATTTGCAGTGTTAACTTCAATGTGATAAAGGAAGGTTGAATAAATACATAAATAAACTGAATAAATGTATTTCTGATTTGCAATAAGTATGTTGCATATATGAATACATATGATAAGCAGCATACATGCTCCATAAAAATATGTATTGAATGAACATCATATGGATATAATACATATTTAATTAATAGATATAAGTGTAAACTGTTGTATGAGCTATTACGTCCCTTCGCCCTTTATCCTCATAATTGGTCTCATCAGCAATAATTCTCTCCACCGCTACAAACATAACCTAATAATTCAGTTCGGTCAGAGCCCGAGTCACAGCTGGGAGTTAAAGTGCTGATTGAATATTTGTACAGAAACTTCGGGTGAGCGAAAATAATAATTGCACCCAGAAAACATCCTTTAAACAACTAAAGGTCCAGGTTAAAAGAAACAGTATTTTCGAAATTGAATTTTAATTTCCGTTTTTTAAAAAAATGTCTGTTTTAATTGTTGTTTTCATGGTAATTGAATGTATTTGAAATTACTGAAAACTTTGCCTTCCTCTTCTGGGTTCTTGTCAGTGGAAGTAATCCAGATATGATCTGCCGTTCAGCCGTTCAATAAAAATGATGCAAATCTGGTGCAAGTATTCGCTATATTAAGCTAACCAGTGAAGCCAAGCATAAAGTGAATAAAGGAAGCTGTTAAAAACTCTGCACTTTGCATTTTTAATACGTTTACCGATGGCATGTATGGACTCATCTCTCATCTTTGATCTGTAAATTCTGATCATATGAAATTTCCGATTGGTGAAATGTGTTGTGCAACATGAATTCTAAGTTATATTATAGTAAATAAGTTCTTGTGGTCAGACATTAGGGCAGAATGTCACTGATTTTTAACACCATTGCTTAACATTTTGAGCGGTGTAAAAGCGGCTGCTGTGGCTGGTCCAGATTCGCTATTATATTCAGGGTTTAAAATATGCCATTCGAAAAATCAAAATTTAAGATTTGAGTAAAAGACCTCGGCTGTGTTTAATAGCTTTTATCTAACTTAATTTCTTCTCTAACCAGCTTCTCATTACTTCTGTTATGAAACATCACATTTTGCAGTGGAATTGAACGGTTGGTTGTATTCACTCAACTTGCAATGCAGATCCGGGGGAACTATCCACAACAGTCTCAGTTCAGTAAGTCAGACTGAAGGTGCCCTGCTTTACATAGGGTTGGTGTGGACTATAAATAGTACAGGAGCTTTCAATGATCCGAGTATTTAGATACTCGTTTGAAAGGAGGACAGAGAGTTGTGAATAGCACCCGTAACATTATCATTTCAGATCGTGTTTATCTAGTAATTACAACTAACAGCCCACGTGTACCGTAAACCGTGATGTACCTTTGCTTCAGGTAAGGGAACAGCGTATACTGTCGAGAGCGGTTCATTCAGCAGAGACGGACAGGATCTCAACCACCCTAACTTGGAACTATATCGCCCGTTCCTTCACTGTCGCTGGGTCAAAATCCTGGAACCCTGTGGGTGTACCTACACCCCAAGGAACACAACAGTTCAAGAAGGCAGCTCACCACCACCTTATCAAGGGCAATTAGGGATGGGCAATAAATGCTCCATAGATTCCTCATCCCATGAAGCAATAAAACGAAATCGCAGTTTGGTTATAAAGATCAGAAATGAACACTGAAACTATTAAAAACGCCGGGTTCCCCTTTAGTTCAACCTACACGGCAGCAGATACTGCGGGGAACCTGGGCACAACCTTTCCCTTTTCAACAAGAGCGGACGATCCCTCAAAGTGGTGCCAATGGAAAGATGATCTTTACACCAACTGCAATGAAAAATAAACACCGCGACTTTGCCGGTTCACCCTGAGATCTGTTTTCTCCACGGCCCCTGCTGTTAAACACCAGTAAATCAATATTATCTCGAATTATCTAGCGGCTGAGGTTTAGATTTAACACGAGTTATCCCTCCCCGTTTATTGAAGTTTCAAATCTGTCCTGAAGTAAGGAACGGACGGGTAGTTACAATGGCAAATGGCAATGCTGCTCCATTGTGTGCTCATCTACTCCGGTGAAACACTCCCAGAGTCAGCAGTCACTTGACTGGACACAGCCGCTTATTGTTACAGTGAGAAGGGAGGCGGGGGGACAGTCTGCGTCCACTTAATCCTGCATTAAAACCCGCTCAACACTAACATTCACAGTTTGAGTCACCGTATAACACCCCCTCCAAAAAAACAGTTGCCTGTTAGAAGGAGGTCGATTTATTAAAATAAAAACGCCCCCATAATAAACCTGACCCGAATAATTTTTGAGATGCAACATGACATTTCTCTTTGGTTGAATTAGCGCCGAGTTCCAGTTTATTCCACTAAATATGCAGCATCAGGAAAATTGGCAGCGGTGCTAATTTTGAAACGGATGTGCTGGCCTTGTCTTTACTGTCTGGGATACAACGATGTTAATATTGAGATATCTCCAGGTCGCTCTATAGATTTCCATCAATTCCACTCTCATTAAGTCAGGTCACCGCGCCTCGGCCACTTTTTTTTTTGTGGGCCTCTTCTGCTGTGTTTCATACATAAACACAAAAATGCAACCGTTTCAGTAAATGTTTTGGGGTCGCCGCGGACTGTCCATTTCAAGGCTAGTGAGCAGAGACTAAAATAACTGCATCCAGCATTGACTAACACATTACATGCAAACACTGCAGACTTGGAATACCCGGGACATGTCTGGCGTATCTACTGATTCAATCGATTTCCTATTCTCTCCGCTTTACTGGGGAAGCTTCCTTAAAGGCGCAGGTCGTCTAACCCGTTTTATATTTCTCTCAGAAGAATCTAATTTATTTTCCTAACGGATCTCTTACACTTCCAGCCAGGAATACTGGATAGGTTCTCGCAGAGTACTGGGATCTCCAGTGAGTGGCTCAGGATAATCTCAGGGTTGAATTATAGAAGCCTAGAACACAGATAGGAGGCCACTCGGCCCATCGTGCCTGTGCCAGCTCTTTCAAAGAGCTATCTAATGAGTCCCCACTCACCTGCTTCCCCCAGCGCTCAGAATTTTTCCCCCTTCAAGTATTTATCCAAGCGTACAAGGGTACAGGTGGAAAGCCCTTTGCGAAATACACCACAGAGATAATGGATGAATTGATCTTCTTCTGTGCTATATAATTCTATAAAGCTCTGTCATTATTTTCAGTCCAGATTCATCATCCTTGGAGACAGCTGGGCCCTCAAACTATGCGGTGGGATCCTACTCTGTGCTGGAGCACTAACCTGTTCATCTGATATTTCTCTCCTACTGGTTTAGTGTAGACCAATGCTGAAAGAGAGCAGAGATGATTTCCAAACACATGTGTTAGGGTTCATACCCCAGCATCTATCAGTGATTTCCGGGACTCATAGTCTGTAAATCAGTAACAAAGCTAATGCGGATGTTTGATGGGTTGTAATTCCTGTAATCAATGCTTTTTCAACACCACAGTGCTGATCTGTGATAAAATCAGTTTGCCCAAAAAGATGGGATTTTCCCTTGTCCTGCCTGGCAGTATGAGGGTTAATCCAATCCTTAGAATACAATTTGCTATATGTACTGGTAATTATAATTTACTTCGAGGCTTTGTGTTAAAGTCGGTTATGTGTGGATAAGTCTACAAACAGTGGAATGAAAACACAAGGATAAGCCTCAGATGCTGCTCAGTAAAGTATAATTCCTTTGGCACAGAGGAAGGATCTTCCTCTTTGGTCTATATTTTTTAAAATGTTCCTCCCTTTTCTCCTTTCCCCTGCTGAAGCTGTTGCTATTTCTGGGCATGGTTTTCAAATTCTTTTTTCAAATTCTTCCATGGCCTTGTCCCTCTCTATCTCTGTAACCTCCTCCAACCCTATAACCTCTGAGATCTATCTCTGTGCCCCTCCAATTCTGACCTCTCCAATTATCGTTACTTTAACATTGGTGGCCATACTTTCAGTTGTCTAGGCTTTAAGACTTGAAATTTCCTCCCCAAATCTCTATGCTTTTTCCCTCTCTCTCCTCCTTTAAGATGCTCCTTAAAACCTATTTGTTTGACCAAGTTTTTGTTCATGTGCCCCTGTATCTCCTTATGTGGCTTGGTGTCAAATTTTGTTTGATAATGCTCCTGTGATGCAGCCTGGAACATTTTACTATGTTAAAGACACTATATAAATACAAGTTCTTGTTGTTGTTTCCATTGGAATCTGCCCCATTCCCAGTACCTCATCCTCATGTGTAAGCCCAGACTGCGAGTGTTAGCTGGTTCTTTAACCTGTGGGTTTCACAATCACGCCTAGCCTTGTCCTCATCTGATGATCACGTGCAAACTTTCCAGCAATGGTTACTAGACAAGGATCAGGAACATGAACACTGGCCCCTGCCTCAGCTCACCTACTTCTGAAACCCTCATCCATGCCTTTGTTACCTCTAGACTTGACTATTCTAACACACTTCTGGTCAGTCTCCCACATTCTACCCTCGGTAAACTTAGGCTCATCCAAACTCTACTGCCCTTGTCCTTACTCGCACCAAGTCCCGTTCCCTTATCTCCCTTTTGCTCGTTGACCTACATTGGCTCCTGGTTAAGCAAAGCCTTGATTTTAAAATCTTCATCCTTGTTTTCAAATCCCTCCTTGGCCTCACCCCTCCCTATCTCTGCAATCTCCTCCAACCCTACAATTCTCCGAGATATCTGTGCTCCTCTAATTCCGGCCTCTTGAGCATCCCTGATTTTAATCACTCCACCGTTGGTGGCCGTGCCTTCAGTTGCCTAGGCTCTAAGTTCTGGAAATCCCTTCCTAAACCTCTCCACTTCTCTACCCCACTCTGCTCCTTTAAGACTTTCCTTAAAACTTACCTCTGTGACCAAGCTTTGGCCATCTGACCTAATATCTCCTTATGTGACTCAGTGTCACATTTGCTTTATAATGCTTCAGTGAAACACCTTGGGATAGATTATTACATTAAAGGTGCGATATAATGTTGTTGATTGTTCTTGCTAGCCCAGGAATACTGTGGCTAGTTGTAATGATCCCCTCTGCCATTCAGATAAGTTAACTCAACATAGTCCAGAACCTCCCGGTCTGTGTGTCTTATATCTGTACTGGACAAGACATTTACCACTAGAGGACACCTAATAGAAGTTTCTTTTCTCATTCATCTTTTTCCCCTCAATTCTCCCTCCATCATTTGTCCCCTTCTCCTGAAGTAGTTGACTCCTTGTTGGGATATGGAAGCCTGTCATCCTTTATTAACTTACCACAGTGGACACTATTCATTAGTGTGCCTAGACAGTGAGAGTCAGTGGGCTCTTCTTCCTTGGGAGGCATTACACTTTCGCCTGTTCCAATGTTCTGGGAATATTGGCCAGAGGCAATGAAACCAATCACCATCCCAATTTAAGTTAGCTAACTCAGTGCAGACCTGAGCTCTTCTTGGTCTGTATAGATCCATTAACTTGATGGTGCTACAAAGTTAGTGTTGGTGCAGCGATGCTAAACACAGCATAAATCCAGAGTGAATCAGTGTGAGTTTCCTTGCAGAGTATAGCCTCCTGTTTGACACCATCTTGGAGTGTAAATCCAGTGCAGTGGCAAACTTGTTTTGTAACCTTATTGAACCTAATGGACATTTGAATACTTTGTAAATGCACCTGTCTTTATGTTAAATCTCTAGAGAATGGGATTCTATCCTCCCTGCTCCCTGAATATTTAAAATTCAAATGTTTGAGAGGCAGCTCTGCCCAATGTTTATTTTCAACCTGCACTGAGCTCTACTTCTAACAGATCAGTTGAGCCTAGATTTTCAAGTTGGAGGCACCCTCAATGCATAAAAAAGTTTCACTGCAAATTAAATCTTTGTACAACACAGCAACTCTAAAACTGGAAGACACTTGGGAAGAACTTTCATTCCTATACAAATTGAGGCTGGATTTTGTGCCAGGTTAGATTCTTACTGTGCAATGACATGATTTGTCTTTAATACTATCCTACATTTAACCCTTAAAGTGCATGAACTCTGAATCATGGAAGTATATGATTAACAGGGTTTTATATTTAGGAGAATGTCCATTTAGAATAGAAACAATGTACAAATTCCAACTGAAATGAAGGGAGACCTCCTTTGTAACCAAATAGTGCTTGATGATTTTATTACAGAAATATGAGTGCAGACTGGCATACCTGCCCCATCATTTATTTAGGAATATACCTGTTCTCTCCACTTTAGTAGGTAAGTGCTTGTGCCTTTGTGGTGACAAAAGCCTATTTTATATTTTGTCCAATTTGAATAATAACATTAGACTGAAATACTTATTGTTATTTTTCCCAGTTCTTCCACCTTGTTTCCCTCCTGAAGGTACTGACTCCTGCTGGGATGTCCCTCCAACAGCTCCCACAGTTCCTTGTGTGTGAGCTTAGACATGTCGGCAGGCTGGTTGACTGAAGGTGTCACTGACGTGCCCAATCTTGCCCTCGCCCTCTCCTTTAGGGGTCATTGGATTGCAATTAGGAATCATCCTAATTTCCCCCTCTATCACTGAAGGCTGCTGAGGCCAATTATAGTGTCACACTGAGGGCCTGGCTGAAACCTGCTAACTAAGCAACAGACTGTAAATCCAACCTGGGACCTTATGGTCTATGTGGCTCAGTGCCATGTCCTGCAATGGATTTACTAACTAAAGCATCAGGGGAGCTGTCAATATTCCATCCTTAATAGCATAATAAATATGCCCTGTAAATATTATACAGCGGGTTCTTGCTGTTTTTGGGTTATATGAGAACGTGCACTAATTAAGTGAGAACTCCACTTGACTCCTGCTCATGTTTTGATCGCAGAGATAGAGTAGGGTTTTATTTGATGAGCATCTAACCGGTTTATCCCTCCTCACCCACTCATCATCTTCCCCGGTCCCAGAATAGAGATTTTTAAAAGAAGGGACGGCGACAATTGTGGATGCTTCAGTTTTCAAGGATCAGGATATAGAGGATTGGATCAGGAAAAAAAAGGAGGCATATGGCAGTTTCAGAGCACTGAAAACAGCGGAGATACTACAGGAGTATAGAAAGTGTAGTGGGGTACTTAAAAAAGTAATTAGGAGAGCGAAGAGGGTACATGAAAAAACACTGGCGGGCAAGGTAAAGGAAAATCCTAAGGTGTTTTACAAGTATATTAAGGGGAATAGGATAACCAGGGAAAGAGTAGGGCCCATTAGGGACCAAAGTGGCAATCTGTGTGTGGAGCCAGAGGACATGGGTGAGGTTTTAAATGATTACTTTTCATCGGTGTTCACTATGGAGAAGGTCGATGTAGGTGTAGAGATCAGGGAGGGGGATTGTGATATACTTGAACATATTAGCATTGAAAGGGAGGAAGTATTATCTGTTTTAGTGGGCTTAAAAGTGGATAAATCCCCAGGCCCAGATGAGATGTATCCCAGGCTGTTATGTGAGGCAAGGGAGGAGATTGCAGGGCCTCTGACACAAATTTTCAAATCCTCTCTGACCAGAGGATTGGAGGACAGCGAATGTGGTGCCATTATTCAAGAAGGGTAGCAGGGATAAACCAGTAATTACAGGCCGGTGAGTCTAACATCAGTGGTTGTGAAACTATTGGAAAAATTCCTGAGGGACAGGATTAATCTCCACTTGGAGAGGCAGGGATTAATCACGGATAGTCAGCATGGCTTTGTCGGGGGAGATCGTGTCTAACTAACTTGATTGAATTTTTTGAGGCGGTGACTAGATGTGTAGATGAGGGTAAAGAATTTGATGTAGTCTACATGAATGTCAGTAAGGCTTGTGGTAAGGTCCCACATGGGGGAATGGTTAAGAAGGTAAGAGCCCATGGGATCCAGGGCAATTTGGCAAATTGGATCCAAAATTGGCTTAATGGCAGGAGGCAGAGGTTGATGGTTGAGGGTTTTTTTGCGAGTGGAAGCCTGTGACCAGTGGTGTACCACAGGGATCGGTGCTGGGACCCTTGCTGTTTGTAGTGTACATTAATGAGTTAGACATGAATATGGGAGGTATGATCAGTAAGTTCTCAGATGACACGAAAATTGGTGGTGTCGTAAATAGTGAGGAGGAAAGCCTTAGATTACAGGACGATATTGATGGGCTGGTAAGATGGGTGGAGCAGTGGCAAATGGAATTTAATCCTGAGAAGTGTGAGGTGATGCATTTTGGGAGGACTAACAAGGCAAGGGAATACACAATGAATGGTAGGACCGTAGGAAGTACAGAAGTTCAGAGGGACCTTGGTGTACTTGTCCATCGATCACTGAAGGCAGCAGAACAGGTAGATAAGGTGGTTAAGAAGGCATATGGGATACTTGTCTTTATTAGCCAAGGCATAGAATATAAGAGCAGGGAGGTTATGATGGAGCTGTATAAAATGCTAGTTAGGCCACAGCTGGAATATAGTGTACAGTTCTGGGCACCTCTCTATAGGAAGGATATGATTGCACTGGAGAGGGTGTAGAGGAGATTCACCAGGATGTTGCCTGGGCTGGAGCATTTCATCTATGAAGAGAGACTGGATAGGCGAGGGTTGTTTTCCTTAGAGCAGTGAAGGCTGATGGGGGACATGATTGAGGTGTACAAAATTATGAGGTGCATTGACAGGTTAGATAGGAAGAAACCTTTTCCCTTAGTGGAGGTGCCAATAACCAGGGGGCATAGATTTAAGGTAAGGGGCAGGAGGTTTAGAGGGGATTTGAGGAAAAACATTTTCACTCAGAGGGTGGTTGGAATCTGGGACACACTGTCTGAAGGTGGTAGAGGCAGGAACCCTCACAACATTTAAGAAGTATTTAGATGAGCACTTGAAATGCCGTAGCATACAAGGCCAAGTGCTGGAAAATGGGATTAGAATAGTTAGGTGCTTGATGGCCAGCACAGACACGATGGGCTGAAAGGCCTGTTTCTGTGCTGTATAAATCTATGTCTCTCAGGTGCATGGATACCACGGGAGAAAATGATCTTCATTGGGGCATTTGACTATTCAAGATTCTGATTCCCTATTCTAAAATCTTGCATTTATCAGATATTCTCTGAGCAGAAAAGGGGCACATGATCAGTCAAAATGTCTCACTTTGCAATCTGGATTGAGAGTTACATCTAAGTGTTGTCATTATCGGCTGTCCCTACATACACTTAGCAGTAAGGAAGAAACTTTAAGGGAGATTTACATGTTTCTCACTCTTGATGTTTGTGGGACAATTTTATTCTTTGAACCTGTTTCTTCTCCCAGTCAAATTCGAGATCCTGAGGTCTATGCCTCACTGGTCTGACAACATACTTCCAATCAAGGCACATTTACGATGCCTCAGGCTAAGGGGCTCCTTCACTTGTTTCAACTGTTCCCGGTGATTGAGATAGATCTGGCCAAGTTCCACAAGAAAAGCCTTTCTAATTGTCTCCCTATGGTCCCCCAGACCTTGGCTTCAGCTCTTGCACCCTCCGGTGATATTCTGCAGCATGGGTTTGTCAAGGAGTACTTTTCCATTCCAGCTATCTAAACTCCATCAGTGGATGACTTGGTACTGATTGCATGTCTTATGTCAGGAGACACCACTTCGCTCAGCTTTTTCACCAGAGATCATTGACCTACCTTTGCAGCCAGAAAAGGGATTGACTAGTAGCTGCTGCTGTTGATTAGAGCTGCTGTTTGATTAATTTGAACAGATGTTCCTTGATTATCAGTTTCCTTGTGGTCCAGTCTCTCTGGATTTTCAGGCACCCACAATAGCATCATATAAATCTACCTTGACACTGAATCACTCCTTTGTTTCATATCCATTCCTAAAGGATTACTCCATTGACTCATGTATTGTATCTGGGATTATGGATATCCTTCTCTCCTTCTTCACCTTGTTTAACAATTCTCTCGTTGGAGGAAAGGTTAAGTACCTCTGCTGCCATCTGGTGAGACCCGCTGCCACTGCTGATGTTGAAGCTCTTCCAGGCATGAGTTTTACTTGAAGCCAGCTCATGAGGTGAATGAACATAGGCCAGAGAACAGGCACAACATTGTTGTAGCTGTATCTCCCATCCATGTTCCCTTTGAGTGCAGATTGGTGAATTTCCCAAAGTTTTGGATCCACTGACATTGTGCTGTTGAAAACTATGTTATCTAACTGGGGAGCCAGGTCATTTTGATCAAATTCCAGCAAGCTGTATGAGACCATCTTATTTCAATTTGATCATGTTAAATTTGAAAAGAGTCAATTAATGTTAACAAAATGCCAACTGTCCCATTGGCTCTTTTCAAATATGAAAATCTAATAGAAACTTTGCGAGAGAGCAATGCACAACCAGCAGTATAACTTGGGTCTTCCAACTCTACATCACTCTAAGCAGGTATCCGTCTCACACCATGCAATTAGACATTATTTTCTGTTGTGAATGTTATTTATCGTTGATGTAACTGTACTAATGCTTGAATTTAGTTTGCTTTATCTTGCCTGTTATGATGTTCATGTAGGCTTTCAGTAAAGTTACCTTACCATTTCTACTTGGGCTGGTCCTTGTGTTTGCTTCTTTTAATGCTTCTATATTGTATTTTTATATCATTTGTATATATGTACTTTACAGCAGGTATCACCAGCTACTAATTGGGACTGGGAACTCTGACTGCTCTTTACTTTCCTTAGGCCCGAGATGCTACCCTTGCTGCCCATAATGAGAGATCAGTTAACTTGGCACAGCTCAGTGATTGCGCCTGGAGGCCTCTGCTGCGATGGACGCAAACATAATACAGAGTATTTCAGTGTTGTACAGAGTGATGCATTTACCAGCTGAGCCACTAGGGGACTCCCTTTCTTCTAACTCTATTATGCTATTTTGTTGTCGGTGACTGTGGAGAAGTTGGACTTTGAATCCAGCATTGGACATCTTTTCCAGATCTTCGATCCCCTGGCCCAAAACAACCCCGATTTTTTGTTTTGTTCATGCGATGTGGGCATTGTTGACAAGGCCAGCATTTATGGCCCATCCCTAATTGCCCTTGAGAAGGTGGTGCTGTTAGAGAGGGAGTTCCAGTTTTTGTCCCAGCGATGATGAAGGAACAGCGGTAAGTCAGGTTGATAGGTTGATGTGTGGCTTTCAATTGCTTGAATGAATAACGGGAGAAGGAGAGGAGGGTTCTTCTACGATGTCATCGTCAGAATGTGCAGCATGAGGATTTTGGGCAATTATGATGTATATATAAGAGTGATGATGTCTGTGTCACATATTTAAATGTGACCAATTCACATTTTACATAATAATTGAGTTAAATACAGTTAAGAAGTTAATTCTTTTCCAATTTCTAGTCTTAATAAAAAGAACAGGTTGCTTTTGTTTGAACTGCTGAAAGTTCACTGAGTTTTAATAGTTCATTGCAGGTTATTTTTGGTTAATTGAGTGTTTACCTCTTCATGTGTCAAGAATTGGCATATTTTTCATCTCAATCAGCCTTATATAGTTAATTGTCCCTTGAAGATAGAGGAATGAAATTGCTCTTGGTGATATTTGTAATGAATGAGCACATAATCTAGGCTGACACGCAGTACAGTACTAGGGAGTGCTGCACTGTTGGAGAAGCTGTCCTTTGGATGAGATGTTAAACTGAGGCCCTGTCTGTATTCTCAAGTGGACATAAAGGATTCTACGGCACTATTCGAAGAAGAGCTTTGGAATTCTCTCAGTGTCCTGGCCACCATTTTTCCCTCAAACAACACCTAGAAACAGATCTGATCATTTATTTCATTGCTTTTCACAGGAGTTTGCTGTACGCAAATTGGTTGCGGTGTTTCCTACATTACAACAGTGACTACACTTCAAAAGTACTTAATTGGCTGTAAAGCGCTTTGGGATGACTTGAGATCTTGAAAGGCATTATATAAATGCAAGTCTTTCTTTTTTTTTACTGAGTTTTCCTGTAAATTTCTCTGCGCTCTATTTCAGAACACTCTTTAATGTGATTAAAGTACGTGGGTTAACAAATGCAATAAAATAGCAATCGAGGAATTTCATAGGAAATGGTAAGATGTGATTTCACCCCTTTGATATCTATCAATGATGATTTTGGAGATGGGAGTTTTTACAATTACTTCTTGAATTGACAGTGTTGCTGGAAAGGTTGATTTGCTGAGAGAAACAGTAGGGGATCAAAACAAAATCAGATTTGATGCAGTATTTGGGGGAAGGAATTGTCACACAGCACAAAAGGCCCAGCAAACAGTAGTTGGTTGCTAAAATGGGATTCTGCATAGCCTGAGAGATATGTCAAGATTTATCTTTCCATGTTGTGCTAAATAGATATCTCTTCCTATCTAGACTCCATCTTTTCTCTGCTGGTCCAGTCTCTTCCCACCTACATCCGTGACTCTTCTGACGCCCTACGTCATTTTGACAATTTCCAGTTTCCTGGTCCCAACCGCCTCCTCTTCACTATGGACGTCCAATCGCTCTACACCTCCATCCCCCACCAGGATGGTTTGAGGGCTCTCCGCTTCTTCCTGGAACAGAGGCCCAACCAGTCCCCATCCACCACCACCCTCCTCCGCCTGGCTGAACTTGTTCTCACATTGAACAACTTCTCCTTCAACTCCATTCACTTCCTTCAAGTAAAAGGTGTTGCTATGGGTACCCGCATGGGTCCTGGTTATGCCTGTCTTTTTGTGGGATATGTCGAGCATTCTTTGTTCCAGTCTTACTCAGGCCCCCACCCCCAACTCTTTTTCCGGTTCATTGATGACTGTATCGGTGCCGTTACCTGCTCCCGCCCCGAACTGGAAAACGTTATCAACTTTGCTTCCAATTTCCACCCTTCTCTCACCTTTACATGGTCCATCTCTGACACTTCCCTTCCCTTCCTCGACTTCTCTGTCTCCATCTCTGGGGATAGGTTGTCTACTAATATCCATTATAAGCCCACCGACTCCCACAGCTATCTCGACTACACTTCTTCACACCCTATCTCCTGTAAGGACTCCATTCCATTCTCCCAGCTTCTCCGTCTCCGACGCATCTGCTCTGATGATGCTACCTTCCATGACGGTGCTTCTGATATGACCTCCTTTTTCCTCAACCGAGGATTTCCCCCCACTGTGGTTGACAGGGCCCTCAACCGTGTCCGACCCATTCCCCGCACTTCTACCCTCACCCCTCCCTCCCAGAACCGTGACAGGGTTCCCCTTGTCCTCACTTTTCACCCCACCAGCCTCCATATCCAAAGGATCATCCTCCGCCATTTCCGCCACCTTCAGCATGATGCCACTACTAGTCGCATCTTCCCCTCCCTTCCCCTGTCAGCATTCCGAAGGGATCGTTCCCTCCGCGACACCCTGGTCCACTCCTCCATTACCCCCACCACCTCGTCCCCATCCCAGGGCACCTTCCCCTGCAATCGCAGGAGGTGTAATACCTGCCCATTTACCTCCTCTCTCCTCACTATCCCAGGCCCCAAACACTCCTTTCAGGTGAAGCAGTGATTTACTTGTACTTCTTTCAATGTAGTATACTGTATTCGCTGCTCACAGTGTGGTCTCCTCTACATTGGGGAGACTAAGCGCAGACTGGGTGACCGCTTTGCGGAACATCTCCGCTCAGTCCGCAAGCAGGACCCTGAGCTTCTGGTTGCTTGCCATTTCAACACTCCCCCCTGCTCTCATGCTCACATCTCTGTTCTGGGATTGCTGCAGTGTTCCAGTGAACATCAACGCAAGCTCGAGGAACAGCATCTCATTTACCGATTAGGCACACTACAGCCTGCCGGACTGAACATTGAGTTCAATAATTTCAGAGCATGACAGCCCCCCATTTTACTTTCATTTTTAGTTATTTTTTTCTTCCTTTTTTTTTTACATTCTTTTTTACATTTTTTACAACTTTTTTTTTGCATTTATTTCATTTCATCTTTGTTTGTTCAGTTTGCTTACCCACTGTTTTTTTTTCAGGTTTGCACTTGCTGCTGTTCAATATTCAGTGTATTTACACCTAATCTGTACGAATGCTTTGTCTTTCAACACACCATTAACATATTGTTTGCCTTTGCTCCGTGACCTTTTGGTCAGCTATGTGGCCTGGTCCAATCTAGACCTCCTTTGTTATCTCTTGCCCCACCCCCACCTCACTTGCTTATAACCTGTGACTTTTCTAATATTTGTCAGTTCCGATGAAGGGTCACTGACCCGAAACGTTAACTCTGCTTCTCTTTCCACAGCTGCTCCCAGACCTGCTGAGTGATTCCAGCATTTCTTCTTTTTATTTCAGATATCTGTTCATGTTGTTAATAAAGACATAAGTATAAAATTCATGAATGCTGGAAAGGTTAAAATAAAAATTTTAATTGCTGGTATTACGATCTCATTAGGGACTGTTAACTTTTAAAAAGAGAAAGTCATATTCCCAGTTATTACTGAAAGAATTATGCCAGAAGATTTCATGTTTTAAACAAAAAACGTTACTGTATAAGAGCTAAACAAAGCAAAACACTACTAATTTAACACCACAATTTGGAAATATTTATACTTTAAACTTAAAATCTTAACAGAACATGAAGTTATGTACTTTAAACTCTAACTTTCAACAGAACACTCCTATTTGACTGTTACTTCCACTCCAAGAATTTCCCTATACATTACAGGCTCTTGACAATTTGTTCACTTCTCCTGGGACCAATCCAAAGTGTACCACAGCTCTTAGGAATTCACTTTGATTTCCTTAATTCCTCAGCTATCTTCTGAGGTATCAGATCTCCTGGATCTGGAGTTCACAGCCTGAGCACAGGCCTGACTCCAAACAGAAATACCCCTGGTTCCCGATGGTCTCTTTGCTGCTCAGTCCAACTGGCTTCCAAACGCTAACTGCTTGTCAGAAGCCAACAATTTTCCAAAAGCCAACTGCTTGTCCAAAAGCCGACTGACTGATTGTGTCAGCAAGCACACAGATCAAAAAAAAAAACAAGACAACCCCTGCATCATCTATCGCCATAGCAACATGTTGCAAATGGGATGCCCCAGATAACAATTTAAACTAATTATTTCCAACTCCAGATCTTCTCTTTGATCTGGGAAATCACATGAATAATTTAAACCCCTGACTGAGGTAGCTGCAGACACACCATTTCCATCCATAAACACAAGGGCAGCCATTTGGTACTAACTTCTGTTTGTAGGAACATAGGAACAGGAGCAGGCCATTCAGCCCATTGAGCCTGCTCCACCATTTAATTAGATAATGGCTGATCATCTACCTCAATGCCATTTTCCAGTGCTATCTTCATATCCCTTGATGTAATTTGTCTCCAGAGATCTATCAATTTCTGTCTTCAACATGCTCAGTGACTGACCTTCCACAGCCCTCTAGGGCAGAGAATTCCAAAGATTCACCACCCTCTGAGTGAAGAAATTCCTCCTCATCTCAGTCTTAAATGGCCTACCCCTTATTCTGAGATTATGTCCCCTGGTTGTAGATTTACTAGGCAGGGGAAACATCCTATCCACATCCATCCTGTCACGCCATGTAAGAATTTTGTAAGTTTCAATGAGATCACCTTTCATTCACCAAAACTCAAGAGAATACAGGCCCAGTTTCCTCAAACTCTCCTGATATGACAATCCTGCCATCCCAGGGATTAGTCTGGAACCTCTGTTGCACTCCCTCTATGGCAAGTATATTCTTCTTTAGATAAGGAGACCAAAACTGTCCTCAATACTCCAGGTGCTGTCTCACCAAGGTTCTATACAAATGCAGTAAGACATCCTTACTTCTCCACTCAAATCCTCTTGTGATGAAGGCCAACTAGAAGGACAAGGGCAGCACATGCATGGGAACACTACCACCTGCAAGTTCCCCTCCAAGTCACACACCATCCTGACTTGGAACTATATCGCCATTCCTTCACTGTCGCTGGGTCAAAATCCTGGAACTCCCTTCCTAACAGCACTGTGGGTGTACCTAACCCACATTGACTGCAGCGGTTCAAGAAGGCAGCTCACCACCACCTTCTCAAGGGCAATTAGGGATGGGCAATAAATGCTGGCCTGGCCAACGATGCCCACATCCTATGAATGAATTTTAAAAAAACATACCATTTGCCTTTCTAATTGCTTGCTGCACCTGCATGCTAGTTTTTAGTGACTCATGAACAAGGACACCCAGGTTCCCTTTGGACACCAACACTTTCCAACCTCTCACCATTTAAGAAATATTCTGTCTTTCCGTTTTTTCTACCAAAGTTCACACTTATTCACATTATATTCCATCTGCATGTTTTTGCCCACCCATTAAGCCTGTCCAAGTCTGCTTGAAGCCTCTTTGCATCTTCCTCACAACTTACATTCCCAACTATTTTGTATCATCAGCAAATTTGGAAATATTACCATTGATCCCAACATCCAAATCATTTATATTGATTGTGAACAGCTGTGGCTCTAGCACTGATCCTTGCGATACCCCACTAATTACAGCCTGCCATCCGGAGAATGACTCGTTTATTGATCCGTTGCAAAGCATTAAGGTAGATAAGTCCCCAGGGCCTGATGGGATCTACCCCAGAATACTGAGACAGGCAAGGGAAGAAATTGCTGGGGCCTTGACAGAAATCTTTGCATCCTCATTGGCTACAGGTGAGGTCCCAGAGGACTGGAGAATAGCCAATGTTGTTCCTTTGTTTAAGAAGGGTAGCAAGGATAATCCAGGAAATTATAGACCGGTGAGCCTTACGTCAGTGGTAGGGAAATTATTAGAGAGGATTCTTCGGGACAGGATTTACCCCCATTTGGAAACAAACGAACTTATTAGCGAGAGGCAGCATGGTTTTGTGAAGGGGAGGTCGTGTCTCACTAATTTGAGTTTTTTGAGGAAGTGACGAAGATGATCGATGAAGGAAGGGCAGTGGATGTTATCTATATGGACTTCAGTAAAGCCTTTGATAAGGTCCCTCATGGCAGACTGGTACAAAAGGTGAAGTCCCACGGGATCAGAGGTGAGCTGGTAAGATGGGTACAGAACTGGCTGTGTCATAGAATACAGAGGGTAGCAGTGGAAGGGTGTTTTTCTGAATGGAGGGATGTGACTAGTGGTGTTCCGCAGGGATCAGTGCTGGGACCTTTGCTGTTTGTAGTATATGTAAATGATTTGGAGGAAAATGTAGCTGGTCTGATTAGTAAGTTTGCAAACGACACAAAGGTTGGTGGAGTTGCGGATAGTGATGAGGATTGTCAGAGGATACAGCAGGAGACTTGGGCAGAGAAATGGCAGATGGAGTTTAATCCGGACAAATGTGAGGTAATGCATTTTGGAAGGTCTAATGCAGGTGGGAAGTATACAGTAAATGGCAGAACCGTTAGGAGTATTGACAGGCAGAGAGATCTGGGCGCACAGGTCCACAGGTCACTGAAAGTGGCAACGCAGGTGGATAAGGTAGTCAAGAAGGCATACGGCATGCTTCCCTTCATCGGTCGGGGCATAGAGTATAAAAATTGGCAAGTCATGCTGCAGCTGTACAGAACTTTAGTTAGGCCACACTTAGAATATTGCGTGCAATTTTGGTCGCCACACTACCAGAAGGACGTGGAGGCTTTGGAGAGGGTACAGAAGAAGTTTACCAGGATGTTGCCTGGTCTGGAGGGCATTAGCTATGAGGAGAGGTTGGATAAACTCGGATTGTTTTCACTGGAACGACGGAGATGGAGGGGCGACATGATAGAGGTTTACAAAGTTATGAGCGACATGGACAGAGTGGATAGTCAGAAGCTTTTTCCCAGGGTGGAAGAGTCAGTTACTAGGGGACATAGGTTTAAGGAGAGAGGGGCAAAGTTTAGAGGGGATGTGCGAGGCAAGTTCTTTACACAGAGGGTGGTGAGTGCCTGGAACTTGCTGCCAGGGGAGGTGGTGGAAGCAGGTACGATAGCGACGTTTAAGAGGCATCTTGACAAATACATGAATAGGATGGGAATAGAGGGATACGGTCCCCGGAAGTGCAGAAGGTTTTAGTTTAGGCAGGCATCAAGATCGGCGCAGGCTTGGAGGGCCGAATGGCCTGTTCCTGTGCTGTACTGTTCTTTGTTCTTTGTTCTTTGTTCTATTCCTAATCTCTGCTTTCTGTCTGTTAACCAATTCTCAATTCATACTAGTCTATTACCCCCCAAACCCATGCGCTCTAATTTTGTTTACTAACCTCCTGTACGGGACCTTATTAAAAGCCTTCTGAAAATCCAAATATACCACATCCACTGATTGTCCTTTATCTGTGCTACAAGTAACATCCTCAAAAAACTCCAACAGTTTTGTCAAACATAATTTCCCTTTCATAAATCCATGTCGACTCTGCCAATTTTACTATTATTTTCTAAGTGCCCAGTTATCTCATTCTTTATAATAGATTTTAACATTTTCCCTGCTGCTGCCGTCCAACGAACAGGTCTGTAGTTTTCCATTCTCCCTCTCCCTCCCTTCTTCAATAGTGAGGTTACATTTGCTACTTTCCAGTCTGCAGGAACTTTTCTAGAATCTATAGAATTTTGAAAGATAACCACCAATGCATCCACTATCTCTATAGTCACCTCCTTTAACACTCTGGGATGTAGCTCATCTGGTCCAGGGAGTTTATCAACCTTCAATCCAGTTAACTTTTAAAGTACTGCCTCTTTACTAATACTACTTTCTTTCAGTTCCTCAGTTGGTTGCCTAGTATTTCTAGGAGATTTTCTATAATCTTCTTCTGTGAAGATAGATACAATGTAATTGTTTAGTCTCTCCGCCATTTCCCTGTTCTCCACTATAAATTCTCCTGTCTCCACCTGTAATGGGCCCACATTTGTCTGATCTAATCTGTTCCTTTTCACATATCTAAAGAAGCTTTTACACCTTTATGTTCCTTGCTAGCTTGAATTCATATTCTCTTTTCCCGTTATCAGTTTTTTGGTCATCCTTTGCTGGGTTCTGAATTGCTCCCAATCCTCAGGCGTACCACTTTTTCTGGCAACCTTATAAGCCACTTCCTTTGATCTAATGCAATCTTTAACTTCTTTTATTAGCCACGGTTGATTTACCTTTCTCATTGGGTGCTTGTGCCTTAGAGGAATATATATCTGTTGTAGACCATGTAGTACTTCTTTAAATATTAGCCATTGCATGTCTACTGTCAAATCTTGCAGTGTATTTTCCCAATCCACCATAGCCAACTTGCCCTTCTTACCTTCATAGTTCCCCTTGTTCAGATTTAAGATCCTCGTTTCAGAATGAACTATATCACATTCAAACTTAATGTGAAATTCTACATATTATGGTCACTATTTCCCAAAGGCTCCTTTACAGCAAGGTTATTAATTAGCCCTTTCTCATTACATGATACTAAATCAAATTAGCCTGATCCCGAGTTGGTTCTTCAATGTACTGCTCCAGAAACCCATCTCGTGCACACTCCAGGAATTTATCCTCCAAGACATTAGTGCTGATTAGGTTTACCCCATCTCTATGTAAATTGAAGTTGCCCATTATTACTGTATTACCCACATTACATACATCTCTAATCTCCTGATTTATACCGTGTTCAACATTACCACTATTTTTGTCTCACTTTTGGATGCTCGTCCACCAGCTGTGCATTTCCAGCACTTAAAAATGTTTTATTTCACATCTATAATAAAACCCATTAAAGTGTTAGAAACTCACTGCGATCTAATCTCCACTGCATTCCGCTTGTTTCTCAGGTATCAAATGGGTACAATGATGACGAATTTAGTCGTGCAATGGATTATACGCAAAGCATGTGTGCGTTGCACGACTGCTAAATTGATTTTACATTATATATTAGTTTTAGTTTAATTTTAAAAAGAAAGAAAGGCTTGTATTTATATAGCACCTTTCACAACCTCAGGACATCCCAAAGTGCTCTACAACCAATGAAGTACTTTTTGAAGTGAAGTCACTGTTGGAAACCTGACAGCTAACTTGCCAGCAAGGTGCCACAAACAGCAATGACCAGATTATCTGCTTTTAGGCATTGGTTGAAGGATAAATATTGGCCTAGACAATATCTTATTTCACTTGCGCTTTTTTACTTGCTCTGCCAATATTATTTTGTAGGCGAGACAAAATGCCCAGGCAGTAAGTACAAAATCGACCCCAATATCGCTATCATTTATGGATAATATAGTGTATGACCTTCTAGAAAGTTAAGACTTACCTTGTTGTTAATGTGAATACATGAATCATTTCTTTTGGTGAATTTCTGAGCCATTCAAGTTGAAGAATGTTGGCACTTTTCCAATCGGGCCACCAAGATTCCACTTTTCTCAACAAGTGCAAGAGAACCCCAATTATTTATGACACAGCCAAACTGTTAATGAAAACTTGTAACATACAATTATGAGACATATGTTTCCTGTGAATGAGTTTATTTTATCTATTTGTACCAGGCAGTTGGGATGCACCACCGGTAATGATCTTTCGATGTTTCTCAAGCAGTTAATGAGCTAGTTAACTGCCATAGAGGCCAGAAAGGTCATTAATCCAGCTGTAGAGTACATTGCAGTAGGAAAAAGCCAAAAGCCAGCAGAGGAAATCCTGATTTATCTACATGACAATCTGGGCACTCAGGCCCCGAGTGGAAGACCTCTGCTATTTGAAGAATAGTTTGATGGGCAGAACAGGAACAAGACACTGGTATCTTTCCATAATAGCCTGATCAAGCAATTTTGGTGAACTACATTATATTTTAAAAATTTTAGGGTTTTTTTGTTGAAAGGGTGAAAACAGGCACCAAGTGAGGGCCACACTAATAAGGCATGCTGGTTTAAAAGTCTGGTGTTAGCACACAATTTTGGTCCTAATTGCTGATTACCATATTTAGGACTTGCCTGCCAGTATAGCACAAGTGCTGATTAGAAGCAATTTTCATATATGGGGGCTTCACTCACCCACGTCCACTGAAGGTGCAGAGTGGGATGGCTGACATACAGTGACAGGTTTCTGGGTGGCTCAGGCACCAAGGAAGAGGGCCCCTAGGAACTCGGATGGGTACTGGAGATCCTGGTGGAGGAGGTTCAGAGGAGCAGGGATGTCCTGTACCCCTAGTGGGTAAGCGGTCCAGCTCATCCTCCTGTCTCTCCCTTGACAAAATGTCCCAGACGGCAAGATTTTTATTTAAATGAGAGGACGAGAACAGGGGTTGTGGTGGTTAGGGGGTTTGCAGGTGGCGCAGGGGACATTCGCCTAAACTTGCTCCTCGGATCGGCAAGTGCTTGCTTCTTGATGTGAAATTGACACACACTCAGAGTTTAAGAGGCTTTGCCAAAAGTTGGAGGAGGCAACCTGCCCGAGCTCAATAAATGGCCAGTTAAGCCACATAATGAGCTTGTTGTTAGCTCGTTAAGGCCCAGTTTTGAATTTTCATTTTAAGGCATGGGATGCACGCAGGGTCTCAACCATGATAGGGAGGAGGAGACGCAAACACAGTGTGGAGCAAGTCAGAACAATAGGACAGTAGCAGGAAGCACCAGTTAAGATGGAAGGCTCCAAAAAGGCCCTCATTCACAGGCAACCAGTTGTACAAAGTCAAGAGAATTATCTATCATATCTCCTCGCTCTTGACAAGGGCATTTTTTAAAGTGGGGGGACGGCTTTGGCAGGGGGCTGGTGGATGGGTCCCTCTGCTTATGGGCCTCACAAGTTCATAAGAGAAGGATTAAGGAAGACTCCAAATTCCAGTTGAAAGGAAGGAAGGACAAAGCAGGAAATGGGATTAAGCTCCTCGACTAGTGATGAGGAGCAGCATCTGCAGGAGCAGAGGCAGACCACTGGGCAACAGGGGTGAGGAATGAGGGGCAGGAGGCAACGAAGGTGAGACCCTCATCAGAGGGTCTGCTGCCGAAGGAGAAGCTTCTGGACATGTCAGAGTGTCAGTCCCACAGAAGGCTGCACCTGTCCAAGCAGATGGTTGCTGACTTGTGAGCCCTTGTTGAGGGTCACCTGAGGGTTTGCAGGAACCAGAACCATGGCCTTCCCATGGTGTAAAAGTCACAGTGGCCTTGAACCTTTTTGCAACCTGTTCCTTCAGCAGCAGCAGATATTGGTGGCATCTCGCAGGCAGCAGCACATTATTGCATCCCGGAGGTGACGGATCCTCTGTTTATGAGGGCAGGGGATGACATTGAATTCCATGAAATGACACGAAAATTAGTGGTGTCGTAAAGAGTGAGAAGGAGAGCCTTAGATTACAGAACGATATAGATGGGCTGGTAAGAAGGGCAGAGCAGTGGCAATGGAATTTAATCCTGAGAAATGTGAGGTGATGCATTTTGGGAGGACTAAAAAGTCAAGGGAATATACAATGGATGGTAGGACCCTAGGAAGTACAGAAGGTCAGAGGGACCTTGGTGTACTTGCCCATAGATCACTGAAGGCAGCAGCACAGGTAGATAAGATAGTTAGGAAGGCATATGGAATACTTGCCTTTATTAGCCAAGGCATAGAATATAAGAGCAGGGAGGTTATGATGGAGTTGTATAAAATGCTAGTTAGGCCACAGCTGGAGTACTCTGTACAGTTCTGGGCACCACACTATAGGAAGGATGTGATTGCACTGGAGAGGATGCAGAGGAGATCCACCAGGGTGTTGCCTGGGCTGGAGCATTTCAGCTATGAAGAGAGACTGAAAAGGCTAGGGTTTTTTTCCCTAAGAGAAGGCTGAGGGGGGACATGATTGGGGTATACAAAATTATGAGGGGCATAGATAGGGTAGATAGGAAGAAACTTTTTCCCTTAGCGGAGGTGTCAATAACCAGGGGGCATAGATTTAAGGTAAGAGGCAGGAGGCTTAGAGGGGATTTGAGGAAAAATCTGGAACACACTGCCTGAAGGGCTGGTAGAGACAGGAACCCTCACAACATTTAAGAAGTATTTAGATGAGTATTTGAAACACCACAGCATACGAGGCTACGGGCCAAGTGCTGGAAAATGGGATTGGAATAGATAGGCTAGCACAGACACGGTGGGCCGAAGGGCCTGTTTCTGTGCTGTATAACTCTATGACTCTATGACTCCAGGTGGATAGTGGTACTCAAGCTCAAAGCGCAGTGGGATTTACCTCTGTTACAAACAGGTGAGAAAGGTGTCTATGGGTCTTTCTCAGCCTTCACCAGTCTTATTGTAACAAGGTTTGATTTTAAACATACTGTGTTTTTAGCTCCCCCTTTGTGAATTCTTGTTCACAGCTTTCCAATTATAAGGCAAAGAAATGAGCAGAAACACGCTTTCTTTGGTTTAAAGAAGAAAAGTGAAATTTATTAAACTTACTTAAACTCTAATACGGTTCATGCCTACAAATATATGACACGCCCACACTAGCATGCACACGTGATATACACATACAGACAGGGACAGAAAAGAGAAGAAAATATAAAGTGGAACAGTTTGAGGCAATATCTTGTTACTATGCTTCGCTCACGGTATAGTCCTTTTGTAGGTAATTCTTTCATTTCGTTTGGGGCCCAGTATTCTTCTTAAACCTTGTTCATGTTGGAGACTTTTCTCTCTTTGAGTTTACAGGCCTTCAGTGGTTTCCGAAACTGGTGAGAGCGAGATGAGGGCAGACAGGAGAGGAGGTAATTCTTGCTTCAGTTACAGGAGCACATGGCGTTCTGAGTTCAAATTCCATTTTTCTAGTTTGAAACTCCCCTAGTTGACCAGCAGATGTCACGTGACCAACTGGTTTGACCAGGTCTCTTCTGTGTATTGGGGCGGGGACTGGTTCTATACAAATGTCCTTCCAGCCAGGGGCTTGCAATTTTACGTTTTACTGGTAATGTGGCGAAATCCTGTGTGCCTCAGTCTTGGCAAGTGTGCCGTTTGCCTGACACCTCCCTCACTGGATTCCCTAAGCTGCAAGGGACCTTGTGACCATCAAGGAACCGACGGACCAGCGAGGGAGATTCCTCAACAGGAAGGGATCCCACTCCCTAAACGTCCAGCTGGTCTGTGACCACAGCAAGTGCTTTATGCAGGTGTGTGCACGCTGTGCTGGAAGTTGCCATGACGTCTTCATCCTTCAGCAATCGCAGGTGTTGTAGCTCTTCATAGAGCCATTGGAAATCCGTGGATGGCTGTTCGCAGATAAGGCTTATCCCATGAGGATATGGCTGGTGACTCTGGTGCATAACCCTGCCATGGCGGCTGAGAGACAACACAAGCGATGCCACCTGAGCACAAGGGGCATCATTGAACAGACCATCGGCCTCATGAAGATAAGGATCAGGTGCCTTGACCAGCCGGGTGGCCCCCTCCAGTACACTCTCTCAAGGGTCTCAAGCATGGTGATGGACTGCTGCACACTTCATAACACAGCCATCCGGAGAGGTGTACAACTTGAAGAGGGAGATGGGCTGGAACATCACAGCTTCTTGGAGGAGGATGAGAAGATGAGGACGAGGAGCAGGCTGAAGGACAACTGGAGAATGGTCCCCATGCTTTACAGGGATGTCATCGTATAGGCTCAGGAGGCAGAGTGCTCATCAGGATAACAGGGACACAGGGGCCACTGTGTTCCTGCATCCACTCTGAGTGATGCCACATAAGGTTGGCCACTCTCTCAATGGAGAAGCTCATGCCCTCAAAGCACTGGGACATTGAGGAGCACATGAGATGAATGGAGTCCTCCATTCTCAGCCCAGGATGCCGCACGGTCTCAGGTAACCCTGTCATGTGGGCACACATCTCACATTGGTTTTCCAGGTACAGCCGCCTATTTTGTGACTCCCGAGGCTCTGCATCTCCACACTGCTGAGCAGGACTGCACCTGTCTTCCATCCTCCAAGGGGGATTGGCCACAGCTGACTCTACATCCCCTGTATTATTCTCCTGCTCTGATGTGATGTGCGCTTCACCTTGTGCCACCCTCTCTAATAACGTGCGAGGACCCACTGAGTATCTGCGCTGATGCAGGGTGTGCAAGATAGAGGTGATGGTGCAGTCTCCGAGGTGTCATCCTCCTCTGACCCCTCCAGAGCTGGTTGGCAGTGCGTGACTCCTCCCTCTTTGCAGATTGCCTCGTGGGAGACAAAACAGAAGGTGGTAATGAGAAATCGGCGCAATCAACAGATGCTTCAGTTGCATGAAACAATGAGATGACAGCTCATGCTCGTTGTGCGGGGAGGATTGCCATGCATCCCCTGAACCTGGTGTTGTTGAGATCTGTTCACTCTGTCTATGTTGGGCTCAGGTTACTCCATCTCCAACATCCCAGTGGCTTCCCACTCTCGCCCGATCAAGGGCCAGCTCCTCGAAATGCTTCAGTGACATGAGCTGGGGGACCCCACCATCCATGCATGCCTAATCACTCTCCCTGGCATTGTTCTCCCATTTGGCCTGCAAGGTTATAAAAGATGCCTTTGGGACCATGGCTCTCTCCCTCACCACTTGCAGCTTTTCATTCACATAGGATGTTGCAGTCTTCCCTGTAGCCCAGTGTCCAATAGCACTTGGATAATGAACTATGTTTATGGGTCAGCAATGATGCTGAACACACATCTCTCCCATGGTCAAGAGAACTCTATGCTCCCTCAGGATGTCCCTCTCTTTTGCATTATGGTGACTGATGACCAGGAGGCATGCCATCTGGATCTATCTTTGAATTCACCTTTCCTGATCTAAGCAGATCATTGAAATGTTTCCTGTACTGGACCCAGTTCCTCCTGATCATTCATCTGCTGCTGACCTCATGAGCCACCTCCAGCCATGCCTCCATGGTCAGCTTTGCAGGCTTTCAATTGCCGTTGTCAGGGAACAGGATGTTGTGCTGTCATCGTCTCCAGCAGCATCTCAGGTGTGGCATCAGAAAAATGGGTGGATGCCCTGGCATGGAGGCCCTTCCAACCCACTGCCACCTGCTTAGCTTCATCCTCCATCCTTGAGACGAACGGAAATCACAGCAATGGCTGCCACTCGTCCTTTAAATTGAGCCCTTTCCTCCCTGTGACCCGCCTCCTTTCCATTGACTTTAACAAAACTTAACGTTAGGCAGGGGAAGAAGTGTAATGCGGGCACCTGACTCAAATTCACTCTGTTCCCACCAGGCAGGTTAGGTTTCAATTACCTCCTTCCCGCATCCATTGCTGCTAATTGGGCAGCGAATGTGACTCTGGGCCAATTAACTCCTTTGTCAATTAAAATTGCAATGTGCGCACATTGCCGATGCGGAGCAGGGTCAGGTGTGGAAGTGAATGCGACCTTGGGGTCCCGACCCCAGAATGGAAATACCACCCAGAAAGTCTCCCGCTGTGTTTTAAAACTCCTTTTCAAACTTCCAGCAGCAAGTGATATATCTTTAAGTAGCATCAAAATCCTCAGCAATGACTAGTTTACTCCCAATCAGCCAGTCACTGATGGGAGAGGTTGTTACGTCAAGCACTATCCAGCAAGGTGTGCTGCAAGCTCACTAATGAGTGCGAGTGTGAAATTTGAGTGGCAATCAACCCCTTAATGATCCTCTGGGCAGCTGTTCCTATTGCAAACGTCAACTCCTTTACCAAGATGTCATCTTGCATTAGCCATGGGCTAAACCGGGTTTGCAGTTTAAGACCCCACCTTGGCCATCTCAGAGGCTCTTTAGCCCCTAAAGCAGCATCAAAAATTGGCCCTGATATGGTTAAGTTTCATGGCACATTTTTCAGCAAAATAAAAAGGCAATATAAATTTCCCATTTATAGATTCAGTCATAGTAACTTTAAGGTAATACAGCATAATTTCAGATTTAAACAAAAACTAGTTTCAAAGCTTAGAAAATTTTGAAAAATATAAAAGGCTAAATGGCCCTTCTTTTCTGTTGGGTCTACCCTGTCTGCAGTAAACATCCAGTATTTGTGCACATGGTGCCATTTAAGTGGAGTAAATTTTTCAGTCTTGATCCTTGAAGTGTGGGACTGGATCACTGGAAACTTACCTCTGTAGTCTGGAGATTGAAGGAGTGCTGCTATTTATAGATATGTGGCCATTTACACCAGCATTAGTACAATTTGCTGCGTGAAGTCCTTTTAAGATATCAGTGTGTCTGGATATTTAGCTGCAGTTCCAATGTGTGCTGTATTATACTATGAGCATACGAGATAAACAATGAAATCTGTAAGGTTTTGCAAAGGATTGGCATTGACAAACATTAAATATCTAACAGGTTGACAGGCAACATTTTGTGGCCTACATACTTGGCCCATCTAGTTGTTATATGGTACTATTGTACAGTTGCACCTTGGCAAATTACTTAAGCTGTGTCAACGTCCTCAACTGCTCCCAGGTCCAGTGGGCATTGATAGTTGACACCCACTTCTGTCAGTAATATTGTCCTCTTTGTCGTACATGAGGTGCTAAACAGAATAACCTGGCACCCACCTCACATGGAGCACCTACACATTGCCAGCTGTCAAATGGATTTGGATGCTGAGCAACTCCAGCACTTGTCCACAGACTCTGTTTCTATAATTCGTTGGTTCACCCAAATACTTCCTTTACCCCATAAAGCTTTGGAAAAGTTACCCAATAATTTTCAGTCACTTACAGACTTGGGTGAGCTCTCAATTTGAGATCTAATTCACAGCAAGCGTGAAGATTGAATGTTGGGTGAGGGCCAATCCCAGAGATCTGATGGGTAGGCCATTTCTGACTTTTGGAAGTGGAAACATATAGATAGAAAGATACTGAAATGTAGGAATTATGAGCTGAGTCACTGCAGTTGTATTTTGGGACATTTATTGCAAAGCCAGTTGTATTTCTGATGGAAAGTGAAATTGGACAAGGTGTTGAATTTGCGACCAATTTGTAGTGTGGTTACAAGAGCAGGTCAGAGGCTGGGAATTCTGTGATGAGTAACTCACTTTCTGACACACCAAAGCCTGTCCACCATCTACAAGACACAAGTCAGGAGTGTGATGGAATACTCTCCACTTGCCTGGATGGGTGCAGCTCCAACAACACTCAAGAAGCTCGACACCATCCAGGACAAAGCAGTCCACTTGATTGGCACCCCATCCACAAACATTCACTTCCTCCACCACCGATGCACAGTGGCAGCAGTGTGTACCATCTACAAGATGCACTGCAGCAACGCACCAAGGCTCCTTCGACAGCACCTTCCAAACCGTGACCTCTACCACCCAGAAGGACAAAGGCAGGAGATGCATGGGAACACCACCACTTGCAAGTTCCCCTCCAAGCCACACACCATCCTGACTTGGAACTATATCGCTGTTCCTTCATTGCTTCTGGATCAAAATCCTGGAACTCCCTTCCTAACAGCACTAACTACACCCCCAGCAGTTCAAGAAGGTGGCTCACCACCACCTTCTCAAGGGCAATTAGGGATGGGCAATAAATACTGGCCTAGCCAGCGATGCCCACATCCTGTGAAAGAATTGAAAAAAACATGCACAACCATAACTGTCAGACCATTGAAGGAGTAGAGGAAAATCAAGCTGGTGAACTGCGCCCAATTTTAGGGTTTGTATCATCCTGCTCTTGTTATATCTTGCCCCCCCTTTCACCCACTCACAGCAATACACAGACATCACACGCCTGGAATTTCCACAGGGGCTGTAACTTTTGGCAGACACCTCAGAGAAACAGTCAGCAGCTCTAAGCTTTGAAGCCTCTGTGAGGAAGTTTCAGATTCCCATTCCCCTGCATCTGTTGAGAAGTCTGCTCTGGGAAATTCAACAAGCCCAAGTGTTACTATAGAAGAATCCGAAATAATAACATCACATTGGGGCGGGCAATAAACAAAGAAATAACGAATGCCTGTAAAAATGGTACGGCAATTATCATGGGGGATTTTAATCTACATGTAGATTGGTCGAACCAGCTCAGTCAGGGTAGCCTTGAGGAGGAATTCGTTGAGTGTATCCGTGATAGTTTTCTTGAACAGTATGTAATGGAACCGACGAGGGAGCAAGCTATCCTAGATCTAGTCCTGTGTAATGAGACAGGAATAATTAATGACCTCATAGTTAGGGATCCTCTTGGAAGGAGTGATCACAGTATGGTTGAATTTAGAATACAGATGGAGAGTGTGAAGATAAAATCCAATAGCAGGGTCCTGTGCTTGAACAAGGGGGACTACAATAGAATGAGGGAGGACTTGGCTAAAGTGGACTGGAAACAAAGATTTTACGGTGGGACAGTTGACGAGCAGTGGAGGACTTTCAAAGCAATTTTTCAAAGTGCTCAGCAAAAGTATATTCCAGTGAAAAGGAAGGACTGGAAGAAAAGGGGTAATCTGCCATGGGTGTCTAAGGAAATAAGGGAGGCTATCAAATTGAAAGAGAAGGCATATAAAGTGGTCAAAAGCAGCATGAAACTAGAAGATTGGGAAAACTTTAAAGGTCAACAGAAAGCTACAAAAAGAGCTATAAAGAAAAGTAAGATAGAACATGAGAAAAAACTAGCACAGAATATAAAGACAGATAGCAAAAATTTCTATAAATATATAAAACGAAAAAGAGTGGCTAAAGTAAACGTTGGTCCTTTAGAGGATGAGAAGGGGAATTTAGTTATGGGATATGATGAAATGGCCGAGGCATTGAACAGGTATTTTGTATCGGTTTTCACAGTGGAGGACATTAATAACATGCCAGTAATTGACAAAGAGACGAAAGTAGGTGAGGACCTGGAAACAATCATTATTACGGAAGAGGTAGTGTTGGGCAAGTTAATGGAGCTAAGGATTGATAAGTCTCCTGGCCCTGATGGAATGCATCCCAGGGTACTAAAAGAGATGGCGGGAGAAATAGCAGGTGCACTGACGGTAATTTTCCAAAATTCTCTGGACTCTGGGGTAGTCCCAGCTGATTGGAAAACAGCAGATGTGACGCCACTGTTTAAAAAGGGAGGTAGACTAAAGATGGGGAATTATAGACAGGTTAGCTTAACCTCTGTAGTGGGGAAGATGCTTGAGTCTATTATCAAGGAAGAAATAGCAGGGCATCTCGATAGAAATTGTCCCGTTGGGCAGACGCAGCATGGGTTCATGAAGGGCAGGTCATGCTTGACAAATCTTTTGGAATTCTATGATGACATTACGAGCAAGGTGGACAATGGGGACCCAGTGGATGTGGTGTACCTAGATTTCCAAAAGGCCTTCGACAAGGTGCCGCACAAGAGGCTGCTGCATAAGATAAGGAGGCATGGCGTCAGGGGTAAAGTATTAGCATGGATCGAGGATTGGTTGACTAACAGGAAGCAGAGAGTGGGGATAAATGAGTGCTATTCTGGGTGGCAATCAGTCACTAGTGGTGTGCCTCAGGGATCGGTGTTGGGACCGCAATTATTTACAATTTATATAGATGATTTGGAGTTGGGGACCACGTGTAGGGTGTCAAAGTTTGCAGATGACACTAAGATGAGTGGCAGAGCAAAATGTGCAGATGACTGTGAAACTTTGCAGAGGAACATAGATACATTGAATGAGTGGGCAAAGGTCTGGCAGATGGAATACAATGTTAATAAATGTGAAGTCATTCATTTCGGTAGGAGTAACAGTAAAAAGGATTATTACTTGAATGGTAAAAAGTTGCAGCATGCTGCTATGCAGAGGGACCTAGGTGTCCTTGTGCATGAATCACAGAAGGTTGGTCTGCGGGTACAGCAAGTAATTAGGAAGGCAAATGGAATTTTGTCCTTCATTGCTAAAGGGATTGAGTTTAAAAGCAGAGAGGTTATGTTGCAGCTGTATAAGGTACTGGTGAGGCCGCACCTGGAGTACTGTGTGCAGTTTTGGTCTCCTTACTTGAGAAAGGATATACTGGCACTGGAGAGGGTGCAGAGGAGGTTCACTAGGTTGATTCCGGAGTTGAGGGGGTTGGCTTATGAGGAGAGACTGAGTAGATTGGGATTACATTCATTGGAGTTCAGAAGAATGAGGGGGGATCTTATAGAAACATATAAAATCATGAAGGGAATAGATAAGATACAAGTAAGAGGATGTTTCCACTGGCAGGTGAAGCTAGGACAAGAGCGCATAGCCTCAAGATTAGAGGGAGCAGATTTAGGACTGAATTAAGAAGGAACTTCTTCACCCAGAGGGTTGTTAATCTATGGAATTCCTTGCCCGGTGAAGTAGTTGACGCTTCTTCAGTAAACGTCTTTAAAGCTAAGGTAGATATCTTTTTGAACAATAAAGGAATTAAGGGATACGGTGGGAGTGCGGGTAAGTGGATCTGAGTCCACGAAAAGATCAGCCATGATCTTATTGAATGGCGGAGCAGGCTCGAGGGGCCGGACAGCCTACTCCTGCTCCTAGTTCTTATGATCTTATGATCTTACGAAATGGATGGGTGAATTTTAAATGTGCAAATTTGCATTTTTATTCCTTACATTGGCAAATGAAAATTTGAATTTGCAACAGAAGCCCAGCACATATTAAACTGTGTGTTTGACTATCTCTAAGTCAGGAGGCATGGGATAGTGGGGAATGTGGCCAGTTGGATTAAGAATTGGCTAACTGATAGAAGGCAGAGAGTGGTCTTAGATGGTAAATACTCAGCCTGGAGCCCAGTTACCAGTGGCGTGCCACAGGGATCAGTTCTGGGTCCTCTCCTGTTTGTGATTTTTATTAACGACTTGGATGAGGAAGTCGAAGGGTGGGTCAGTAAATTTGCAGATGATACAAAGGTTGGTGGAGTTGTGGATACCGAGGAGGGCTATTGTCGTCTGCAAAGGGACTTGGATAGGTTGCAGTGCTGGGCTGAAAAGTGGCAGATGGAGTTTAACCCTGAAAAGTGTGAGGTCGTCCATTTTGGAAGGACAAACACGAATGCAAAATACTGGGTTAACGGTAGGGTTCTTGGGCATGTGGAGGAGCAGAGAGACCTTGGGGTCTATGTGCATAGATCGTTGAAAGTTGCAACTCAAGTGGATAGGGCTGTGAAGAAGGCATATGGGGTGTTAGCGTTCATTAGCAGAGGGATTGAATTTAAGAGCCGTGAGGTGATGATGCAGCTGTACAGGACCTTGGTAAGGCCTCATTTGGAGTACTGTGTGCAGTTCTGGTCGCCTCATTTTAGGAAGGATGTGGAAGCCTTGGAGAGGGTGCAGAGGAGATTTACCAGGATGTTGCCTGGAATGGAGAATAAGTCTTACGAGGAAAGGCTGAACATTCTAGGCCTCTTCTCATTAGAACGGAGAAGGATGAGGGGTGACATGATAGAGGTTTATAAGATGATCAGGGGAATAGATAGGGTAGACAGTCAGAAACTTTTTCCCCGGGTGGAGCAAAGCGTTACAAGGGGTCATAAATTTAAGGTGAAGGGTGGGAGATATAAGGGGGATGTCAGGGGAAGGTTCTTTACCCAGAGAGTGGTCGGGGCATGGAATGCCTTGCCTGGGGAAGTTGTTGAGTCAGAAACTTTAGGGACTTTCAAACGGCTTTTAGATAGGTATATGGATAAAGGAGAATGATGGGGTATAGATTAAATTGTCCTTGACAGAGGACAAAGGATCGGCACAACATCGTGGGCCGAAGGGCCTGTTCTGTGCTGTATTTTCTATGTTCTATGTTCTATGTTCTATGTTCTATCTCTCCTATGTCTCTTTGCCTTTCCTGGGGTCTATGTGTAGAACTGTGATGTATGTAAAGCTGCATTTAATTATGAATATTTATGTTTCATTTTGTGAGCATGGATGTCACTGACTGAATCAGTGTTCTGGTGTGTGTAAACCTCTGTACTGTTCACTCTCATGCTTTTTGTGCTCTTTCTTAAATTTGTGGACCTCAATGTCTTCACTCGGAGTGTCCTGGAGCACGCATGAACTGTTGCAATCCTTCCTTCAGTGCTCAGTGTATGAATGAAAGGAACAAATTTGTGCAGTCACTGTTGTAATGTAGGCAACTGCAGTCCAATTAGCATATTTCCATGGTGCTTGTCGGAAGTAACACAGAACTTGCAATAAACTATACCAACTGCTGAACTTTCTCTGTCAATGCCCCAGCACGTTCATTTTCTTCAGTTTCAGCAGGCTATATTGCCATATCACCATGCTGCCCTTATTGGCCATGAAATGGGCCAAGTGTAGGAACATAGAAACATAGGAACATAGAAAATGGGAGCAGGAGTAGGCCATTTGGCCCTTCGGGCCTGCTCCGCCATTCAAAAACATAGGAATTGCTAGACCAAGAAGACCAAGATCCATCTAGTTCATCGTCTATCATCCTGGTAATCGCATGACCTTGCCATTTTACGTGGCCAGGCTGCTCCCATTGTATCAGTTGCAGATAAGGCCATCTCTGATCACTTCCTTTTATCACTCTTCACCGACACACCCTTCCCCGCCCTCACAACCATACTTCCTTCTGTGCCTGCCACTGGAAAAAAGCTCTCTCCCAATTCACTTACAACTACACTTTCAGAATTACAACTGTCGAGCCCTTCTTCCACTCTTCCGCTCATGATGACATAACTGCAGCTACCGATCATCTCAACCGCACCCTCACCTGTACTGTTGTTCCAGGTGGGGTTCCTCCGTGGGCCACAAATTGCCCATGAAGGAGGGAACCCCCCCACAAGCCCGCAGGGAGGGCACCTCATTTTCCAAGGTGCCTTCCACGCACGGTGGAGCCACCCCCACCCCCACCACTGGTAATATCCCAGCGGCAGTGGAAAGGGGCCCTTACTTGGCCTCTGGGTGGGAAGGTTGTCATTGGCCTATCCCGTCCCCAGAAGAATAGGAACCAGGATTCCCAGCGTCAGGTTCCATGGCGGGCTATTCTGCCTCGATTCTCCAGCCACCCGCCCCCTGCCACAAAACCCGCTGTTGGGATAAGAACAAAATCCGGCCTGATATTAATATCGGAGGCAAAGTGAATGTTCCTGAGGGCCAAAGGAAGCTGCAAAGGGATATTGATAAGATGGTGGAATGAGCAAAATGGTGTCAAATGGAATTCAAAGTCAGTAAGTATGAGGTGGTAAAGAAATGATTTAAATTGGGAAAAGCTAGGTGATGTGGAAGGTCAGAGGGATTTGGGGGTCTAGTAGATTAGCAAGACAATAAAAAGAAAGGACAAGGCCATGTAATAACTAGAATAATTGATTTTATGGCAAGAGGTATAGAGTAAAAGTTAAGATATTATGGTGAAATCCTATAAAACTTTAATAAGACCACATTTGGAGTACAGTGTGCATCTTTGGGTTCTTCCCTCAAGGATGGATATTGAGGCCTGAATGAATGCACAAGGCTAACTCACTAGGATGCTGCCTGGTTTGATAAAATACAAATATGACAAAAGACTTGAAAAATTAGGGCTATTTCCATTAGAAATATTACAGGATGATTTGATAGAAGTGATTAAGATTATGATAGAATGGACCAGAGTAGATTGAAACTGACTGTTTGAGGCAACTAGAACAAAGGGGAAATAGATATAAGATTAAACACAAAAGATTTAGGACAGAAAACCAGAGAGGATTGTAAAATTGTGGAATGCACTGCTGGAGTTAGTGATTGAAGCACAGACCATGTCAATATTGAAGAATAGGTGAAGGAAAGGATGATAAAGGGATATGAGAACAGGATTTAGGACTTCTCTTCATATGAAGGATTAGCACCAACATGCACTGCTTGGGCTGAATGACCTATTTTCATGTTGTAATTTCGATTTAATTCTATGCAATCCCTAAAGGGAAGCACTGACACTGGTAGCCATCCTTGTGACTTCCTCCTTCCACGAGGGGAACATTTAGAGGGAACACAAATTTAGCAATTAAAAAGCACACAGCAAACACTTTGGGGCGAAAGATAATGGCCAAGATTTTGCGGTAAAGGTAACCATTGGGCTATCAGCGCTCACAAGAACACGAGAAATAGGAGCAGGAGTAGACAATATGGCCCATCAAGACTGCTCTGCCATTCAATACGATCATGGCTGATTTTAGGCTTCAACTCCACTTTCCCACCTGCTCGCCATATCCTTTCATTCCGAGAGACCAAAAATCTGTCTATCCCAGCCTTAAATGTATTCAATGATGGAGCATCCACAACCTCTGGGGTAGAGAATTCCAAAGATTCACAACCCTTTGAGTGTAGTAATTTCTCCTCATCTCAGTCCTAAATGATCGGCCCCTTATCCTGAGACTGTGCCCCTGTGTTTTAGATTTGCTGACCAGCGGAAATAATCTCTCAGTGTCTACCCTATCCCCTTCAGAAACTTGTATGTTTCAGTGAGGCCACATCTCATTCTTCTAAACTCTGGAGAGTATAGGCCCAATTTACTCAACCTCTCATCATAGGACAACCCCCTCATCCCAGGGACCAATTTAGTGAACCTTCATTGCACCGCCTCCAGTGCAAGTATATCCTTTCTTAAATTGGAGACCAAAACTGCACACAGTATTTGGTCGCACCAAAATCCTATACAATTGTAGCAAGACTCTTTTATTCCTGTACTCCAATCCCCTTGCAATAAAGGCCAACATGCCATGTGCCTTCCTAATTGCTTGCTGTACCTGCATGCTAACTTTCTGTTTTCCTTGTAAAAGCACAACCAAGTCTCTTTGAACATCAACACTTAAAAGTTTCACACCTTTCAAAAAATATTCTCCTTGTCTATTCTTACGACCAAAGTGATTAACTTCACTCTTCCCTACATTATCCTTCATCTGCCATCTTGTCGCCCACTCACTTAACCTGTCTATATCTCTTTGCAGCCTCTCTGTGTCCTTCCTACAGCTTACCTTTCCACCTACCTTTGTATCACCAGCAAACTTAGATACATTACTCTCTGTCTCTTCATCTAAGTCATTAATATAGATTGTAAATAGCTGAGGCTCCAGCAATGATCTTTGCGGCACTCCACTGTTCACTGCTGCCAACTTGAAAATGCCCCGTTTATCCCCATTCTTTGCTTCCTGTCGTCACGGTTATGTTTAGTTTAGTTTAGTTTAGTTTAGAGATACAGCACTGAAACAGGCCCTTCGGCCCACCGAGTCTGTGCCGACCATCAACCACCCATTTATACTAATCCTACACTAATCCCATATTCCTACCACATCCCCACTTGTCCCTATATTTTCCCTACCACCTACCTATACTAGGGGCAATTTCTAATGGCCAATTTACCTATCAACCTGCAAGTCTTTGGCATGTGGGAGGAAACCGGAGCACCCGGAGGAAACCCACGCAGACACAGGGAGAACTTGCAAACTCCACACAGGCAGTACCCGGAATTGAACCCGGGTCGCTGGAGCTGTGAGGCTGCGGTGCTAACCACTGCGCCACTGTGCCGCCCCACTCTTATGAAAGAGTAAATCGGACAGCAACCGTACATGTGCAGTTAAACGTGGAAACCAGGAGGTTGCTGTCCAGGTTGCCCCTGCTCCTCCAGAAGTTTCAATATACTGGTATCTCACCGAGAGATTCAGCATTGAAACACATGCAAGGGCATGAAGTTATGGTACTTGGTGATCGATACCCACTAATCATGCCAGAAAAAGTTAAGGCATGCCTAATCCACCATATGTAAAATTTTAGGGGTGGCGTAAGTCTTAATTACTGCCAAACAACCTCTCTGGCACTGATAATTTATTTTTGCAAGATTTTAGAAAAATTAAAAAATGTAAATAATTTTTAAAAAACTTTATCTTTCTGCCTCTTTTATCTCTCCCTCTTAATCCCATCTTTCTTTCCCTCTCTTTGGGTGGAATTTTATGGGCTGTGCAAGAGTGGATTGGTGGCATGCGGGGTGATATAATTAGGTGGGAGGTGTTTTTACGGAATTCCGATGGCGGAATGTTTTAGAGAAATTAAGTCAGCGGCGGGTTTGCGGCATTCCGAGGATCCCCCAGCATGGTGACGGATTGCAGCTTTGCATTCATTTAAATAATGTGAATCCTGATTACCCTATGCACAGTTACAATTTAGTCCAACCTTCCAGATTAAGTGAACAGCGAGTACTATTTCCGTGAGACCGGTTCACGATTGCGTGCAGCAGTCGGATTTGTGCAGTTGAATCTCAGGTCTGTGCTGTTCTCTCTTTAACTCATCTGCAAAACTAACCCCAGGACTGGAATGGATGTTTGCCTCTAGGCTCGGCATCAGCAAGGGTGAATCCTCTCAGGGGATAGTGGCGAAGGCAAGCGGGGGGAGGGGGCCTACATGGAGGATCAGGGCAGGATACTCGGGGAGGGAAGGGTAGAGTTAATCAGGTGCATGGAGGAGAAAGGCAGGGAAGAGTGGAGCGTCCAGGATGTTGAATGGTTGATGTTTATGGTGAAGATGCATTTTGTTGGCTGTGGGGGTGGTGGGTGGATTAGATCAGTATTGTGTGAAAATATTTGGCAAGGGCCTAAAGGGAGGGATGAGTGCTGTCAACTTCGGGGAGCTGTGGGGCAGATTGAGGGTACTGGCCGGCAGAGGGAACGGTCACTGTCAATGGGGGCAAATGGATTCTGTAGGGGGGGAAGGTCAAGACTGATGGGTGGGTATTCAACAGCTTCATATGGAGGGGAATGGGACTTGACAACAATGGTCAGGTCGATGTGAGGAGAATCAAGGGTCAGAGTTGGCATATCGATAGTAACGTGAGTAGGAACAGGAGGGAGGGATGGCATGAATACGTTGATGATTACACTGTGCACAGTAATGGGGGAGGCTCAATGGTAACCGCGGGAAGGGAAATGGTAACACTGGGCAGGTCAAGATGGGTTCAGGCTGGAAGGTTGCAGGAGGAGGTTGGAAGGTGGGGAGACTTGTCCTGAATTCCACACGCACCATTTTCTCCGACAATTATGGAAACCACGTGGACACTCAAAGATAGCAAGAAAAGTGGGTGTTCCTCACTGGCTACAGAAGGCTGAATCATCACTCTCTGCTTATTTATTGTTCAGAAAAGCCGCAGCGACATGGGTCTCATACACCCAATTTGTCTAGTACCACGGGAAGAAGATCAAAGAGAGAGTCTAAGGAGGGCTCTTTCCCCTCAACTCATGATGCCTGAGTGCCAGCAACAAGCAGAACAGGAAGGTGAGGATGCACGGAATGATAACATCCAGGAACGGCCTTAACGAGACGGGCACTGGCATGTCATCTCATCCTCAGGAAAAGGACATTGCCCACAAATATTAGCGAGGCAATGCCAGAAACGCCTGAGGATGTCATGTGAAATGGTCACAGAAATTTGTAGGATCCTGCAGCATGGGCTGCAGCTGCTTGGTTTCAATGGGAATCCCATGCCAGTTGCCCTCAAGGTGACTGCTGCACTCAATCTGTTTGCTAGCAGGTCCTTCCAGGGATCCACCGGCGACATATGTGGCACCTTGCAGTCTGCGGCCCACAGGTACATCATTGAGGTGACCAATGCCCTTTATCGACGTGCCAGTAATTTCATCTCCTTACCTGTAGACGAGGACAGCCAGGCAGCAAGGTCTGTGGCCTTCGGTGCCATCACTAGGTTCCCTAGAGTGCAAGGGGTGATTGATTGTGCTCGTGGCCATTAGAGTTCCCTGGGACTAGCCTGCTGTCCTTGTCAATCGTGACGGCTTCAACTCTTTAAACATCCAGGGAGCTGGCATGCCTCATACATTTTGAGCAACTCCCAGCTGCCAGCAGTTTTTGAGGAACCAGCTGAAGTGGACGGATGGGTCCTGTATGACAAGGGTTACCCACTTTGTACATGCTTGATGGTACCAGTACGTCATCCCCAAAGTGCTGCTGAAGAGAGGTACAATGCTGCTCACACATCCACCAGAGCCATCATTGAACACACACACCATTGACATGCTGAAAATGCAATTTCATTGTCTGGAGGGGTTCTTCAGTACGCGCCACAGAGGGTGTCATGAATAATCATTGTCTGCTGTGCCTTGCTCAACCTTGCAATTAGACGCAGCAACATTCTGCAGGTGGAGGAACAGGAGGAACACCAGTTCTCCTCAGATGAGGATGACTATGAAGCGGGTGAGGAGGAGGACAACAATGACCACGATGCTGTTATAGATATGAGGGCCATGGAGAGACATCAGGGAGAACCTAATTGATGCATGTTTCAGCCAACAATCAGCCACATCATCAAGGAACGCTGGGAGGAGAAACATAACAATTCCCCAGAGAAATTCCCTTGTGCATGAGGTCTTATTCATCTCTGCAGACTTAGGGGCGGCACAGTGGCGCATTGGTTAGCACCACAGCCTCACAGCTCCAGCGACTCGGGTTCAATTCCGGGTACTGCCTGTGTGGAGTTTGCAAGTTCTCCCTGTGTCTGCGTGGGTTTCCTCCGGGTGCTCCGGTTTCCTCCCACATGCCAAAGACTTGCTGGTTGATAGGTTAATTGGCCATTATAAATTGCCATTAGTATAGGTAGGTGGTAGGGAAATATAGGGACAGGTGGGGATGTGGTAGAAATATGGGATTAGTGTAGGATTAGTATAAATGGGTGGTTGATGGTCGGCACAGACTCGGTGGGCCGAAGGGCCTGTTTCAGTGCTGTATCTCTAAACTAAACTAAACTAAACAAAGCATTGCTGCAGTTTTATGTGATTGGCATTTGAAATCATCCATGGGCTGCGATGAATGCGACTACACACCACTGCAAGCAGTGTTAAGCTATGACCGCAGAAACTCAAAAGTAAGGCATGACAGTGGTGGAAACAGTTAATAATCATCAATCGGAAAACAGCCATCATTGAAGACTGAAGACTCAAATTTCAATGAGAAATGGACACTGGACATTTTCTGAGTTGCTTTGCAAACATCACTGCGTTCCTGCTGTAGGTCTTCAATGATCTTTTTCGTTTTCATCTGAAACCAAGCTAAAGATTTATGAGAGTGGATCAAATGTTAGATTAAATAAAGATGTATTGGCAAATTATTTACTATATGCACAATATGTATATCACCCATGCCACCTTCATGCTCAAAACTGTTTCATTTTTCTCTTTCTCCCACTATGTCTAGGTGCTACCCCAACATTAACAGCTGAGGTGAAGGCACTCTGCTCAGTGTGATGCCCCGTTGCTGTGGAAAACCATGGCAGGTGTCCTCTGGAGGAATGGGGCGTTGATAGCTCCATCCTATTGGGGGTCTGCAGCTGTATTGCGTGAGTATCTCTTGTGTGCTTGCCTGCTGGAGGTAAGAGGGTCAATTTTGGGGGGAGGATGAGATGCCGCTTACCCTGGGGGTGTCCTGAGAGGAAGGCCCTGGGACAGCTGACATGCGCACCTTCTCCATCTGTGTGCACGATGGCTCCTGCTTGCCTCCCTGAGGGGAAGGAGCACCTGGAGGGAGGTCCAGGTTCCTTGTCCCTCTCTTGCTTAGACTCTGCTGCATGGAGCCCATGGCAACAGCGATGGAGTGCTGGTCAGATCATATATGGTTCGAGTGGTCAACCAGACTCGCCACAGAGCTCGCCAGACTCTCGAGTGAGGAAGCCATATGCTCAAATGACTGGGACATGGCTGACGTCATGGTCTGCATGAACTCCTCCGTGGCGCGCGTTAAGCTACGCATGACCTCAGGCATCTTTGACATATTTTCCACATGGCTTTGCTGCACATCCAGCAGACATCTCATAGCAACAGACAGAGGATCATCATGAGTGCGGGGCTGAGCAGGGGCCTGGTCCCCAGCAGTCCTCCGATTGTCAGGGGACCCGGCTGGCACATGCTCCCTCAGCTGCTGGGACGTGTCGTGACCACCAGATTGTGACCCAGATTCTAATCTTAAACCACCACCCCCACCCCCACCCCGTGATCTGTGTGGATGTATCTGCACTGGCGGAGGTGGAAGAAGAGGCAGGTGACGGTGCACCCTCTGGGCATTGGCTTCCTCTCCCTCCCCAGAGGAGGAGTCTTTGGGTCTAACGGTGTTCCAGGACTTGAGCACAGGCGCCTGCAGTGGAGACACAAACAGAGGCACTTTAAGCATGTGCTTCTCATGAGTTCAAATACTTTCTGTGGGTTTGCACATATGTTTGCAAGATGACACTTCATCCTTATGCCTTGAGGATCCTGCCTCACCATCTGATATGGCCCTGCCTCCCTCCTCTTGAGCTATTTGTGCAGACTCCTCTGCAGCCGTGTCAACACTCTTATGTCTGGGACACCTCCTCCTGTCCTGGCTCGCTCATGATTATTGTGAGTGCGTTTGTCCTGGAGGAGACAGTGCAGATGGGATGAGAATTCTTTGGTTAAGAATCACAGTCGTTGTATATGTGCATCAACATCAATCATTCATTGGCTTTCACATGGCACATCCAAACACATCAACAATGCCAATCGTCAACTTTGCATACAATCAGTAAGTGTATGGCACTAAGACTGCTCACACATTCCACTGCATGCCTTGTCTGTCCACTGTCTTAAAGAGATGGAGCCAGGGAGAAAAACAATGGAACATCTTCGTCAAGACTACTTACCCTCGCTGATCTGAGCAACTTGTTGATACGCTTGCGACACTGCACCTCGGTTCGCTGTGTCACCCATGGTTCGAGACCTCCTCTGCTACCTCCATCCAGGCTCCCTTGTTCAGGTGGAAGGGTCTTTGCACTCCATCTGCAGGGAAGAGAACATAGAACATAGAACAGTACAGCACAGTACAGGCCCTTCGGCCCACGATGTTGTGCCGACCCTTTAACCTACACTCAGATCAAACTACCTACATACCCTTCATTCTACTATCATCCATGTACCTATCCAAGAGTCGCTTAAATGTCCCTAATGTATCTGCTTCTACTACCACCGCTGGCAGTGCATTCCACGCACCCACCATTCTCTGTGTAAAGAACGTACCTCTGACATCTCCCCGAAACCTTCCTCCAATCACCTTAAAATTATGCCCCCTGGCGATAGTCCTTTCCGCCCTGGGAAAAGGTCTCTGGCTATCCACTCTATCTATGCATCTCATCATCTTGTACTCCTCTATCAAGTCACCTCTCATCCTTCTTCGCTCCAATGAGAAAAGCCCTAGCTCCCTCAACCTTTCTTCATAAGACATGCCCTCCAGTCCAGGCAGCATCCTGGTAAATCTCCTCTGCACCCTCTCTCAAGCTTCCACATCCTTCCTATAATGAGGCGACCAGAACCGAACACAATATTCCAAGTGTGGTCGAACCAGGGCTTTATAGAGCTGCAGCATAACCTCGCGGCTCTTAAACTCAATCCCCCTGTTAATGAAAGCCAACACACCATAGGCCTTCTTAACAACCCTATCAACTTGGGTGGCAAATTTGAGAGATCTATGGACATGGACCCCAAGATCCCTCTGTTCCTCCACACTGCCAAGAATCCTGTCTTTAAGCCTGTATTCTGCATTCACATTCGACCTTCCAAAATGAATCACTTCACACTTTTCCAGATTGAACTCCATCTGCCACTTCTCAGCCCAGCTCTGCATCCTGTCAATGTCCCGTTGCAACCTACAACAGCCCTCCACACTATCCACAACTCCAGCAACCCATGTGTCATCGGCAAACTTGCTAACCCAGCCTTCCACTTCCTCATCCAAGTCATTTATAAAAATCACAAAGAGCAGAGGCCCCAGAACAGATCCCTGCGGAACACCACTGGTCACCGAGCTCCAGGCTGAATACTTTCCATCTACTACCACCCTCTGCCTTCTATGGGCCAGCCAATTCTGTATCCAGACAGCCAAATTTCCCTGTATCCCATGCCTCCTTACTTTCTGAATGAGCCTACCATGGGGAACCTTATCAAATGCCTTGCTAAAATCCATATACACCACATCCACTGCTCTTCCTTCATCAATGTGTTTTGTCACATCCTCAAAGAATTCAATAAGGCTTGTGAGGCGTGACCTGCCCCTCACAAAGCCATGCTGACTATCTCTAATCAAACTATGCTTTTCCAAATAATCATAAATCCTGTCTCTCAGAATCCTCTCCAATAATTTGCCCACTACTGACGTAAGACTGACTGGTCTGTAATTCCCAGGGTTATCCCTATTCCCTTTCTTGAACAAGGGAATAACATTTGCCACCCTCCAATCATCCGGGACTACTCCAGTGGACAGTGAGGACGCAAAGATCATCACCAAAGGCGCGGCAATCTCTTCCCTCGCTTCCCGTAATATCCTTCGGTATATCCCGTCTGGCCCCGGGGATTTATCTATCCTCATGTCTTTCAAAATTTCCAGCACATCCTCCTTCTTAACATCAACCTGTTCGAGCATATCAGCCTGTTTCACGCTGTCCTCACAAACGACAAGGTCCCTCTCACTAGTGAATACTGAAGCAAAGTATTCATTCAGGACCTCCCCTACCTCCTCCAACTCCAGGCACAAATTCCCTCCACTATCCCTGATCGGCCCTACCCTCACTCTGGCCATCGTCGTGTTCCTCACATAAGTGTAGAATGCCTTGGGATTTTCCTTAATCCTACCCGCCAAGACTTTTTCATGTCCCCTTCTAGCTCTCCTAAGTCCATTCTTCAGTTCCTTCCTGGCTACCTTGTAACCCTCTAGAGCCCTGTCTGATCCTTGCTTCCTCAACCTTAAGTAAGCTTCCTTCTTCCTCTTTTGACTAACTGTTCCACATCTCTTGTCATCCAAGGTTCCTTCACCCTACCATCCCTTCCTTGCCTCATCGGGACATACCTATCCAGCAGTCGCAGCAAGTGCTCCCTAAACCTCCCGCCTTTCCCTGACGGCCTGGAGGAGAACCTGCAGGGAGGCATCACTGAACTGTGGGGCTGGTCTCTGCCCATTGGCTGACATCTGACTCACTTTTGCTGCAGGGAAAATAAATAATGTGAAGCTGGTCGTGACTTTCACAAAATAAGAGAGGCAAAAACATTTTGAATGAAGTAAAAGCTTCAATATAGGTTAATCTGAAGATACTTAGGTGACAGGAGGGCTGCTGATCCTTGAGGCTGCAAGCACAAAATGTTTTATATCTGTGGCAATCAGGGTGCTTGGGCCAGTGCCAGCAGATTCCACCAATGTAAGGCCGCCCCTGCTGTATGATTCCGTGTGTCTCTTGTGCCAGTCGCCGCACAGTTAATTTACATATAAAATTGCATGTGAAATGGGAAATATGGTGGAAGCAGAAGTTATACCTGTCATCATTGTATGTGTGGGTTTGAGTATCAGAGATTATATGGTACTTGGAAGGGAAACTGAAAGTAGCTTTGTGCTTTGGGGAAAATACCTGACCTGGGGGTTGTTGTAAGGTCAAATAGTTTTGTAGCCACAGTGAGCAGAGCAGTAAGCTAGAACTCTACAGAAGTCTTTAATAAAACACTTGTTAAATCTGTGTTAAAGTTACAGCTGTGATTTCAAGTGTGATTCATTTCAGCCTGAGATGTGACAATGCCAACTTGCAGTTCTGCCATCGGGAATGCTGTGGGACTCATAAAATCCCGGCCTTTATTTTACTTTCTGTACTGATTTGACATCGAATTAAATATTCTAGCTGACACTTCCTGGTTCATACTCTGTGTGCTTCAGTAAGGATTATTCCATCTGATTGATTAAGGAAATGCATAGTTGCTTGCCCTGTTGCAAGTCCCCTGTAGAGGACACTGTGCCAACATGGATTTTTAACCACTGCAAGTTCCAGTGCAAAAGCCCACAGAAAGTCCATGGGGAAGTGTAAGTGTAAGCAAAGGCCAATTTTGTTCGTTCATCACTTACTGCAAAATCTGGGCCATTGAACATATATGCACCACATACTATAACAGATAATAAAAGTTGCATTAACTGATACTAGAATGTGCAACTATTAGTTTGGTTTTGTTCTGCACCAATTCAGACTGCACAGGAAAAATGAGGTCTTATTCATGGATGTGACTGTACAGCTGACCCAACTTTGATTGGGAGTGGGGATTTTGCACATGTCAGGAGGACTGCTATGCACTGCCACAAAAATGGCTATGAATGGAAGATTTGGATAATTGGATCCTTGAAGTCTGAACAGTTTGTGTAAGTCTGCTTGCTTGTGCTCAGCCTCATCAACTTGTTCACCTTCTTGCTGCCTTTTTCTCCTGACTGCTCCATCATTAGGCCTCTTTTACTTGGCAAAGTTGTGGAAGGCAAAGCAGTCAACAATAATGTTACAGGCCTTGGCTGCATTACATTATCGAATAAATTGTTACTTCAGGATGCCAAAGATGTATTCCACTGTGGTCCTAATGGATGTGTGGGAGACGCTGTAATTGTCCTTAGTGCTTGCCCATAGGCAAGTTTTCCTTTGGACGCATTTATTGACAATGCATGCACTGATGTCGTCAGCGATCGCTCTGCGCACGGTCTGCAGTGTCAGGAGACACAGGGCTGAAATTTATAGCCCCGCCACCAAGATCGGTGGTGGGAAAAAACAATGGCAGTCCGCCTGCGCCGGCCACACGTAGCGGAACCGCCGATGACATGGAGGGGGCAGGCGGTCCGTCCCCGGCAATGGCGTCAGCTGCCTTTGTGCAGGCGCTGACACCATTTTTAAAGGGCTTCGAGCCCGATCGTTAAATTTAAATATTTAAAGAAGAATTGATTTTTAAAAATTCAATAAATTTATCTTGCTTAGATCTGATCCATTGGTTGTGGGATCAGTTAGCTCTGTCTAGTGCATGCTGTTTCCATGCAAGTAGTCCTGTGTTGTAGCTTCACTGGGTTGACACCTTATTTTTAGGTATGCCTGGGGCTGCTCCTGGCATGCTCTTCTGCACTCTTTATTGAACCAAGGTTGATCCCTAGGCTTGATGGTGGTGGTAGAGTGAGAGTGACTGCCCTTGACATCAAGGCAGCATTTGACCAAGTATGGCATCAAAGAGCACTAGCAGAACTGGAGTCAATGGGTATCTGGGGAAAAGTCTCCACTGGTTGGAGTCATACCTAGCGCAAAGGAAGATGGTTGTGGTTGTTGGAGGTCAATCATCTCAGCTCCAGGACATCACTGCAGGAGTTCCTTAGGGTAGTGTCCTAGGCCCAAACATCTTCAGTTGCTTCATCAATGACCTTCCTTCAATCATAAGGTCAGAAGTGGGGATGTTCACTGATGATTGCACAATGTTCAGTACCATTTGCAACTCCCCAGATACTGAAGCAGTCCGTGCAGAAATGCAGCAAGACCTGGACAATATCCAGGCTTGGGCTGATAAGTGGCAAGTAACATTCGCACCACACAAGTGCCAGGCAATGACCATCCCCAACAAGGAAGAATCTAACCATCTCCCTTTGACATTCAATGGCATTATGATCGCTGAATCCCCCACTATCAACATCCTGGGGGGTTACCATTGACCAGAAACTGAACTGGAGTAGCCATATAAATACCATGGCTACAAAAGCAGGTCAGAGGCTAGGAATCCTGCTGCGAGTAACTCACCTCCTGACTACCCAATGGCTGTCCACCATACAAGGCACAACTCTGGAGTGTGATGGAATACTCTCCACTTGCCTGGATGGGTGCAGCTCCCAACAACACTCAAGAAACTCGACACCATCCAGGACAAAGCAGCCCGCTTGATTGGCACCCCATCTACAAACATTCAATCCCTCCACCACCGATGCACAGTGGCAGCAGTGTGTACCATCTACAAGATGCACTGCAGCAATGCACCAAGGCTCATTCGAAGGCACCTTCCAAACCTCCGACCTCTACCACCTCGAAGGACAAGAGCAGCAGATGCATGGGATCACCACCACCTGCAAGTTCCCCTCCAAGTCACACACTATCCTGACTTGGAACTATATCACCATTACTTCACTGTCGCTGGGTCAAAATTATGGAACTCCCTTCCTAACAGGACTGTGGGTGTACTTACCCCACATGGACTGCAGCAGTTCAAGAAGGCAGCTCACCACCACCTTCTCAAGGACAATTAGGGATGGGCAATGAATGCTGGCCTAGCCAGCAATGCCCACATCCTGGTAATGAATTTAAAAAAAGATATGCCAGGCCATGAGATTACAGATTGTAGTTGAATACAATTCTGCTGCTGTTGATGGTCCACAGCGCCTCATGGATACGCAGTGTTGAGCTGCCAGATCTATTCTGAATCTATCCCATTTAGCATAGTGTTAGTGTCACACAACACAATGCATAGTATCCTCAGTGTGAACTTTGTCTCCACAAGGCTGTGCGGTTATCATTCCTGACAATACTGTCATGGACAGATGCATCTGTGAAAGGTAGGTTAGTGAGGACAATGTCTAGGAGGTTTCTTCCTCTTGTTCATTCCCTCATTACCCAGTCTGGCAGATATGACCTTCAAGACTCGGCCAGCTCGGTCAATAGTGCTGTTACCAAGCCACTGTTGGTGACGGCCATTGAAGTCCCCCACCCAGAGTACATTCTGTGCCATTTCTACCCTCAGTGCTTCTTCCAAGTATTGTTCAACATGGAGGAGCACTGATTCATCAGCTGAGAGAAGGTGGTAATCAGCAAGAGGTTTCCTTGTCCATGTTTGACCTGATTTCATGAGATTTCATGGGGTCCAGAATCAATGTTGAAGACTCCAAGGGCAACTCCCTCCCAACTGTATACCACTGTGCCACCACTGGTGCGTTTATCCTGCTGGTGGGACAGGAGATATCCAGGAATAGTGATGGTGGTGTCCTGGATATTGGATGTAAGTTATGTTTCCATGAGTATGACTGTGTCAGGCCATTGCTTGACTAGTCTGTGGGACAGCTCTCCCAATTTTGGTACAAGCCCCCAGATGTTAGTAAGGAGGATTTAGCAAGCTCGACAAGGCTGGGTTTGCCATTGTTGTTTCCAGTGCCTAGATTAATGCTGGGTATTTTTTTTTTAAGAGATACAGCACTGAAACAGGCCCTTCGGCCCACCGAGTCTGTGCCGACCATCAACCACCCACTTATACTAATCCTACCCTAATTCCATATTCCTACCACATCCCCACCTGTTCCTATATTTCCCTACCACCTACCTATACTAGGGGCAATTTATAATGGCCAATTAACCTATCACCCTGCAAGTCTTTGGCATGTGGGAGGAAACCGGAGCACCCGGAGGAAACCCACGCAGACACAGGGAGAACTTGCAAACTCCACACAGGCAGTACCCAGATTTGAACCCGGGTTGCTGGAGCTGTGAGGCTGCGGTGCTAACCACTGCGCCACTGTGCCGCCCAGTTTTATTCTTTTTCCACTTTTGTGTAGCAGGTTGTGTACAACTGAATGTCTTGCTAGGCCATTGTCATGGGTCTGGAGTCACATGTAGACCAGATAAGGTAAGGACAGCAGCTTTCCTTCCCTAACGGACCTTAGTGAACCAGTTGGATTTTTACAACAATTGATGATAGTTTCATGGCACCATTACTGAGACTAGCTTTCAATTCCAGATTTTTAAAAACTGATTAATTGAATTTAAATTCTACCAGCTGCCGTGGTGGGATTTGAACCCGTGTGTCCAGAGTATTAGCCTGGGTCTCTGGATTATGAGCACAGTGACATTACCACTATGCCACCATCACTGATACACACCACCATCTCCCCTTATGCATTAAAATGTTTTATTTTGATTTTATAAAAGTCTGTTTGCTTATTATTTTAAAGGAAAATTTTCACCATCAGCAGTCATGTTCAAAACGAAATGGCTATTAAAAATCTGTGGCCTATGGAAATTCTTTATTAAAATAAATGGGTTAAAAGCTGCAGTAAAATAGTGACAAACAAATTTCATACAATCATAATCTTTACAAATCCTGTACAGTGCAATTTTAGCTCATTGATTAACTTCAATTCTTCTTTGTAGTTCTTAAAATTTTTTGGAACATTTTTGTTTTAACCATGAGTGTAAGATTCATTATTGAATGAACTGGCTAGAAAGCCATTAATGAAACCAAGAGCGTGTGCAGTCCAGCCAAGTGTCATTCACTGGTAGTGACAGTCACTCACTTGATTTTGCTTAAAAGTGTAACCAAGTTTCAATTATTTCAAGCTGATAAAACCAAATAAACAGAGCTTCATGTGTTTAAATGGAATCTAGGCCATTATTCCTGATAGTAAATCCTGTATGGAATTTCCCAGTGTTGACAGCTCTGATTGTGATGAGATGAATTTAATATGCACAGTTGAAATGACAAGCTCTTTGAACCATGCTGGGTTCATAACTGCAACTCCTGGTGTTAATTTAGCTGTCTCACACTGTCAGAGTTACTAAGTCCTCAAAGCCATTTCCTCCAATGATGCCATCGATATGGACAGCTTAAATAAAAATATGATGCTTAGAAAAAAAATCCCACAAAAATGTCAGTTGAAAAGAATTAGAACTAGTGCAAAAGCAAATCAATAATTCACTGAATAATTTTGAATAGAAGAGTTACCATCTGTCAGGCTTGTATGCTTACCAGTGAGAGGATTGGCAGTACTGAGAATAGAACGTTTTCCGTCACTTTTGTTCTTCTCCACATGCCATAAGTTACTTTTCCAGATCACAAACTCACGAGGGTGGATGCATTACTTGTAGAGTTCAGATTTGAATGCCTACTAATTGACTGGTTGCACTGCAGTTTCTGATATGTTATGTTCTTCGCTTTGCATTAATGCAAGAATTGTGGTACAGTTGGGGAGTGAAAGAACAAAAACGAAAGATTTGCATTTTAATAGTGCCTTTCATGTCCCAAAGTGTTTTACAGCCAATGAAGTACTTTTGAGGTGTAGTCACTGCTGTAATGTAGGAAACATGGCAACCAATTTGTGCACATCAAGCTCCCACAAACAGCAACGTGATAATCACCAGATAATCTGTTTTAGTAATGATGGTTGAGGGATAAATATTGAGCAGGTTACCCAGGAGTACTCCCCTGCTCTTCTTTCCAGTGCCATGAGATCTTTTACATATGAAGATGGTATTGTGAAAGCTCACAGCATTTTGGTGAATGGGGTGAAATCACCTTGTCGAAGCATAACTGCACTGAGGAACTTTAAAAAAAAACAGGTAGATGGTCTAAAACTTGCTACTTTTCACTTCCTTTAATTTTAGTGCTTCGAAAGAGCGAGCTGTCCTGTCTGCCCTTCTCTGACATGAAACATTTAACTGGAGTTTGGACTCAATAATGCTATTGATTTCAAGTCAGTGAATCTTTCTTCTTGGTTTTCAAGTTGGTATTCTTCTGGATGGTTTTTGTAACAACAAGCAAAATAAATCAGCAGCAAGTGCTGGAACTGTGAAGGAGAAAAAGAAAACACTGGAAACACTCAGCAAGTTAGTCGGCATATGTGGAGAGAAGTGAGAAGGTAACAGTGGTAAAATTCAACCTCAGCCAGGGAGCAACACAGCTGAAAGTGTATTTGCTGCCCGTGGAGCCAGTGGAAATCGTTCAGGGTGTATCACTGGGATCGATCAGCTACTGCTCAGTTTAGAACCCTGCCAGTATTGAATTTTAGCCCCAGCGTTTCAGAGGTGGATTTATTTGTCATAACTGCACAGACTCCAGTCATGAGGAAGGATCCATACCAGAGGCATTGACCTGACTGCTTTAAGAACATAAGAACATAAGAACTAGGAGCAGGCAATTCAGCCCCTTGAGCCTTCTCCGCCATTCAATACGATCATGGTTGATCTCATCTCGGCCTCAACTCCACTTTCCTGCCCGTTCCCCATAACCCTTCAACCCATTACTAATTAAAAATCTGTCTATCTCCTCCTTAAATTTACTCAATGTCCCAGCATCCATCACACTCTGGGGTAGTAATTCCACAGACTCACGACCCTTTGAGAGAAGCAATTTCTCCTCATCTGTTTTAAATCTGCTACCCCTTATCCTAAAACTATGATCCCTTGTTCTAGACTGCCCCACCAAAGGAAACATCCTCTCTACGTCTACTTTGTCAGTCCCCTTAATCATCTTATAGACCTCAATTAGATCTCCTCTCATTCTTCTAAACTCCAGAGAGTAAAGGCCTAAACTGCTCAATCTCTCTTCATAAGGCAAACCCCTCGTCTCTGGAATCAATATAGTGAACCTCCTCTGAACTGCCTCCAATGCAACTACATCCCTCCTCAAGTAAGGGGACCAAAACTGTACGCAATACTCCAGGTGCGGTCTCACCAACGCCTTGTACAGTTGCAGCAACACTTCCCTACTTTTATACTCTATTCCTTTAGCAATAAATGACAACATTCCATTTGCCTTCCTTATTATCTGCTGCACCTGCAATACTAGCTTCCTGCGATTCATGCACAAGGACACCTAGATCCTTCTGCACCGAAGCACTCTGAAGTTTCTCTCCATTTAGATAATAATTTGCCTTTCTATTCTTCCGACCAAAATAGATAACCTCACACTTATCCATGTTAAACCCCATCTGCCAAATTTTGGCCCATTCACCTAACCTATCCATATCCATTTGTACATTTCTTATTTCTTTATTGCAACTTACTATCCCCCTATTTTAGTGTCATCTGCAAATTTGGCTATAGTACCTTCTATCCCTGCATCCAAGTCATTACTATAGATTGTAAATAGTTGGGGCCCGAGGAACAAACCCTGTGGCACCCCACTAGTTTCATCTTGCCAACCAGAAAAAGACCCATTTATCCCGACTCTCTGTTTTCTGTTGGTTAGCCAATCCTCTATCCAAGCTAGTAAATTGCCCCTAACCCACGTGACCTTACCTTGTGTATGAAACTTTTGTGCGGCACCTTATCAAATGCTTTCTGGAAGTCCAGATATACTACATCTACAGGATCCCCATTATCCACTTTGCTTGTTACATCTTCAAAGAACTCTAGTAAATTAGTCAAACACGATTTACCCTTCATAAAACCATGCTGACTCTGATGGATTGCATTTTGACTTTCTAAATGTCCTGTTATTACTTCCTTAATAATGGATTCTAACGATTTCCCAATGACAGATGTTAAACTAACTGGTCTATAGTTTCCTACTTTCTGCCTCCCTCCTTTTTTGAATAAGAGCATTATGTTAGCATTTTTCCAATCCACTGGAACCTTTCCCACATCCAGGGAATTTTGGAATATTATAACCAATGGATCCACTATCTCCACTGCCACTTCCTTTAAGACCCGAGGATGTAGGCCATTAGGCCCTGGGGGCTTGTCTGCCTTCAATCCCAATAGTTTGCTCAGTACTTTTTCCCTAATGATGGTAATTGTTCTAAGTTCCTCCCTTCCTATAACCTCTACATTACGTGTTACTATTGGGGTGGTATTAGTGTCGTCCACCGTGAAAACTGAGGCAAAATACTGATTTAGTGTCTCCGCCGTTAACTCCCCAGTCTCATCCTCCAAGGGACCAACATTCACTTTAGCTACTCTCTTCCCTTTTATATAGTTATAGAAGCTTTTGCTATCTGTTTTTATATTTTGTGCTAGTTTTCTTTCATAATTTACCTTTGTTCTTTTTATTACTTTGTTGATCTTTAAAAGTTTCCCAATCTTCCAGCCTGCCACTGGCCTTTGCAATATGGTATTCTGTAGTTTTTGACTTTATGTTACCCTTAACTTCCATGCTTAGCCATGGATGTTTTTCCCCCTCTTACAATTTCTTTCCTCTCTGGAATATATTTTAGTTGGGAGGATTTGAACATCTCCTTAAACATCTGCCACTGCTCATCAACTGTCCTACCTTTTAGTCTTCCTAACCAGTCCACAAGGTGCTGACTGACTTGCTGACTGTTTCCACCATTTCCCATTTTTGATACTTGCAACACATTGGTTAATGTGCTTGTGTGAAAATCCTATGCTCCGATTATTAAAAATAGTATTTCACCTGCTAAAAGAGAATGGGTTAACAACTTTGTTAAAACAGAGGCATACACTTACCAATGAGTTATAACTATCACGCAGTAGATTCTCAAAAACTCAGTGTTCAGTGACAGAATTATCCCTCTGAATGCTTCACAGTTATTTGAAACTCAGTTCCTCAAAACCACTCACAATTTTCCAAATGTGTAGTGGCTATGGTACTAAATTAGCAACCCAGAGGTTATGAGTTCACATGCTACGATAGAAAGTTGTGAAATTGGATTCAATAAATCTGAGGAAAAAAATGATCATTAAAATTGTCAGTTTTCTGTAGAAATCCATCAATATTGGAATCAACCAGGTTTCTCCAATTTGCCAAAGACAAGAAATCCAACATGGCCAATTAGCACCCTATCAGAACAATTCCCAGTTGCTTGGGTTTGGATTCTACTAGCACCACCTGGCTCTAGTTCATTGACAATTCCGCAGTGCTCAGCTTCATTTACAACTCCTGTGATAACAAATCAGCCCATTGAAACTACAAGAAGGCCTGGAGAACATCCAGGTTTGGGCTGACAAGTGGCAGGTGACATTTGCACCAGATAAGTGTCCAGTATTGAACATGTGAAGACTTAAATGCATGTGAGAGCAGCAGGGAGAAGAAGATCCCAAACAGTGTAGGTGTGAGAACAAAGCCCTGTTTCACACCACTCAGGATAGGAAAGGGGTCTGATGAGGCACCACTATGCTGAATTGTGCCTTTCATATTGTCATGGAATGAGGTGATGATACTTAGTAGCTTTGGTGGACATCCGACCTTTGCTAGTAGTCTGAAGAGACCACGTCTGCTGATGAGGTCAAAGGCTTTGGTGAGATCTATGAAGGCAACGTAGAGGGGCATCCGTTGTTCATGGCATTTCTCCTGTAGCTGGCGAAGGGAGAACAGCATGTCAATGGTGGATCTCTCTGCTCGAAAGCCGCACTGTGCCTCAGGGTAGACGCGCTCGGCCAGCTTCTCGAGCTAAGGCTTTCTCCACTGTGCTGAGCAGGGAGATTCCATGGTAGTTGTTGCAGTCACTGCGGTCACAGATCAGATGGCAGGTTGCCCGTCTTAGAGCGAAGACCAAAGTATGGAAAGTCCTCATCAGGGAACTCCTCTTTGCTGACGATGCTGCATTAACATCCCACACGGGAGAGTGTCTGCAGAGACTCATCGACAGGACTGCGGCTGCCTGCAATGAATTTGGCCTAACCAGCCTCAAGAAAATGAACATCATGCGAAAGGACATCAGAAATGCTCCATCCAGCAATATCGGCGACCCCGCTCTGGAAGTGGTTCAAGAGTTCACCTACCTCGGCTGCACTATCACCAGCAACCTGTCTCTCGATGCAGAAATCAACAAGCGCACGGGAAAGGCGTCTGCTGCTATTTCCAGACTGGCCAAAAGAGTGTGGGAAAATGGCGCACTGACACAGAACACAGAAGTCCAAGTGTTTAAAGCCTGTTGCCTCAGTACCTTGCTCTATGGCAGTGAGGCCTGGACATCGTATGTCAGCCAAGAGCGACGTCTCAACGCATTCCATCTTCGCTGCCTCCGGAGAATCCTTGGCATCAGGTGGCAGGACCGTATCTCCAACGCAGAAGTCTTTGAGGCAGCCAACATCCCCAGCATATATGCCTTACTGAGCCAGTGGCGCTTGAGATGGCTTGGCCATGTGAGCTGCATGGAAGATGGCAGGATCCTCAAGGACACATTGTACAGCGAGCTCGTCACTGGTATCAGACCCACCGGCTGTCCATGTCTCCGCTTTAAAGACGTCTGCAAACGTGACATGAAGTCCTGTGACATTGATCACAAATCTTGGGAGTCAGTTGCCAGCGTTCGCCAGAGCTGGCGGATGGCCATAAAGGCAGAGCTAAAGAGTGGTGAGTCGAAGAGACTTAGAAGTTGGCAGGAAAAAAGACAGAAGTGCAAGGAGTGAGCCAACTGTGTAACAGCCCCAACAACCAATTTTATCTGCAGTGCCTGTGGAAAGATATAGAAATTATATCTGTCACTCTAGAATTGTCCTTTATAGCCACTCCAGGCGCTGCTCCACAAATCACTGACCACCTCTAGGCACTTACCCATTGTCTCTCGAGACAAGGAGGCCAAAGAGAGAGAAAGAGATTGAACAAGAAAAATCCTATCCACTTCCCCTGGCATTTAATGACACAACTGGACCAGCCAGGTGTCTTTTCTACTTTGAGCACCTTTTAAGTCTATCCTCTTTATTTTTTTATCCTATTCAGTTTTTCTACTACCTCCATCCTTTACTGTTACTGTACGTCAGATTGGCAGCAATCTCATCAGTATGGACAGCTTGAATGTGGACATCAGTACGAAGACAGAGGCAAAGTATTCATTTAGTACCTTAGCTATGCCCTCTGTCGCCACAAGTAGATCTCCATTTTGATATGTAATCGGCCCTACCCTTCCTTTGACCTCTTTTTTACTATTGATGTGTTTATAAAAGACTTTTGGGTTCCCTTTTATGTTACCCACTAATCGAATCTCATACATTCTCTTTGCCCCGCTTTCATTTTTCCACTCTGCTGCATACTTTTTTGTATTCAGCTTCATTCACTAATGAATTATGAATACAACATTTATCATCAGCCTCCATTTTCTGTTTCATTTTAATTTCTATATCTTTGATCTTTCAGGGAGCTCTAATTTTGGATACCCTTTCTTTCCCCCTATGGGAATGTGCCAAATCTGTACCTGAATTATTCTGTGAATTCTGTGAAGTCCTTCCATTGCTCATTTATTGCTTTTCCTGCTAATCTTTGAATCCAATTCACCTAGGCCAGCTCCCCTTTCAACTCACTGAAATTACCTATTCCCCAGTTGATTATTTTCACCATTGATTTTTCGTTGTCCTTTTCCATAACTATAAACCTAATTATACTCCGATCATTGTTTCCCAAATGTTCTCCCACTGACACATACTCAACTTGCCCCACTTCATTCTTCAGAACTAGATTCAGACCAGTTTCCTTCCTCTTTGGGCTGGAAACATAATGAACAAGACAGTTCTTTTGTACACATTTCAGGAACTGCTCCCCCCTCTTTGCACTTTGCACTGTTATTTTCCCAGTCTATATTATAAGTAATATAGTCCTCCATTATCATTATTCTGAAATTCATGCATCTGCCTGCAATTTGCTTGCAAATGTGCTCCTTTATCCCTTCCCAATATTTGATGGCCTATAACATATACCCAGCAGCGTAATAGCTCTTCTATTGTTCCTTAATACCAACTAAAGAGATTCTGTCTTTGAACCCTCAAACACATCATCCCTTTCTAGTGTTGTCACAGTTTCTTTGATCAATACTGCAACCCCTACTTCTTTTGTTTCCTTCGCTATCTTTTCTGAATACATGTTAGCCTGGTACATTAAGTGGCCATACCTTGTCTTGTTTGCTCCAGGTCTCTGTTATTGCCATTATATCATAATCCCATGTGGCTACTTGTGCCTGGAGTTCACCAACCTTATTTGGAACACTTGATGTACTTACACAGAGGCACTCCAAACTCATCTTAGTCTGCATTGCATTTCCACCCCCTCCCCCCACCCCCCGTATGATCCTTCCTATTTCTGAACTTAGCTATGAGGAGAGGTTGGATAAACTCGGATTGTTTTCACTGGAACGACGGAGGTGGTGGGGTGACATGATAGAGGTTTACAAAGTTATGAGCGGCATGGACAGAGTGGATAGTCAGAAGCTTTTTCCCAGGGTGGAAGAGTCAGTTACTGGGGGACATAGGTTTAAGGCGAGAGGGGCAAAGTTTAGAGGGGATATGCGAGGCAAGTTCTTTACACACAGGGTGGTGAGTGCCTGGAACTTGCTGCCGGGGGACGTGGTGGAAGCAGGTACCATAGAGACATTTAAGAGGCATCTTGACAAATACATGAATAGGATGGGAATAGATGGATACGGTCCCCGGAAGTGCAGAAGGTTTTAGTTTAGGCAGGCATCAAGATCGGCGCAGGCTTGGAGGGCCGAATGGCCTGTTCCTGTGCTGTACTGTTCTTTGTTCTTTGTTCTTTGAACTGCTCTTTATTCTAATGCGTTTGTCTCTCCCAGTCTTCTGTTCACCTGCTATCCATCGCTGGGGTTTGATTCTGTAGGTGCTGGTTTCACTCAAGGAGTCATTGTTTACATCACATTGGTGTTGGCAGATTCTCAGTCATGGGGTGTTACAGCCCAGCCTGATCCTATATGACGTTCACTTATATGCACTTTCAACAGGAATCACTGGATTGAGATTAAGAGCAGGTGGATTTGCACCTTTCTAAGCCAGGAACACTGATGCCAATAAAGCTCCTAATTACTGTGAAATCAATGGAATCACAACAGACCAGGGATCGAACCTGAGATCTTCATGGTTCAGCAAATCATGTGAGTTTAATTTTTAAACTTCAGTGAAAGTCAGCTCTTTACTAGAGTTAAAATGCTTTAAAATAAAGTGTGAAATGGTGACCAGCCTGAAACATTTATAAAGTTCCTGTTGCACTGGTTGCGGCTTAATCTGTCCAGTTTCTTTGGTGTACATTGTTTTCAATATGTGGCCCAGACAACAGATTTCTGGTTCTTTACACTTGAATGCCAATCCTCACAGTATCAGCAGATTTATTTCCAATGTTATTTATTTTCTGGGCAATTGTTGTCCAGGCCTTTGAGTGATCTTCACTGGTCACAATACAAGATCCCCAACAACTATTTCAAAGCCATAGATCAATTCCTCAAGAAGAGTCAACATTGGTAACATGAGGATGCTGTCTGTTTGGTTACAGTTGCTAATTTCTGCACATTTAAGAGTCAGAACATGAGAAACTGTGCTCAGATACAATGTTATGGTGTCTCATTTCTAGTTGTTTAGGGAATGTTAGCATTGTGGTTATGTTCCAGGGCTAGTAATGCAGAGGCCTGGCCTAATGATCCAGAGTCATGAGTTCAAGTCCCACCAGCTAGGGAATGTATCTGCAGTTAATTAAATAAATCCGGAATTTAAAAGCTCGTATCAGTAGCAGTGACCATGGGCTGGATTTTGTTATGTCCTAGGCGTTGGGGTCCGTGGCTGGGGAGGGGGGACCTGAAGATGCCTCCAGGAGAGGGCAATCACGCATCCCGACGCCGGGAGGGCCTGGCCCAATATTACTGGTGGCAACGAGGTGTCATGGCGGCTCCCCCTCCCACCCCCACGGCTCTGCGACAGGACCCCCATTTGAATATTTAAGTAAATTGAAATTAATGAACTAATTATACTTACGCCACCGCCTCATGTCCTGCTGCGATCTTCGGCCCAGTGGCCGGCACTCCCGTGCCTTCGGATCCCTGTCCAGGGAAACGAGGTGCCACACTGGTGGGGAGAAGGGAGGAGATAAGTTTAACAGTGTGGGAGAGGGGGGAACGGTGTCAAAGTAATATTATTGGTATAGGGGATGGTGGGAAGGGTTATAGTTTAAAGTATGTACAGTTTGAGGGGGGGAAGATCAGGTGGACAAGGGAAGAGTTTTGGTGGGGTAGAGGGCAGTACCATTGTGCCTTAAAGAACTGAAAGCTGTAACATCTTAGAGTCTCCGAACCTGTTCCTTTTCAAGTCTACCAGTGCAGAAAATCAACCTCCTAGTAACAAGTTTACAAGCAACTGACCTGCTAAACGTCCACCTCTTTGAGAGAATCCTACAATAACTTCGAAGTATGACTCCAGCTGTTGAATCCACCTAACTACACTTCAGGAGTGAAAATGCCTTCTTCACCAGGCCTGCAACGCATGCCTTTTTCCCAAAATGAGCCAAATCACATCACTTATGAACTATTCCTTTGCTTGTAATTTGTAAAAGTGCACCATCCTTTTAATGGCATTCTTTCTTATGCGTGTGTGTGAGTGGTGAGTGAGTGACGTAGGGTTAGATTTTCAGGGTGAACGTGTGAATAAAAATAATACTGAAAACAGAGACATTTAGTCGAAGCTTTTCATCTTGCACTCATCAGGACAATTCACAAGAATACCAATTAGTTGCTGCCAGTTATTCAAATTGGACATACACACATATCTTCCTTTTGAAAAACACACTGAATACAGACAGAAAAGGGGAAAAGAACTGAGGTTTCAGTTCTCTATCAATTCTGTCCATAAAAGACACAAATTGAGTTAAATTTAGATGGATTGGAGATTATTTTCTGTTATCTAGTAACAGAGTTAAGTGTTCAACTGCTGCCAACTGTAGTCCTATTCATGTAGATTGAAAGTGCTGGAAATACTCAGCAGGTCTGGCAGCATCTAGGGAGAGAGAAACAGAGTCAACGTTTCAGGTCTGTGTGACCTTTCATCAGAACTGGCAAAGGGTTTGAACAAATGAAAGGGGGAGGGGGCAGAAAAACAAAAAGGGAGGTCTGTGATGGGGAAGAGGGTAGGAGAGACTGGTGTGGTAGAAGTGAGTTCTGGTTCGTGGGGCACTGGCACCAGTATTGGGGAAAGTGGGGGCTGTACCGTTGGGACAGTCTACACCTGAATTGTGCCGGGACCAGTGTTCTAGTGAGCTGCATAACTAGGGAAGTAGAAAGGGCTTTAAACTGAATAGTGGGAGAAAGGGATCAAATTTGGGAAGATGTGGTAAATCAAAGTGTAGAGACAAGGCAAGAGAGAAAGCTATTAATATGGGAAAAGATAAACAGACCATGACAGGAAGGGACAGTGAGTACAAATCTAAGAGTAAATCAGCAGATAAGACTAGAGGTTACAAAAATAATAAAAGGACAAAACTAAAGGCCCTGTATCTGAATGCACATACCATTCGAAACAAAACAGATGAACTGATAGCACAAATAGAAATAAATAAGTACGATCTGATAGCCATTACAGAGACATGGCTGTAGGATGTCATAGATTGGGACTTGAATATTGAACGGTACATAACATTTGGGAAGGAAAGGAAGTTAGGAAAAGGTGGAGGGGTAGCTTTGTTAATTAATGATGGTTTTAGCACAATAGAGAGGGATGACCTAAGTTCAGGAAACCAGGATGTAGAAACGGTTTGTGTGTACAGCAATCACATGGTAGTATGGGGTATAAAGGAGGAAATAATGGTCAGCAAGTTATGGCGATAATCGTGGGGGATTTTAATCTACGTATAGACTGGAAGAATCAGATGGGCAAAAGTAGCCTAGATGAGGAATTCATAGAATGGTTTTGGGATAGTTTCTTAGAACAGCACATTCTGGAGCCAACCAGAGAGCAGGCTATACTAGACCTGGTATTGTGCAATGACGTGGGATTAATTAATGACCTCATAGTGAAGGCACCCCTAGGCAGCAGCAATCATAATATGATTGAATTTTACATTCAGTTTGAGGGAGAGAAGAGTGGATCTAAGACTAGTATTTTAAACTTAAATAAGGGCAATAATGAGGGCATGAAAGAAGAGCTAGCTAAAGTGAACTGGCAAAGTAGGTTAGGGGATAGGTCAATAGAGATGCAGTGGCAGACATTTAAGGGGATATTTTAGAATACACAGAACAGATACATTCCAACGAGAAAGAAATTTCCAAGGGGAGGACCCACCATCCGCGGTTAACGAAAAGAGTTAAAGATATTATCAAACTTAAAGAAAAAGCATAAAATTGCGCAAAGGTGGGTGGCATCTCTGAAGATTGGAGAGAATATAAAAAGCAGCAAAGAATGACTAAAAGATTAATAAGAAGGGAAAAGTTAGAGTACGAGAAAAAGCTGGCTAGAAATATAAAAACAGATTGTAAGAGTTTCTATAGATATTTAAAAAAGAAAAGGGTTAACAAAGTGAGTGTTGGTCATATGGAAAGTAAGTCTGGGGAATTAATAATGGAAAATAAGCAGATGACAGGTGAATTGAACAGGTATTTTGCATCGGTCTTCACCATAGAGGATACAAGTAACATCCCAGAAATAGATATAAGTCAGGAAATGGAAGGGAGGGAGGAACTCAAGAAAATTACAACCACCAGGCAAGGTTGGAGCTGTGGGCTGACAAGTCCCCCAGGTCCTGATGGACCTCATCCTAGGGTCTTAAAAGAAGTGGTTAGTGTGACAGTTGATGCGTTGGTTTTAATTTTCCAAAATTCCCTTGATTCGGGGAAGGTTCCATTAGATTGGAAAATAGCCAATGTAATTCCTTTATTCAAAAAGGGAGGGAAAGCAGGAAACTGCAGAGCAGTTAGCTTAACAATTGTCTCAGGGAAAATGTTAGAAGCTATGAAGAAAGACGTTTTGGAAGGGCACTTAGAAAAATTCAAAATAATCAGGCAGAGTCAACATGGTTTTGTGAAAGGGAAATCATGATTAACCAATTTATTGGAGTTCTTTGAAGAAGTAACATGTGCTGTGGATAAAAGGGATATACTGTACTTAGATTTCTAGAAGGCATTTGTTAAGATGCCACATCAGAGGTTATTGCGGAAAATAAAAGCTCATGGTGTGGGGGGTAACATATTGGCATGGATAGAAGATTGGCTAGCTAACAGGAAACAGAGAGTAGGCATAAATGGGTCATTTTCTGGTTGGCAAGATGTAACATGTGGTGTGCCACAATTTATATAAATGACTTGAATGAAGGGACCAAAGATATGGTTGCTAAATTTGCTGATGACACAAAGATAGGTGGAAAGTAAGTTGTGAAGAGGACATAAGGAGGCTACAAAGGGATATAGATAGGTTAAGTGAGTGGGCAAAGATCTGGCAAATGGAGTATAATGTGGGAAAATTTGAAATTGTCCATTTTGGCAGGAAGAATAAAAAAGAAGCATATTATCTAAATGGTGAGAGAGTGCAGAGCTCTGAGATACAGAGGGATCTGGGTGTTGTTATGACTGAGGCGGGAGCGATGCACTGTCAATTCAGTCCCATCACTCCACAGGTCGCAGCATAGTATTAACGTTTACCCACCCAACTGGAAAACAGCCAAATTAAACAGTCTAGTAACCAGCAGAATAAAACAGACCAAACCAGGTATCTTTAGACAACAACAAATTAACTATTTATTAAAACTAAATCTGAAACACTATTAAGATAAACCTATGTCTAAAGACCTTATAACTTCTTATTTTAACCAAACTCCTCCATTCACACACATACATTCAAAAATCACAGTTAACCAGTTTCTTTTTAAAAAATGATGTTTTAAAAATTAGCTGTTTCTTAAGAATAAATAACTGGCATTTAAGTCTTTTTGGGTTACATTCCTGATGGGTGAGGTATTCTAATGTAAAAATAAGCAAATGGCACTCGAAGTCACCACGTGGATTTGATGAAATAGTCTTTTAGTAGATAGGCATTCAAAACACTTCAGCCGCAGCAGGCTTCAAACAGTTCTTTTAACGATGAGCACAGTAATAGGTCTACTTGAAATTTAAAACTGATAGTCTCTCAGTCAAAACTTTACTTCAGCAATACAAATGGTCTCTTCAAAGCATTTTTCCTCCTTAGGCAATTAACTTGGCCTGTAGCTGTTGTAGAATTTTTGTTGAGAGAAATAGACAGCTCCTTTCTTCACTGGCACGCTTCGCTGGTGAGTCTCTCAAAACTGTTTTTTTCTGTTTTTTCCACGCAGTTAAATTGTTGCAGTACACCATCTTCTCTCTTCTGCTGTGGCCTAGGAGCAGGTGCAGTTGGCACACTGTGCCTCAGAAATCCAAAACTTCTCTCCCTGTCTTAAAGGTACACCATTTTTAACAGCGCCTTAAAGGCACACTGTTTTAATCTGAGGAGAAAATAAATACGGTTCCGTGAGTGTCCTAGTGCATGAATCACAAAAGGTTAGCATGCAGGTGCAGCAAGTAATTTGGAAAGCTAATAGAATGTTATCATTTATTGCGAGGGGAATTGAATACAAAAATAGGGTGGTTATGCTTCAGTTATACGGGGCTTTGGTGAGACCACACCTGCAGTGCTATGTACAGTATTGGTCTCCTTATTTAAGGAAGGATGTAAATGCATTGAAAGCAGTTCAGAGAAGGTTTACTAGACTAATACCTGGAATGGACAGGTTGTCTTATGAGGAAAGATTGGACAGGCTAAGCTTGTATCTGCTGGAGTTTAGAAGAGTAAGAGGCGACTTGATTGAAACATATAAGATCCTGAGGGGTCTTGACAGGGTGGATGAGGAAAAGATGTTTCCTTTTGTGGGAGAATCTTGAACTAGGGGTCACGGTTTAAAAATAAAGGGTCACCCATTTAAGACAGAGATGAGGAGCAATTTCTTCTCTCAGAGGGTCGTGATTCTTTGGAACTCTCTTCCTCAAAAGGTGGTGGAAGCAGAGTCCTTGAATATTTTTAAGGCAGAGGTAGATAGATTTATAAGCAAGGGGGTGGAAGATTATTGGGAATAGGCAGGAATGTGGAGTTGAGGTTACAATCAGATCAGTTATGATCTTTTCATGTTTGTACTTGCGGCTGTTCAATTTTCAGTCCGTTAACACCCTATCTGTATTAATGCTTTGTCTTTCAATACAACATTAACATATTGTTTGCCTTTGCTCCACGACCTTCGGGTCAGCTATTCTGTGACCTTGTCCTATCTACACCTTCTCCTTTGTTATCTCTTGCCCCACTCCTGCTTTACTTGCTGATAACCTTTCACATTTCTAATATTTGCCAGTTCTGAAGAAGGGTCACTGACCTGAAACGTTAACTCTGCTTCTCACTCCACATATGCTGCCAGACCTGCTGAGTGTTTCCAGCATTTCTTGTTTTTATTTCAGCTATGATCTTGATGAATGGCGGAGCAGGCTCGAGGGGCAGAGTGGCCTACTCTTGCTCCTAATTCGTATGTTTGTATGAGACTAACTAACAAAAGGTTTCATGGTAAAAAGCCAAAGGGAGTGGTACTGGGACAAGTGAAGAAACAGAAGATATGTCTTGATGAGGTGTGAATGACAGGATAGCAGCCATCTGAACACAAAGTAAAGAGCTTAAGAAAGAAACAAGGCATGGGGGGAAAGATGGAACCAGCAAAAAAACACTATAAAAGAAAAAATTGGGGCAGAGGTTATGATCTAAATTGAAATCATTGTTGCATCTGGAAGGTTGTAAACGTCCCAGTCAAAAGATGAGGTCCTGTTCCTCGAGCTTGTGTTGAGCTTCATTGGAACACTGCAGCAGGCCAAGGACAGAAAGGTCAGAGTGGGAGCAAAGTGAAGAATTAAAATGACAGGCGATAGGAAGCTCGGGGTCACGCTTGCAGGCGGAATGGAGGTGTTCCGCAAAGCGATCACCCAGTCTGCGTTTATTCTCCCTAATGTAGAGGAATACAGCATACAAAATTGAAAGAAGGAAAGTAAATCGTTGTTTCATTTGGAGGGAGGAGGTGTTGCATTTTCTGTGCTTGCATGGAAAGGTGCCATAGGAAGGGGGAGGGAGGTGTTGGGGGTGACTGAGGAGTGGACCAGGGTGTTGCGGAGGGAACGGTCCCTTGGAATGCTGAAAGGGGAGGGGAGGGGTAGATGTGTTTGGTGGTGGCATCACACTGGAGGTAGCGGAAATGGCAGAGGATGATTCATTGAATGCAGAGGCTGGTGAGTTGGTAGGTGAGGACAAAGGGAACCTTTTCGTGGTTCTGGGAGGGAAGGCAAGGGGTGAGAGCAGAAGTGCATGAAATAGATCGGATGCGGTTGAGGGCCCTGTCAATCATGGTGGGGGGGAAATCCTCGGTTGAGAAAAAAGGAAGACATATTGGAAACTCTCGTATGGGAAGTTGTAGTTACCAAACAGACGTGACGGAGACGGAGAAACTGGGAGAATGGAATCAAGTCCTTGCAGGAAGTGGGGCGTAACAAAGTGTAGTTCAGGTAGCTGTGGGAGTCTGTGGGCTTCTAGTGAATATTGGTTGATAGCCTGTGCCCAGAAATGGACAGAGAAGTCCAGGAAGGGAAGGGAAAAATTAAAACCGAAAGTGCTGGAAATACTCAGCAGGTCTGATGAAAGGTCACTGACCTGAAATATTAACTCTGCTTCTCTCTCCACAAATGCTGCCAGACCCGCTGAGTATTTCCAGCACTTTCTGTTTTGATTTAAGATTTCCAGCATCCGCAGTATTTTGCTTTTATTGAAGGGAAGGGAAGAGTCGGAGATGGACCATGTGAAGATGAGAGGAGGGTGAAAATTGGAAGCAAAGTCAATCAAAGTTTTCAGTTCTGGGCGAGAGCAGGAGGCAGCACTGATATAGTCATCAATGTACCAGAAGAAGAGGTGAGGAAGGGGGTCTGAGTAGGACTGGAACAAGGAATGTTCCACATATCCCACAAAAAGGCAGGTATAGCTCGGACCCATGCGTGTGCCCATAGCAACACCTTTTATTTCTAGGAAGTGAGTGGATTTGAAGGAGAAGTTGTTCAATGTGAGAACAAGTTTAACCGGGTGCAGGAAGGTGGTGGTGGATGGGGACTGCGTTCAGGAAGAAGTGGAGAGTACTTCGACTGTCCTGGTGGGGGACGGAGGTGTAGAGGGATTGGACGTCCATGGTGAATAGCAGGTGGTGAGGGCTGGGAAACTGGAAACTGTTGAAGTGACAGAGGGCATCAGAAGAGTCACGGATGCAGGTGGGCAGAGACTGTACAAGGGGAGTAAAAATAGAGTTGAGATGGGAGGAAATCAGTTCAGTTGGACAGGAACAGGCTGAAACAATGGATCTACTAGGACAGTCTTGTTTGTGGATTTTAGGAAGGAAGTAGAAGTGGGCTGTCCAGGTTTTGGGGACGATGAGGTTGGAGGCCATGGAGGGAAGATCTCTAGAGGAGATGAGACCAGTGACAGTCCTGGATACAATGGCTTGATGTTCAGTAGTGGCATCATGGAGGTAGGAGGAAGTGTCAGAGAGTTGGCATTTGGCCTCTGCAAGGTAGTGGTTGGTATGCCAGGCACTAACAGCACCATCCTTATCAGCGGGTTTGATGACAATGTTAGGATTGGACCTCAGAGACCGGAGTGCAGCAAGTTCAGAGGGAGATAGGTTAGAGTGAGTGAGGGAAGCAGGGAAATTGAGACAGGCAACGTTCAGCCGGCAGTTCTCAATGAAAAGATCGAGGGAGGGTATGAGGCCAGAGGAAAGGGGTTCAGGTAGAGTGCCAAGTGCTGGAAAATGGGATTAGAATAGTTAGGTGCTTGATGGCCGGCACAGACATGATGGGCCGAAGGGCCTGCTTCTGTGCTGTATAACTATGACTAATACTGGAGAATGAGTAAAAGGGCTCACTGAGCGGGGGAGGACTCCTGGCTAAAGAAGTGGGCGCAGAGGCAGAGGTGACGGAAGAAGAGCTCAACGTCATGCCGAGCTCGAAATTCATGGAGGTGGGGGTCGTAAGGGGATGAAGTTGAGGCCTTTGCTGAAGACAGATTGCTCAGAGTCAGAAAGGGGAAGGTCAGAGAGGAAACATGGCAAGGAGTGAGATTCAAAGAAAGGATGGGGTCAGAGGGAAGGGAAGGGGAAGAAGGATTCAGAGGAGTGTTGGTATCCATGAGTCACTGAAGCTTTAGATCCTTCACAGCTGAGAGCAAGATAAAAAGTTTTTTGTTAAAGCGCCAGATGAGGCGAAAGATGAAATGAAACTGTAGGCCTGGACAGCTTTGAGATAGAGAGTCGGTGCTGCTGGAGAGAGAGGTCGAGAGTGTGCTTGTGGTGTGCATGGCATTGAGAGTGGATCTCAGGATGTGGTGAGAACAGCAGTTCGAGGAATGCTGAATGTCTAGGAGACATCTTCAATCATGGGTGGATCCAAAACACTCTGGGTGGAATTTCAGTTCCACGTGGAATAAGTCGGAGCTGGAGACAGTTGCTGAGGAAGGAGACGTGACCGTGAAAGCGTGTTTTGGTAGTTCACTGGCCAAACACAAGAAGGGAGATTGAAAGCAATGAAGGTGAACAAGGTAGAGGAGAAAAATGGAAATCCTGTCGGAGAGAAGAGCAGAACTTCTTCAAGGTTGGCATTCCTGGAAGAGGTGTGGCAGTAATACAAACACAAAATACTGCAGATGCTGGAGATCTGAAACAAAAACTGAAAGTGCTGGAAATACTCAGCAGGTCAGGCAGCAGCTGTGGAGAGAGAAACAGTTAACCTTTCAGGTCTGTGACCTTTCATCAGAACTGTCAAAAGTTCTATAATAGGTTCTGAGCAAGTGAAAGGAGTGGTGGGGGGTGGAGGGGGAGGAAAAGTTAGCATGCAGGTAGAACAAACAATGAGGAAGGCAAATGGCATGCTGGCCTTTATTGCAGGGGGATTAGAGTATAGAAACTACAACTGTACAGTGCTTTGGTGAGACCACATCTGGAGCACTGTGTGCAGTTTTGGTCTCAATATTTAAGGAATGATATACTTGCACTGGAGGTGGTACAGCAAAGGTTCACCAGATTGGTTCCTGGGATGAGAGGGTTGTTCGATGATGAGAGACTGAGTAAATTGGGCCTATATTCTCTGGAGTTTAGAAGAATTTGAGGAGATCTCATTGAAACATACAAGATTCTGAAGGTGCTAAACAGGTGAGACAATGAGAGCTGTTTCTGCTGGTCGGGGAATCTAGAACACAGGGGCACAGTCTCAGGACAAGGGGCCGATCATTTGAGACTGAGATGAGGAAAAACTTCTTCACTCAAAGGGTTGTGAATCTTTCGAATTCTCCACCCCAGAGGGTTGTGGATGCTCCATCGTTGAATATATTTACAAAGTGATTCTTGACAATGCAGCCGGAAGATGACATCATCAGGCTGCGCACATGCGCAAACGGTCTTCTGTTCTCTGCGCGTGCGCAGCATTCCGCATTGCCAGGACTGGTTGGCGCATGCTCAGATGACGTCATCGCATAACACAGGGGAGCGGGGGAAAGAGTAGGGGGGAAATCGGGGGGAGTGCGGGGGGGAAGCGGGGGAGAGAGCGGGTGGAAAGGTGGTGGAGAGAGCAGGGGGGAAAGTGGGGGAGAGAGCGGGGGCGAGCGGGGAGGGGGAAGTAGGGGAGAAAGCAGGTGGGAAGGTGGTGGAGAGAGCAGGGGGGAAAGTGAGGGAGAGAGCTGGGGGGGAAAGTGGGGGAGGAAGCAGGGGAGAGAACGGGTGGGAAGGCGGTGAAGTGAGGGGGGAAGCGGGGGCAAGAGCGGGGGGAAAGCGGGGCACAGAGCAGGGGGAGGTGGTGGCGAGAGCGGGGGGGAAAGCGGGGGGAGACGGGGGCGAGAGCGGGGGGGATAGAGGGGAGAGAGCAGGGGGCAAGTGGGGGAGGGAAGAGGGGGGAAGCAGGGGAGAGAGCAGGGGGAAGCGGGGGAGAGAGCGGGAGGAAAGCGGGAGAGAGCGGGGGCAAGTGCGGGAGAGAGCAGGGGGAGGCAGGGACTAGAGCAGGGGGGAAGCAGGGGAGGGAGCAAGGTGGAAGTGGGGGAGAGAGCACTGGAAGCGGGGGAGGGAGCAGGGGAAACAGGGGAGGGAGCATGGGTGCAGTGGGGGCAACAGCAGGAGGGAAGCGGGGGCGAGAGCGGGAGGGAAAGCGGGGGGGGAAGCGGGGGCGAGAGCAGCAGGGAAGCGGGGACGAGAGCAGGGGGAAAGGGGGGAGAGCAGGGAGGAAGTGGGGGAGAGAGCAGAGGAAGTGGGTGAGGGAGCATGTGGGAAGCAGGCACAAGAATGGGGGGCAAGCGGGGGCGGGAAGCGAGGGCAAGAGTGGGGGGCAAGCGGGGTGAGAGCGGGGGGGGAAGCAGGGAAAGAGCGGCCGAAGTCCTTGGTGGCAGCGGGTGAGGGTGCGCTCTCCTCCTCTCCCCCCCCCCCCACCCCCCCGCCCGCTCTCTCCTGGCTGCTCCCTCCCCCCACCCACTTGCTCTCTCCCCTTCCCACTCGCCCGCTCTCTCCAGCCACTCGTTCCCCGCTTCCCCCGCCCACTCTCTGCCGCCATTGTGTGCTGCCATGGGTTTACGTTGCCTTTGTGTGATTATTTGAGCAGCGCCATCTTTAGTCCTGGTAGCTGCCTGAACGTCACAGATTATGACAGGCTGCATATGTGCATGTTCCAGTGCAGCGCCACCTAGTGTTTGCATTATCAGCAAACGCAGCCATATATTTTTTGGCTGAGATAGACAGATTTTTGGTCTCTTAGGGAATCAATGGAAATGGGGAGTAGGCAGGAAAGTGGAGTTGAAGCCGAAGATCTGCCATGATCATATTGAATGGCGGAGCAGGCACAAGGGGCCATATGATCTACACCTGCTCCTATTGCTTATGTTCTTATAAATTTTTCGTCATCTGTCTTAGTGTATCATTATGTGTTTTGGTGTCAAAATTTGTTTGATAATGCCCCTATGAAGCACCTTGGGGCATTTTACTACATTAAAGGTGCTATTTAAATACAAGTTGATGTTGTTGTATAAATGTAATTATGATAAATGATCTGGAACGTGGCCATCCTGTATCTCCCAATCCTCAGTCATGCTGCTTAATGTTGGATTGCTGCCTTGCGACGGATGAAGCAATTTAAGAATCAAACCGAGTAAACTCTGTATAATATTACTGTACAAATCCTTAAAGTGCTTTATTTTAACAAAGGCAACGGGTTAGTTATTCTATCAAAACAGCAGACTAAGCAACGTCATATGAATGTGTTAAGCAATCATACAGTAGCACTAAATACAGTCATTTCTGAGCTTTAATATACAACAATCATTTCTATGGGCTCCATTTTTTTTTATTTGTTCCTGGGATGTGGGCGTCGCTGGCCAGGCCAGCATTTATTGCCCATCCCTAATTGCCCTTGAGAAGGTGGTGGTGAGCTGCCTTCTTGAATCGCTGCAGTCCATGTGGGGTAGGGACCCCCACAGTCCTGTTCGGAAGGGAGTTCCAGGATTTTGACCCTTGATATGGGAACATTGATTAAATATTCAGTTTCAGTGATTAAGTGACATGTACTAAACAGTAGAAATGGTGGCTTGATTTAGCAGAGGGGTGTTCAAACTATGCCCTTGGGCTGATGAATTCTAGGCACCTCAGCTGCTACTTCGCTTACATTCCTTACCTGTTGCTTTGTCCTGTTTGATGTACCTCCCAAGCCGGCGATCTCGACCACCTGGAAGGACAACAGTAGGAGGCGGGTGGGAACACCACCACCTCCAAGCCACACACCATCCTGACTTGGAACTATATCACTGTTCTGTCACTGTCGCTGGGTCAAACTCCCTTGCCAACAGCACTACAGGTGTACCAACACCACACTGACTGCAGCGGTTCAAGAAAGCACCACCGCCTTCCTCAAGGGTAACTAGGGATGGGCAATAAATGCTGGCCTAGCCAGCGACGCCTATATCCCATGAACTGATAAAAAAAAGGCTTGGATTTCTTAGTGCTCTCGTGTTTTTGGTGAACCTATCTGAAGATTGAACATTGAGAGTGGTTGTATCTGGACAAGAGAATATGCAACAATGATAACGGTGATTTAAGTTTTACATTTGGTAGCCAAGACTCCATGGTATGTCCCTAAGTAGTTCACAAAGAACAAAAAGCTGCTCTCTTCTGGGCTGTATCGGTTGCAATCTTGCCTGCAAGTCAGAATGTTCGGAATTTGCCTCCCTCCAGAATTTGACACGTGAACCTAAATTAATACTTCCGGATAAGACGTTAAACCCAGGCCCCGTCTGCCTTCTCAGGTGGATGTAAAAGATTCCATGGCAGTATTTTGAAGAAAAACAGGGGAGATCCCCTTGGTGTCCTGACCTGCTACAGTGCGTGTGGTGTCCCACTGTGCTCTTAGGGAGGGAATTCCAGAATTTTGACCTATGACGATGAAGGAATGGCGATGTATTTCCAAGTCAGGATGGTGTGTGACTTTAAGGTGGTGGTGTTCCCACGTGCCACCTGTTCTTGTCCTGTTAGGTGGTAGAGGTCACGAGTTTGGAAGGAGCTTAAAATAGGACAAAGCATGCAGCCACTTTGCACACAGCAATGCACCACAAACAATAAGATGAATAAGCAGATAATTTGTTTACAGTGCATCTGGTTGAGAGAAACATACTGGCATGCATACCAGGAGAACCAGTTTCTCCTCCTGCCATGCCATGGGATCTTTAACTTGAGCCACTCAAAGACGGGAGATGGCGGTTCATTGACAATGTCAATAGACAAGTAATCCAGAAGCTCAGGCTAATGTTCTGGGGCCACAGGTTCAAATCCCACCATGGCAATTGGTGGAATTTTGATTCAATTAATGCAATTCAATTAGTTAATAGAAATCTGGAATTGAAAGCCAATCTCAGTAATGGTGCCATGAAACTATCATTGGTTGTCATTAAAACCCATTTGGTTTACTAATGTCCTTTAGGGAAGGAAATCTGTTGTCCTTACGTGGTCTGGCCTGCAGACCCACAGCAATGTGGCTGACTCTTAACTGCTCTTTGAAATGGCTGAAGGGCGGCACAGTGGCTAGCACCACAGCCTCACAGCTCCAGTGACCCAGGTTCAGTTCTGGGTACTGCCTGTGTGGAGTTTGCAAGTTCTCCCTGTGACCGCGTGGGTTTCTGCCGGGTGCTCTTGTTTCCTCCCACAGCCAAAGACTTGCAGGTTGATAGGTAAATTGGCCATTGTAAATTGCCCCTAGTGTAGGTAGGTGGTAGGAGAATTGTGGGGATGTGGTAGGGAACATGGGATTAATGTAGGATTAGTATAAAATGGGTGGTTGATGGTCAGCACAGACTCAGTGGGACGAAGGGCCTGTTTTAGTGCTGTATCTCTAAATAAATGAGTCACTCAGTTGTGATGGGCATTAAATGCTGGCCTAGCCAGCAACACCCACATCCCATGAAAGAATAAAAAAGGGTTGTACTTTTCTAAAGGACAGCACCTCTGATAATCCAGCATTCTCCCCTCAATGCTGCTCTGAGGTAAAAGAAAAGAAAGACTTGCATTCCTATAGCACCAACATTTATGCCTCATTCAACACCTAAAAAAAAAACCAGGCTATCTGGTCATTATCACATTGCTGATTGTGGGAACTTGCTGGATGCAAATTGGCTGCCACTTTTCCTACATTACAACGGTGACTCCACTTCAAAAATACTTTGGGTGATCTGAGGTGAATGGTGCTATACAAATGCAAGTCTGTCTTTTCTTTTAGTTTTATGCATCACTGAGGGGGGATGCTGGATTGTGAGAAAAGTTGTCTTTCAGAGAGGTTCAACATGTTCCAGTGGTTTAATTGAAGATCACATGACATGATCTGAAGAGCAGCTGGTTCTCCTGGGATCTGGGCCAACAAGATTCTCTCAACCCAAAGTACTGGAATGAAATGAACTGCATACACATTGCAGGCTGTGGTGCATTGGTGTGTGCAAAGGGACTACGTGTTTACCTACATAATAATGGTCACTGCATATCACGTTATGTAAAGTGCTTTGGCATGCCTTGACGAAGCTATATAAACGTCAATTCTTTCTTTCCTGTTTCTGCGCTCTTGGACTGAACTTCAATTCTAGTTTTGATTGATCGGAGCAAAGCCTTTTCCTGCCAATTGTCTTGCACAAAATTATTTTTAAAAAATTCATTCTCAGGATGTGTGCGTCACCGGCATTTATTGCCTGTCCTTGGCTGGCTTGACTGAGGGGCTGTCAGGCTACAGTGTCAGCTGTGGCTCAGTGGATTAGCACTCTCAATTCTGGGGGTCGGAATGAAGTACCATGCCAGAGAATTGTGCTTAAAATCCAGTCTGACACTCCGCTGCAGTACTGAGGGAACACTACACTGTCGCAAGTGTGGTCTTTTGGATAAGATGGTAAAACGAGGTTCTGTCTGCCCTATCAGGTGGTTGTAAAAGTTCCCATGGCACTATTTCAAAGAAGAGGAGGGGAGTTATCCTTGGTGTTCTGGTCAATATTTATCCCTCAATTAATATCACTAAAAACAGATTTTCTGGTCAATACCGTATTGTTGTTTATGCTGTGTACAAATTGGCTGCTGTGTTTGCTACTTTACAACAGAGACTACACTTCAAAAGTAGTGTAAAACATTTTGGAACGTCCTGAGATTGTGAAAGGCGCTACATGAATTCAAGTTCTCTCTTCCTTTCAGAGGGCAGTTAAGAGTCAACCACATTGGCATGTGACTGGAGTCACATATAGTCTAGGTAGGGACGTCAGCTTTCCTTTCCTAAAGGACATTAGTGAACCAGTTGGATTTTTACAACAATCCAACAGCTTCATGGGCACTTTTACTGAGACCAGCATTTTGTTTGCAGATTTTTAAAGCTGAATTTAAATTCTCAAACATCCATGGTGGGATTTGAATTCATATTCTCTGGAGTATTAGATGAAATGAAAAGGCTTGCATTTATATAGCGCCTTTCACGACCTTGCAACGTTCCAAAGCTCTTGACATCCAATGAAGCACTTTTTGAAGTGCAGTCACTGCTGTAATGTAGGAAATGTGGCAGCCAATTTGCGCACAGCAAGCTCCCACGAACAGAAATGTGTTAATGAACAGATAATCTGTTTTTATGATGTTGATTGAGAGATAAATACTGGCCAGGACACTGGGGATAACTCCCCAGCTCTTCTTCAGAATGGTGACATGGGATCTTTTATCCAGACTTTGGGACTACGTCCAGTAACACAACCACGACACTACCGCACCCTAATGTATGGTGCTAACCTCTCACACCCTCGGCAAATATTGGAAGTCTAACTCAGAGAAGCCAGAAGGATGGCTGGTACGGGAAATGGAAATAAAACATTGGTACAATAGGGGGAGCTATGTTACCACTGAAGTGAAGAGCAGGGAGCCAACAGTCCCCTCAGAAACAGGTAGGGGCAAAATGAATGTATTTCAATAAGGGGTAGATGACAAAGTTAAGGCTCCAGTGCAATTCTCAAGGTCAGTTTGCGCTGCCACTGTGAACTTCCTCAACCCACCCATACATCGTGGGTGGCACGCATTGGGGTTGTGGCCATTTCCAGCACAGGCTGAAGGCATTCTTATCTGTTCTTCATTAAATCTCAGCAATGGTTTAGCAGACATTTTATAATGTGTTTTGGCAAGTTACTTGATTTTAAAGTGTTTGAGGGGACTGGGGGATGGGCAACCTTCTGAGGCCTTAAGGCAGCACTGGAAAAACACTTTATTTTCAAAACAGGCATTTTTCTAACAATTCTGGAGGAAGAGGAGCAGCAAAGACTGGTGGGCAGAGCATGTGGAACTGTAACTTCAGGGTGACCAGTTAGAAGGAGAAGTGCTTGTCAGGAGCTTTAAGCCAAGAGTCTAAAGTCCCAGGACAACTTTCTTTGAAGAGCGGTACATAAGGAGGCTGTGCTTCTCTAGGGAGACGCTCACAGACTGGTTTCACCTCCTGCACTGCCACTGCTGGCACGGCTTCACTCCTTTCAGTCAAGGTCACGGCAGCTCTGAACTTCTTTGCCTCTGGCTCCTTCCAGGCTGCCACAGGGGAGATCAGCAACATCAGTCAGTCTGAAGATCATGCTTGCATTAAGCAGGTGACTGATGCCACGTTTGCTGAAGTAAGTACTTTCATGACGTTCCCAATGGACAATAGAAAAACAGCAGGATAGGCCTCTGGGATTGATGCAGATTTCCTTCAAGTCCAGGGTCTCACTAAATGCCGCCATGTTGCTCTGCTGTGAGCAGTCTCCTGGGTTGTCCTTTCCACTTGCTCCTGCTCACTTGTGCTCTGTGAATCACCCAAGTGCGGGCCCCTTTAACTCACTAACTACACCACCCGGAATGCTAATTTCTATGCTGATGCTTGGAAGGGTAAGTGTGGATTGACTGTGCATTCTCTGAAGGGTTCTCCCCCAGTGTCTGTGCAGCTGCAGAAGAAGGATTCAGAGGGCCAAGGGTTCATATGGAATGGCAAGACTAAACAATAACAAATGAGTGGCAGTGCAATGCAGCTCCAGGCTGTCATGTTGTGGGTGAGCTAGAGATTAGAGGGGAAAGAGAAGAGAAAGGGAAAATTTCCCAAAAACCCTCCTGTGTGTAGCCTCTAATCCCGCCATCAACATTCCCTCTAAATTTCAATTTTAATGGGCAGGCTACAACTCTTCTGAGCACTGGTTTTGTTCACGGACAGTTTACATTTTAAAAGTCAAGACTTACATTATGCTGGAAATTTCTCTCAACAAACTGACAAAGTTGTGAGGCACCTGTTTATTTCAATGTGCGGCACGTTCCAGATGAGGGAACATTGTTTGCCATCTCCACTGCTGCAGGTCCTCCCTTCCTCTGCCACCAGTAGCAATAGGTGACTGGAATCAAAGATTGCAACATGTCGGGGCCTCCTTCTGTTCTTATGGTCTCCCTCCGATTGTGTGCCAGCTGGCACAGTGGCGCAGTGGTTAGCACCGCAGCCTCACAGCTCCAGCGACCCGGGTTCAATTCTGGGTACTGCCTGTGTGGAGTTTGTAAGTTCTCCCTGTGTCTGCGTGGGTTTTCTCCGGGTGCTCCGGTTTCCTCCCACAAGCCAAAAGACTTGCAGGTTGGTAGGTAAATTGGCCATTATAAATTGCCCCTAGTATAGGTAGGTGGTAGGGAAATATAGGGACAGGTGGGGATGTGGTAGGAATATAGGATTAGTGTAGGATTAGTATAAATGGGTGGTTGATGGTCGGCACAGACTCGGTGGGCCGAAGGGCCTGTTTCAGTGCTGTATCTCTAAACTAAACTAAATGGTTCAGTGTTTGCCCTGTTGAAGATGTGTGACACAGATTAACAGTCATGCGCCTGCTGAGAGGAAGCATCAGCAAGCGTGCGTAAGGGGGACGTCACTGTCAGGGCAGTAGCAGGTGTTGAGTACCTGAGCACAAGGAACAGGAGGTATATTGAAATGTCCTATTATGAAGGAAGGAGACCTGTTCTCCTTGACTGTAAGCGGCAAGAAATAAAAAAGGGTAAAGCAAAAATGTACAAGGGTTGTAATGCAAACAAACTCAAATGCACTGTGCCAACAGGAATCCTTATTGTTCCCATTTTTTGCCTTTTCCAAATTCCATCACTGCTGACTTTAAACAGCACATTATCTCCAGCAGATTTCTCCAGGGCTACACTTCCTGTCAGATATTCCTTCCTTTGTGCAGTGCTGCTCCATCTAATGCTTGGTAGAGAACCTTAACACATTTGTGGCAGCAACAAAGAGATTCGTAAGACTTACATTTATGAACCAAAGCTCTGAAAGTGCTTTTAATTACTTTTAAAGAGTTCAACGTCTATTACACAAATGTGGTAGACATTTTGTACACCACAAATCTGACAAACAGTATTGTGACACATGAATAATCTGCTTTTGGTGATGGTGGATGAAGAAATGATGCCAACACCTGGCAGAATGCCCTAGACTCAATATGTATTAATTCTAAATACCTGTATAACTGCAACTTTAAGAATGTTAAACTCAGCATGCATTTTACCTGAGCTAAGCTTGCTTCGGTATAAGCTGTGGCTAAGTGATAACACTCAACAAGCCCCTGACCGAGAAGGTTGTGGTTTCCACTCCCACTCTGGAGACTTACAGAGAAAGTCTAGGCTGATAGTTCAATGCAGTGAGAGAGAGCTACACTGTCAGTGATGCTGTCATTTGGATGAGATGCCAAATTGAGGGCCTTGTCTACCCTCTCAGAAGGACATTGTAAGAATATTGGACCTAGGAGCAAAATGAACATCTTTTGCTTGGCCGTATTAACCATCCTGCATTGCAAATCATTTAAATTGATGCCGTTTAAGTTCACAGGCTACTGACTCAAGTCAGAAATTGATCACATCACGGGGGTCATTATCCTGATTAGGATATGCTAATATTAGGGATAATTGTCCGAACAATGGAGAAGCAAGAACTAGCAGACATGTCAGAACATCCCATGTAACGTGTTTAATATCAGATTGACCAAACAATAGAGGCACCGAAGATAGCACATAGACTAGCTGCAACATTACATTAACTATCTGGGGTGGTCTTAATTTAATTCTCACACTTGTTGAAATACCAGGCAGGAAACTACTGTTTAAACTGACCAGTAGTCAAACAAACAGGATGACCTGTATCTACAAAAGCTAAAAACTGCGAATGCTGGATATCTAAAATGGAAACAGCAAATGGTGGAAAAACTCAACAGGTCAGGTAGCATCTGTGGAGAGAGAAAAAGAGTTAACATTTCAGCTTAATGTTCCGAGGAAAATGATTGACCTGAAACGCTAAGTCTGCAGATGCTGCCTGGCCTGCTGAGTTTGGCCATTATCTGTCGGACAGAGGTATTAACTACGATTGTGATGGCTCAGGAGATGAGATAGGTGTTGCTAGTGTCATGCAGGCCCCACCTGCCAAGAATGAGGCATATTAATTTTGTCATATGAACATTGATTTTAAACTGTTGCTGGAGTGAGGAAATGACTTGTTAAACGGATCAGCCGTGGCTGGAAAAACATTTGCATACTAACAGATAGTGCTTGGAGGGAAAAAGGGGCTATTCCCTGCTCCAATTTAACCCTCACAATGGACTTTGAGCACCAGGCATTGTGTGTAAGAAGAGACATTCCAGGATCGGCTAAGCCAAGAGAATTCACGAACAGATGTGGTCAGACCAGCTGGTCATATGACTAATCTGCCTGGCAACCTGGGTTTTTCTGAATTGGACAAAGAGTTTGAACAGAAAGAAAATAAATACTAAATAAATAATTCACCCATAGTATCAGTGTCAATAAAGTGAAAGAATTATGTTGGGACTGTAGTGGTAAATGGGAGAAATTGCATAATTAAAGGGATGATATAGTACCGGCCAAGGGAAGACAGTAAACCATTAAAGCGGAGAAATTATAGTAAAATGAAAACAAAGTATGCCTGTAAATCATCAATGATGAGAAATTATAAAAGAAAAAAAAAAGGGAAGCACAGTGGCGCAGTGGTTAGCACTGCAACCTCACAGCGCCAGCGACTCGGGTTCGATTCTGGGTACTATCTGTGCGGAGTTTGCAAGTTCTCCCTGTGACTGTGTGAGTTTCTGCTGGGTGCTCCGGTTTCCTCCCACAGCCAAAGACTTGCAGGTTGATATTGCCCCTAGTATAGGTAAGTGGTAGGGGAATTGAGGGAAGGTGGGGATGTGGTAGGAATATGGGATAAATGTAGGATTAGTATAAATGGGTGGTTGATGGTTGGCACAGACTCAGTGGGCTGAAGGGCCTGTTATTGTGCTGTATCTCTAAATAAATAAAAAAATAAAAGACTGTTTGTTCCTGGCGTGAGAGGATCTCTCCTGTCTGCTCCCATCTCTTTCTCACAAGCCTCTGGACCCACTGAGGACTCATGAACTTCAAGAAAATAAAGTCTCCTACACTGAACAAGGTTTAAGAAGAATAATAGACCCCAACGAAAAGCAAGACCTACCTACAATCAAGGACTTTACAGCGAGTTTGAAGAACAGTAACCAAAACCATCTTCATATATTGCCTCAAACTTTTCACCACGTTATTTCTTCTGCTCTTTTCTGTCTCTATCTGCATGTGTGTATCGCTAGCGTGGGCGCATCGCGTATCCGTTCACCGAATTAGAGTTTAAGTTTAATAAAGTTCAACCTTTTTTCTTTAAACCTAAGAAAGTCTGTTTGGGGCTAATTTCTTTGCCTTATAATTGGAAGTTAGTGAACAAGGATTCACTAAGGGGAGCTAAAAAAAAGTGAGTTTAAATTAAACCCTGTTACAGTAAGACCAGGTGAAGGCTGAGAGGGAACCCTAGACCCCTTTCTCACCTGGTCGTAACACTACAGTAATTGACTGTCCGGTGACCTGAACGCAGTCTGCAGCTTCTGTGTTCCTTCGGTTTAAAAGCAGAGCCAAGCTTGCTGTTCAAGTTGTACGGTCAGAATTAGGAGTCACACTGATGGAGTGTGGAGTCAAAACAATGGAGGAAGGCACAACTTGATGAGTGACTGACGAAACAGGCATTGGGCTTTGATCAGAATAGGACCAGGTAATTTCAATTCTTGCCCTATTCGGCAAACTACCACTTAAATACTTACATGTATTGATCTTTTACTTGCTGGTAATAAAATAGTCACTATAAACCGTATTAGCATCAGTCTCAAACCATACAACCTTTCCTCTGCAAATTAAGAAACCACAATGTGGAAAACTCTGTGTCACTATTTTCAAGAGGAGCAGGGGAGTTCTCCCCAGTATCCTGGCCAGTATTTATCCTCAACCAACAGCACTGTCAGATTCAAAAGCAAAATAAGGTGGATGCTGGAAATCTGAAATTAAAAACAGAAAATGCTGGAAATACTCAGCAGGTCCGGTAGCATCTGTGGAGAGAGAAACAGAGTTAATGTTTCAGGTCTGTAATCTTTCTTTAGAACTGGGAAATGTTGGAAATATAAAAAGTTTGGAGCATGTGAAAGGGGGGAATGTGGGAGAAGGAACAAAGGGAAGGCTTATGATAGGGTGGAGGGCAGGAGAGATTAAATGACAAAAAGTTTTCATGGTGCAAAGCCAAAGGGAATGGTAATAGGACAAGCTGAGCATTTCCAGCATTTTGTTTTTATTTCAGATTTCTAGCATCCACAGTATTTTGCTTTTGTGCTAATTTGCTTCCTTCAACAATTTTAGATCGTAATCCATTTTTTTTCCTTTTTCTTTGCTGGTTTGTTTTTTTCTTTGAGTTTTTTCCCTTTGCTTTTGGACAGCAGCTATCCTGCCATCCATACCTCTAGACACACCTTTGGCTTCTTTACTTGTCTCTGCTGCCTCCAATAAGTCTACCAGTGTTCATGGTCACACACTTGGGTAGGTTAGCGGAGAGTGGCAACCCAGGGAACATATACCCATGGTTAAGTTGCCACTTTCAGGGGAGGAGGAAGAAATTTGGGGAAGGGAAAACCAAAAACGGAAGAAACGGGTTTTCTTAGAGCAGCACTCAACCAATCACAACTGTGAGCAGCACTCAGCCAATCACAACAACAACCAGCACTCAGCCAAACATATCAGCGACCAGCACTTAGCCAATCACAGTGAGGAGCACTCAGCCAATCACAACAGCGAGCAGCGCTCAGCCAATTGTAGTATAAGGGCTTGAAAGCTTCACAACCAATGAATTACTTTTTAAGTGCAGGCACCTTTAGAATAAGACCACCTGTAGTAAGGCAAATGACTAGTTAATTTGCTTTGGTTGACAGGACACCAAGAAACTTTGAATAGTGACACAAAATCTGTTATCCACTTGAACAGCCAGACCAGGACTTTGTTTAATGTCTTATCTGAATGACGACACCTCTGACAATGCACTGAAGTGTCAACCTAGATCAGGGTTCTCAACATTTTTACTTCTGAGGCCACCCCCCAACACCTTCCATGTTATAAAAATTGCACAGATCCTCGGTACCACAGGTATTTTTTTCTGTATAAAAACTAGCTATACAATTAAACATATACATTTATTAATTTTGTCTTACTTACCTAACATGAAACTTGTTGCTGGTGCTGGGGTCCACATCAAGGCTTGAGTGAAGGGCATGGATACCAGATCGAGGTTCAGGTGAGGGGTCAAATCAAGGCTTGGGTGAGGGGCATGGACACCATATCGGGGTTCAGGTGAGGGGCATGGGTACTAGATCAAGGTTTGAGTGAGGGGCATGGCACCAGGTTGAGGTTCAGGTGACGGGTATAGGTACCAGATTACGGCTTGGGTTAGGGGCATGGACACCAGATCAAGGTTAGGGTAAGGGGTGTGGTGATGTCTTACAGTTGCGAGCCATCTTGTGCCTGCATAAGCACGGTTACTGGCCATTGGTTGAATCAAATGGTCATGGCACTTAAGTGCAGATTTACAAATCCATTAGCGAGAGAGAGGCGTAGGCAGCTTGCAGAAGGCCCCTATTCTACACATTCTCTGGGCATTTTTGAAACCATCTCACAGACCCTTGGGGGCTGTGGAACACCGGTTCAGAACACTTTGCCGAGATTAAACGTTCCAATTCTCGAGCGGAGCTTGAACCCATGACTTTCTGACTCAGAAAGTGCGAGTGTGTCAACTTCAGGAAGCATATGTACAATGTAAATTACTTCTAGCAGTTAACATGACAGTGGAAAAATAATGTTTTCAGGTCAACAATAACATAACATTTGACATTTTTCAGATGATCTATTACTTTTAGTTGCTCCTTTGCATTTGTTTTTAAAAAGAGGGAAAACCATCTGGACATTACTGTACATTTTTATTGAGAACAGTGAAGGGAAGAAAAGAAATCGCATACATTTCAAATGAATGTGTACATTCAATTTACAAAATAAGATAACTCATCCTAACAACAGGTGAGCAAATGTGTTGATTGGTTCATATCAGAAACACTGCAAAAGCAAATAAAAAAAATCACTTCACTCTGGGGGGTAGAGCAGCGACAACTACAGACCGATTTGGCCCAAAGCAATGGAATTATTCTGTCATGGCCTTATTGCACTGTGAAGGTAGAGAGGAAAAACACATCTTCACTCTGTGACTATCTCAGCATTGGTTCAAGTGGAGAATTGCAGCTTGATAGAGTGTTCATTTCCTTCTGTTCGGCACTGTGCACATTCCTTAGGATTACAAATCTTCACTGTACATATACACAATGTGGCACAGCAGCTAAAATCTGGTGAATGCTATCGTCACTTGCAGGTACTGAATAACAGATTGGAGGAAAAAAAAACAATATTTCTTTGCTTACAATTGTATACCCATGCAGTACAAAGAGGTGGGAAATCCCACTGTATGTTTATGGTACAAATTAATTTGAGAAAGGGAAATAAATAAGGAACAGGTATACAACAAGGCTCAGGTACAGTGTACATTGCACTTCCATCAAGCAAACCTAATACTTGCTAATTAGGTCTGCTGTAGCAAAAGGGTTAACAGCATAGCAGTTCATACACAGATGAAATGATGTACACTTATTAGACTTGCTATGTACAGTTTACAACGGAAAGAAATTCAACACTGCGAAATGAATTAATTGTACAAAGGCAATCACAGATTGCAAATGTTCCCTTTTATGAATATCATGCAGTAATCACATCCTCCAACATATATATAGCACCTGCTGGTCTCCAGGTGTGTATATGTGCACTCTCACACAAAGCATCTACATTGGCACCATTTTCACCCTTTTCGACCAACACTCAATTGCTCAATCCTTGTGCATCTTATCAAGACAATCCTTGTGTGTGATCTCAGTGACTCCCTATGAAAAGAGGAAAGTTGGCAAATCAGTAAAAAACACAGTTCAAGTCAGGTCAGACTGGCATCAGCACTTCAAAACAGAACAGATGAAAAAAAACTGCTGCAAATACACAGTGGGTCTGAACATAGGAATATAGCAGCAGGAGTAGGCCATTCAGCCCATTGAGCCTGCCCCGCCATTCATCATGATCATGGCCAATCATCCATCTCAATGCCTTTTTCCCACACTATCCTCATATCCCCTTATGTCATTTGTATTTAGAAATCTGTCAATCTCTGCTTTAAAAATACTCAAATGACTGAGCTTCCACAGCCCAAAGATTCACAACCCTCTGAGTAAAGAAATTTCTCCTCATCTCTGTCTGAAGCTGAAAGACAGGCTGATATTTCAGGTGCGATCCTTCATCCCATCTGGCCATTCATATACTCACCAGCCCATGTATTTCTATCAATTTTCTGGTGTTGTTATCTTACACACTTATAATTACATAAAATTTGGAGCAAAACAAAAGGCCATTCAGCCCAACTGGTGCTAGTGATCCACATGAGCCTCCTCCCACTTTATTTACTTCATTTCACCCCATCAACATATCCTTCCATTCCTTTCTCCCTCATGCACTTTTGCAGCTTCCCCTGCAATGCGTAAAAGAAAAAGAAACTTGAGAAAAGTCTCCTACAGCAAAGAAGGTTCAAGAAGAATACTGGGCCCCAACGAAAAGCAAGATCTACCTACAATTAAGGATTCTACAGTGAGCTCGAAGAACCGTAACACAAACCCTTCTTCTGCTTTTTTCTGTCTCTATTTGCATGTGTGTATCGCGTATGCATGCTAGTGTGGACGTGTCGTGTATCCGTAGGCGTCAAGCGAATTAGAGTTTAAGTTCAAGTTTAATAAATTTTGGTGAAATTTATTAAAAAGCGGTGAACAAGGATTCACCAAGGGGAAGCTAAAAACACGGTGTGTTTAAAATTAAACCCTGATACGTTAACACCAGGTGAAGGCTGACAGCGACCCCTAGACACCTTTCTCACCTGGTCGTAACAACGGGCCTATGATTTCCCGCCTGAGTGCAGCCTGCTCTTCACTAGAAGCGCCCGGCCTGTGGAATCAGCTGGTTTACATCTACGCTTAGCGTTACTTCACGAGACATGTAAAGCCTGCCTTTTTTTTAGTTTCAAGCTACTGTTCCCAAACAAATATGTAAAAGTAAAAGACCTTTTTCTTCCTGGATTTTAAAAATGACCTCTCTTGAAAGTAGTTATAATTTCATAAATATTAGATATAAGCATAATGAGAGAGGAAGTACTAGAGGGGCTCACATCCTTGAAAGTGGATAACTTGCCAGGACCGGATGGATTGCATCCCAGGTTGTTAAAGGAAGCCAGGGAGGAAATAGCGGATGTGCTGAGGATCATCTTCAAATCCTCACTAGATACAGGAGAGGTACCAGACGATCGGGGGCCTGGAAACGCTGTACCATTGTTTAAAAAGGGTGCGAGGGATAGGCCAAATAATTATAGACTGGTCAGTCTGACCTCGGTGGTGGGTAAATTAGTCATAGTCATAGAGATACAGCACTGAAACAGGCCCTTCAGCCCACCGAGTCTGTGCCAACCAACAACCACCCATTTATACTAATTCTACATGAATCCCATATTCCCTACCACGTCCTCACCACCTTCTACACTAGGGGCAATTTACAATGGCCAATTTACCTATCAACATGCAAGTCTTTGGCTGTGGGAGGAAACTGGAGCAACCTGCGGAAACCCACACAGTCACAGGGAGAACTTACAAACTCCACACAGGCAGTACCCAGAATTGAACCCGGGTTGCTGGAGCTGTGAGGCTGCGGTGCTAACCACTGCGCCACTGTGCTGCCCAGTTTGTTAGAATCAATTCTGAGGGACAGGATAAACTGCCACTTAGAAAGGCATGGATTAATCAGGGATAGTCTGCATGGATTTATTAGGGGAAGGTTGTGTCTTACTAACCAGAGAAGTGTGAGGTAATGCATTTGGGGAGGGCAAATAAGGCGAGGGAATACACAATAAACAGGAGGATATTGAGAGTGGTAGAAGAAGTGAGAGACCTTGGAGTGCATGTCCACAGGTCCCTGAAGGTAGTAGGACAGGTAGATAGAGTGGTGAAGAAGCATATGCAATGCTTTCCTTTCTTGGCCGAGGTACAGAATACAAAAGCAGGGATGTAATGCTGGAACTGTATAAAATGCTGGTGAGGCCACAGTTGGAGTATTGCGTACAGTTCTGGTCACCACATTACAGGAAGGACATAATTGCTCTGGAGAGAGTACAGAGGAGATTTACAAGAATGTTGCCAGGGCTTGAAAGTTGTAGCTATGAGGAGAGACTGGATAGGATGGGGTTGTTTTCCCTGGAGCTGAAGGGCGACTTGATTGAGGTGTACAAAATTATGAGGGGACTAGATAGAGTAGACAGGAAGGACCTGTCTTCCCTGGCAAGAGGTCAGTTACCAGGGGAGACAGATTTAAGGTGATGAATAGAAGGATTAGAGGGGACATGAGGAAAACCCTTTTCACCCAGAGGGTGGTAGGTGTCTGGAATTCACTGCCAGGAATGGTGGTGGAGGCAGAAACCCTCAATTCTTTTAAAGGTATCTGGACATGTAGCTGAAGTGTAATCTGCAAGGATATGGACCAGGTGCTGGAAGGTGGGATTAGATTGGGCGGCTAGTTTTTTAGGCTGGCACGGACACAATGGACTGCATGGCCTCCTTCTGTGCCGTAATTGTTCTATGGTTCAGGGTCTCTCTGGGAAAAAGTGCATAGGGTGGGTAGAATAAATGAACAGGACAGATAAAGTGGGATTTTTGACGGATCTGTTGCCCTACTCCTTGTGCAGCTCCTACTGTTGCCCCGTAGCTTATAGACAGTAGCATGGACATGCCTTTACTCTTGTGATAGGCTAAAGCTCTCCTGTGATGTGAGAGTTGCTCTACGAGGAGAGGCCGAACAGAATGGGCCTATAACCTCTGGAGCTTAGAAGAATGAGAGGGTGATCGCATTGAAATGTGCAAAATTCTTAGAGGGGTTTCACAGGGTAGATGCTGAGATGATGTTTCCCCTGGCTGCAGAGTCTAGAACAAGGAGTCACAGTCTAAGGGTAAGTGGTCGGTTACTTAGGATTGAAATGTGGAGAAATGTCTTCACTGAAACAGTTATGAATCTTTGAAAGCCTCTACTCCAAAGGTCTGTGGATGGTCAGTTGTTGAATATATTCAAGACTATATTCATATCGATAAGAGTTTTGGACGTTAAGGGAATCGAGGAATGTGGGGATTGGGTGGGAAAGTGGATTTGGGGTAGATGATCAGCCATGAGCTTATTGAATGGCATAGCAGGTTCGAGGGGCCAAATGGTCCACTCCTGCTCCTATTTCTTATGTTCCTATGTTATGGACCCAACTGCTTCTCTCAGCATTGAATTCGACTCCACCCAATTCTTATCTGTGAACAACAACAGCTTGTATTTATATAACAATCCACTAAAATGTCCCAAGGCTATACACAGGAGCGTTATAAGGCAAAATTTGACACCAAGCCACATAAAGAGATATTAGGGCAGATGACCGAAAGCTTGGTCAAAGAGGTAGGTTTTAAGAAACTCCAAAGGAGCAAAGAGAGGTGGGGAAGTTTAGAGTTATAGAGTCATTTACAGCATAGAAAGAGGCCACTCGGCCCATTGAGTCCATGATGGCTCTCCGCGGAGCAATCCAGCCAGTCCCAATCCCTCGCTCGAAATCCGCAGCCCTGCAAGTTTATTTCCCTTACGTGCCCATCCAATTTCCTGTTGAAATCATTGACTGTCCCCAGTTCCACCGCCCTCATGGGCAGCGAGTTCCAGGTCATTACTAGTCACTGCGTAAAAAAATTCTTCCTCGCATTCCCCTGCATCGCTTGCCTCCAATCTGTGTCCTCTAGTCCTTGTCCCATCAATTAATGGGAACAGCTTTTCCTTGTCTAACTTATTGAAGCCTGTCATAATCTTGTATCCCTCAATCAAATCTCTGCTCAATCTCCTTTGCTTCAGGGAGAACAACATTGCTGTTATTGGAGCTTGCTGTGCACAAATTGGGGGGAGGGGGGGGCGGTGTTTCCCTCATTACAACAGTGACTACACTGCACTTCACTGGCTGTAAAGGACTTTGGCACATCCTGAAGTTGTGAAAAGCATTACATAGATGCAAGTCTTTAAGTTAGAACTAGGCCATTTAGGCAGGAAATAAGGCAGCATTTTTCCACACAAAGGGTAGTTGAAATTTGGAATTCGCTGCGCCAAAAGGCTGTGAATGTTGGGGCAATTGGAGCTTTCAAGACTGTGAGTGATAGATTTCTTTTTGTTAGCTAAGGGGCTGGATCAAAGGTGGGTAAATGGAATTCAGGTGCAGATCAATCATGATCTACCTGAATGGCGGAGCAGGCTCAAGGGGGTGAATCGCTTACTCCTGTTCTTATGGTTCTGCTGCACCCCTCGATAAACTCACTGACCAAGTGGGGGAGGCTCTGGTAAGACTGAAAAAAGAAAATGGTTAGATCAAGAAAGGGCGATTGGGAGAGGGGTTGAAGGAGAGATAATGGCCGAGCAGAAGCAAAGCTATGTTTTCAAACTTTATTTGGAACTTTTTGATGTCCGTGCATGACATTTATATTCCAGTAATAAAGTACTGACACCTCAATACCATTATTACTGTAATATATGAGAGGATTTATTTTAGCCTGATAGTGAGAGGTGAAATGGGCAGCCAGGAAGCTTAAGAATCTGTCAGAGTGCAAGTTTTAAAAAAATTCGTGGCTTCCTTTACTCTGCCCCAATAACACACGTTAGATTGGGTGGTGGGTGGGCAGGTGCTGGGTGGTCTAGGTACACAGTCCATTAAAATGTCATGAAGAGGTACAGAAAATAATCAAAAAGGCTAATGGAATGCTGTCCTTTATATCTAAAGGACTAGAATACAAGGTCATGTTTCAGCTATACAAAGCCCTGGTTAGACCACACCTGGAATACTGTGAGCAGTTCTGGGCGCCACACCTTGGGAAGGATGTATTGGCCTTGGAGGGAGTGCAGCGTGGATTTACTAGAATGATACCGGCTAAGCTACGAGGAGAGTTTTGAAGGTTATGGGTTGATTTGATTCAAGTGTTCAAGATATTAAGGGGAACAGACAGAGTAGTTGGGATTGGGACTGGTTGGAGAGTCTTGGACTAGACGGCATAGTCTAAAATTTACATTCAGGAGTGAAATTCGGAAGCATTTGCTCATGCAAAGGATAGTAGAAGTTTGGAACTCTGTTCTGCAAACAGCAATTAGTGCTAGATCAATTGTTAACTTTAAAACTGAGATTGATAGATTGTTGTTATCCAAAGTTATTAAGAGATATGGGGCAAAGCCGGGTATATGGAGTTAGGTTGCAGATCTACCCTGATCTCATTGAATGGCAGAACAGGCTCGAGAGGCCACACCTCCTCCTATGATCCAACCTCTCCCTCTCAGGATGGCACCTGCAACTCTATTGAGGTGAATTTTCGGATCACTGCATGTGGTGGTAGAATTGTATGAAGCTCAAGCATTTCACAAGCTCCATTTTTATTTTGAAACTTTATTTCTAAAACTTGGTTTCACTATCGAAGCCGAAATAGAAAATAGCTGCACTGGATGATGGTCAATTGCTATACTTGGCAGGTTTTGCAGTTGGCAAGCAGGAAGCATCTGTGCAGTAACTTTGACAGATGTTGATTTAAAATAATTTGTGCATTTGTCAAAGTTTATTTCGAACTTTTATCGTGCTGGTAGCAGTTGAAACTGTGTATTTTAAATTGAGGATTTGCTTTTAAACAAGTCTATGATCATTTTAAACAAGGGTGATAATCTGCTTGACATTACATGGCCAGTTTACTCTCTGGGATGGTCTTCAGAACATAGCTGAGGGAGTCCATTTGACCCATTAACTGCTGGCAGTGGCTCAGTTGGTAGCACTTGCCCCTCTGTGTCAAGAGGTCATGGGCTCAAGTCCCACTCCAGGACTTGAGCACAAAATCTAGGCTGACACTCCAGTGTAGCACTGAGGGAGTGCTGTACTGTCAGAGGTACCGTCTTTCGAATAAAAAGTTAACCCAAGCCTTGGGTCTGCCCTCTCAGGTGGGTGTAAAAGATCCATGATGCCATTTTGGAGAAGAGCTGGGGAGTTATCCCCAGTATCCTAGCCAATATTTATTCTTCATCCAAAACCACCACAAAAAACGAGGCATCTATCTTTTACCTCATTTATGTTTTTGGGATCATGTTCTGTGGAAATTGGCTGCGGAATTTCCGACATTATTGACTGCACTTCAAAAAATACTACCATTGATTTTAAAGCATTTTGGGGCATGCTGACATTGTGAAAGGTGCTATATAAATGCAAATTATTGTTTTTAAGTTATTGCTGCAGGAAAGCCTATAGACCATCTTATCACAGTAACGCACCATTTGTGGAATGATTCCAGGGATTTTGGCTGCATTACTTCACTTAAAGCTCCTCGAGAGGAAATTTTGAGAGTATGTATCCATGGTAAGGAATCCCGACAGACATTCAGCAGCACATTCCCTAGAATTTTCTGATCCAAACTGGCACCTGCCAATGAGTATTGCTGCCTGTGCGCACTTGAAAATTCTCTATAATGTAATGATCACCTTTTGTGTCAACTTCCTCGTACCAATCCAAAACTTACTTTTGCTCCTTGGAAACTTTATCCCTCTTGCCCTACTGGTTACTGTTTACCATTTCTACATGATTTACCAGCTTATAGATGAGGTTCCCTCTCAGTTGCCTCTTTTCAAGTCAAGTTGGGTATAGTCATTCACAGCATAGAAGGAGGCCATTCGGCCCGATGAATCCATGCTGACTCATCATGGAGAAATCCCGTCAGTCCGACTTCCGCGCTCAATCCCTGAAGCCCTGTAAGTTTATTTCCTTCCAGAGCCCATCAAATTTCCTTTTGAAATCATTGATTGTCTCCACTTCCACCACCCTCGTGGGCAGCGAGTCATTACCACCCGCTGCATAAAAAGTTCTTCCTCACATTCCCCCTACATCTCTTACCCAAAACTCTAAATCAAACTTTCCCCTAGTTCTTGTACCATCAATTAATAGGAACAGTTTTTCCTTATCTAACTTATATAAACCTGACATAATCTTGTACACTTCTATCAAATCTCATCGCAATCTCCTTTGCTCTAAGGAGAACAACCCCAGCTTCTCCAACCTAACCTTGTAACTAAAAGCCCCCGTCCCTGGAACCATTCTGGTAAATCTCTTCTGCACTCTCTCAAGGACCCTCACATCCTTCCTAAAGTGTGGTGACTACAACTGGACACAATACTCTCGTTGGGGCCTAACCAGAGCTTTATAAAGCTTCGCTTGATACACACTTGAAAAAGATAAGTTTGAAAGACTAAGAGAAAGAGCAGGGGAGTGGGGACTAATTGGATAGCGTTTTCAAACAGCCGGCACAGACAAAATGGCCCCCTTCTGTGCTGTAGGATTCAATCAGGTTGGAGCTCAATACACAGATGCTGGCGTTCAGCCTCATCTCCGCACTGCCTCCAGTGATTAAAGGCCCTCACCTCCCGCCCGCCACCTCACGTGGACCCAGCGATTCAAAACTGGACAAAGTGGGGGTTTTAAAAAGACACAGTGGCAGTTTTTGGAGAACAGAGCAGCAAAGGAAAAAGGCAGGTGGGCAGAAAGAAACCTCTACCTGTGCGTGACTGGAAAAAAATATACATACATCACAGCCTGCACTGACACGAGTGATATTTGTTGCTGGCGAGGCCGTACTTGCGGGACAGAGGTGCTCCTCCAGTTCCACTGCCGCTCTATTTATATTATATCCCTGCCGGCAAAGGCAAGTTTGTTGATAGCGACAGTGCTGTAAGATAAATACAGCAACACATCGAAGCAAGAGTCAGGTGCAGCAAGTACATAACATACAAGATGCGCATATAAAGGCACAGGAACAGGAGGAGGCCATTCAGCCCCTCATGCCTGTTCCGCCATTCAATTAGATCATGGCTGATGTGAATCTTAACTCCCTTTACCGGCTTTGGTTCCGTAAACCTTAATATTCTTGCCTAACGAAAACAGTCAACAACAGCTTGCATTTATAGAGTGCTGTTAACATATAAAACATCCTAGGAGCATACTCAGACAAATATTAACAAATTCAGTCACGTGTACAGATGAGAATGAACAGCTTCAGTTTGAAAGAAACAGCTTACCATGGCCAGCTGTCTTCCTATGTTTCCCACTGTCACTCCTCCTGAGAAGAATATACAGGGCAGCCAAGAGCGAATATACAGAAAGTCTGGTGAGGTGTACCTAGATCAACAATGAAACATACTTTCCTTATTCCTTGGCTTATTACAAGAATAGATGGATTAATGGAACTTTGAACGATAGTATTACCCTTTCGGGGTGAATGATTCTTGGGCCCAGTCCTGAGGAACAGGCCTCACAGGACAAAGACTATGGGTGTGCGGTCTGTGATGGTGTGCCTCTGATATTACAAGAAGTACTCCTGCTGGGAGTGGCCCATCACAGGTCACTTTGACTTGCTTCAATTGAAACAGAAATTAGCAGTTTTCTTTTTTCCCCTATTTTTCTCCCATCAACTGTGGTAACCTTTCAGTATCTCCACCCCCTACCCCAGAGGTAGCCATTCTGCTTATGTGAATCCGGATATTCAAAGATGGGAGGCATCACAGCTCTCTACACTCAATACATGTGCATTTTCCTGGGGAGAGGGAGATCAGGCTACCGAATAGTGACCAAAGAGCAGGAATGGAACCTTTCCCTTGACAGGGAAAACACAGCTTAATTGTAGTACCACCAGCACAACGCTGGATTACAGAGCTAATTCACCACAGACCAGGAACTGAACTTAGGGCTTTGCTGACCTTTTATTATACGGCTCAGGGCTCCATCACTCATTGTCTATTGTTTACTCAGCAACTGGCCATCCCTAGTTTTTGTCTCACACTGTGAGAACAAGCAACTAGCTTGTGGCCTGGTAGCTGCCTACTACCATCTCCACTCCCAATCCCACCCCTCCCAGCAAGGTGGCATCGCTGACCGTGTGAATTCATTGTGCAGAAAATAATAGGAGAAGAACCCACAGACTACATATATGCTGAACAACTAGTCTGTGTTCAGGTGGTACTACTGCTCGGCTGCTGGTGCACTTAGCAGGAGTGGGGAGGTTATATACCAACTATATGGAACTAGGAAGGGGGAGAAGTGGATAGTCCAGTCGTATGAACGTAATACTAAATATGGGAGGAAAACATCAATGGGTATTGTACCTTTAACATAACCATATTGAAGTACCACAAAAAGGACACGGCAATTTATATAATTAGCAATTGAAGAACAAAATAAATACTGAAGTACTATTACACTAAACTCATAGTCTTGCGAGACATCATTACGTCCCTTTCAACAACTGGCACGAAATGGTTGAAAGCATTTCCATGAGCTGGTTCGACACGGAACCTGCAGTTGCGAATATGAGTGCCAGTCTTGGCTGATATTCATACTTGGATCCCCAGTGATTTTCTCCCCTGTCTTGAACAGTGCACCCAAAGAAAGGACTACAAATGTCTTGCTATTGGGGTGCAGTATATTCCTTTCAGCACTGTCTAAGAGGCTTCTCCAGGGCAACTAACTATCGGGGCAATATCCGTAAATGGAGATACTTGTGGACCTTCTATACATTAATAATAATGTAGATCCTGGGGGGTGGGGGGGATGATAGGAAGGAGGGAAGGAAACGATAAGACAAAAGTTAAAAATACAAATTGAGAGTTTTGTACTTACTGGTAAACACCATTATAGACCAACAGTTGAGTGACCAAGGTTGCCACGAAGGCTATTGTAAGGCCAAGTCCAAATCCACTTCTAGAGCGATCAAAAGTCCACCAGAGACCCAGCGAGAGGGCCGCCAGGGTCAAGGACAATTGCATGTTATTGGCAAAATCTAATTTCTGATTGAACGAGAGTTAAGGAGAGAACCATAAGTGATATTGGATTATAAAAAGGAACAGATCCATGAGACATCTAATAACGCATACAGCATGTACCAAACTGCAGTTAAATACCGGATAACCGACTCTTCAATATGCTGTATATGAGGATAAACAACTGACAAGAAGTTCAAAGACCTGAACTCAATCAAGTGATTCTTCTGATGACATAAAGGGGTCATTTTAGCAGATATGCTGATGGAAGTAGAAAAGGTTGGAGAATAGGGCTGTAGTTGATGATCATTAAAATCAACTTTTAACCTATTTCCACTAATATATTCTCAGGGGGAGTAATTTTCACTTTTGGCAATAGTGAAAATCTATGGACCTTTTAACATATGTCTGCACAATAATTGAGTTATTATCTTCTTTGACTGCGCCTTTTGTCTTTAGGTCCACTCCAACATAAAATCCAGGCTGACACTCCAGTGCAGTACTGAGGAAGTGAAGTGCTGCACTGTCAGAGGTGCCATCTTTCAGATGAGACGTTAAGCCTGTCAGGCCTCTCAGGATCCCATGGCACTATTCGAAGAAGAGCAGGGGAGTTTGCCCCAATGTCTTGGCTAACATGACTAAAACAGATTATCTGGTCATTATCACATCGCTGTTTGTGGGAGCTTACTGTGTACAATTTGGCTGCCAGGTTTCCTGCATTCCAACAGTGATGACACTTCAAAAGTACCTCAATGGCTGTAAAGTGTTTTGGGATGTCCTGAGGTCTTGAAAGGTGCTATATAAATGCAAGTCTCTCTCTCCCTCTTTTGCTTGTTTTCTTGAGTTTTAGTGACATACAAAATAAAAAAAATGTTTTCTTACTGATTTCTCTGCATCTTTTGGGTCCAATCCTTTCCCCTCGCTGATTTTCGTCCTTTTTGCATTAATTATTTTTAAGTTTTTAAACAGGCTTTAAAAATTCTTAGTGTAGTATTAAGCTGCCTGCATCTGTACCCAGAAAAATCCTGTGCAAGTAACAGACTGCAGGTGGGAAATGCCTTTATATAGGGCTGAACAAAACAACGGTAGGGCCGGGGGGGGGCAATGAAGAACAGGGAAAGGTTCAAATCAGTTCTTTAGTTTCACAGGGAGGCAACTAATGGGCTTAACCACCCGGAAATAGATATTAAAATGGAGGAAAAGGATGCTGTCGCCTACACAAAGGTCAGAATCAGGCTTTGAAGGGAAAATAGTGAGTAAAACATGGCTCCAAAATGGAATAAAGAAAACAATGGAATATAAGTAGCAGGATCCAGCTGGAAAACAAGGATGAAGTAATGAAATAGCCATTATTGCGAGAGGATTTGAGTACAGGAGCAAAGTCCTGCTTCAATTGTATAGAGCATTGGTGAGGCCACACGTGGAATATTGTGTGCAGTTCTGGTTCCCCTTGCTGTGGAGGGAGTGCAGCAGAGGCTCACCAGACTGATTCCTGGGACGGTGGGATTGTCCAATGAAGCGAGATTGAGGAGACTGGGCCTGTATTCTCTGGAGTTTAGAAGAATGAGAGGCGATCTCATAGAAACTTACAAAATTCTTAAAGGGATAGACAGGGTAGATGCAGAAAGGATGTTTCCCGTGGCTGTGGGGTCTAGAACCAGGGGACACAATCTCAGAATAAAGAGCAAGCCATTTAGGACCGAGATGTGGATGAACTTCTTCACTCAGAGGGTGGTGAATCTTTGGAGTTCTCTGCCCAGAGGGTGGTGGAGGCTCAGTCACTGAGTAAGTTCAAGACAGAGATCGATAGATTTCTAGTTGCTCATGACATCAAGGGACATGGGGACAGTGCGGATAGACAATCAGCCATGATTCAGAATGGTGGGAGCAGGCTCGAAGGGCTGAATGGCCTACTCCTGCTCCTGTGTTCCAACATTGCAAATTGTTGAATATCGAATGCCCAAAAGGAAGGCCAGCTTGGTTGGAGGTTGGAGGCCAAAATGGGATGAGAGAATACGGAGGTTGAATTGAAGTGATGACGAGTCACTGGGAAGTCAGGATCAGCTGAGCTGACTTTCATTTTCAGATGCCGACTGCTTTAATTTTCATTCCTACCAGCTTTGATTTTACTGCAAATACATCATTATTTATCTTTGCTTTTTTAAAAAAAACTGATTTTCGTCATTCCTGCGCGAGGTATTTTATATTGCATTTGTTTCTTTCACCTCCAGTGTGTTTAAACTGACTGGAGGAAGAGTTGGCAGCAGTAATTAAATGGCAGGAACCTGACTGGCAGCAATGGAAACGGATGGGATGCCACTATAATTTGATGACGTAACTGAAAGAACAATAAAACATGTGAGTCACACAGCATTATTACTGCAGCATTTTCCGGATATCATGTAACAAAGCAGCCAAAGGAGTTTTACAACAGCAACCTTTACTTATATAGCACCTTTAGCGTAGTCCCTGGGCCCCTACGGTAGGCAGGGTGAACACCATGCGGGAAGTAAAAGAAATTCTGAGGAATGGTTTTAAAGATGGGGAAAGAGAATGATACCAAGGCAAAGCGATTTATGAGAATTTCAGAGCTGATGGATGCGAAGGGTGAAGAACTTCAAGAATTAAAATCACAGTCCTAATCATCTAGTGTGCACATCATGACCTCGACAATATGTCATTTGGATGTGTTGGTGGGAGGGGGAGAAAAAGGAGCCAAAATCTGACAAAACCCAGGATCTACACTGTATCTTTGTAAATATGTATAAAGCTTGGAATGATTTCAATACTGGAATCATATTTCAGGATTTGGATGACAGCTGGAAAAGACTTCTTGCTCTTGCAGATTATGAACCTCTCGATGGGTTTACTGCCACATAATCACTGCCAGGTATCCACCATTCCCTACATTTTATGTCAAGAAACACACAGTACAAAAAAGGACTATATATAAAACAATAACAAACCATAAAATATAGGGAATGGAGGATACCTGGCAGAAAAAGGAGCCAAAATCTGACAAAACCCAGGATCTATACTGTATCTTTATACATATGTATAAAGTTTGGAATGATTTCAATACTGGCATCATAGTTCAGGATTCTTGAGATGAGTCACTCACCCATAGACAAGCCTTACCCTGATCCACTTTGATCTCCCTGTTTGTCGCCTGGTGCTCAAGCACTTCAGGAGACAGAAGAGAGATACAAATTCCCTCTCAACTTAAATATTTTTCTCATCCTATTCAAGACACCACCTTACTTTAGAAAAAGTAGCAATAAGGCCCATTTGTCAGTTACACAAATACTGTTAATAATTTGGGGGGGAAAAAACAGTTCCTGGCTGGAATAGGTCTTGTTAACTACGGAAAGGATACAGCACTCGCGTGATTGATGCCAACAAAGACTGCTACGCATCTCATGACACTTGCCCACTCTCTTTTGAACATGTGAGGCTCTCCAAGATGACTGTCGATGCAGGGGTAAAGCAGACCCACAACAGCTGAATAAAGATTAGATGTTAAAGAAGTTAGGACCATAAACTAAGAACATGCAGAAGAACAGTCTTTAAATAAAAACATAAAGTGCTGGAAAAACTCAGCAAGTCTGGCAGCATCTGTGGAGAGAGAAGCAGAGTTAACGTTTCAGGTCAGTGACCCTTCTTCAGACTGTCTTTAAAGCTAGCTGTCAACAATTTAATAAAATGCTTATAGATTTCTGTGAGGTAAGTTATTCATCTTTCAATATAGAACCACAGAAAGGTTACAGCAAAGAAAGAGGCCATTCAGCCCACTGTGGCTGCACCAGCTGAAAAAACTAGCCGCCCAATCTCATCCCACCTTCCAGCGCCTGGTCTGTAGCCCTGCAGGTGTCAGCACTTCAGGTGCAGGTCCAAGTACCTTTTAAATGAGGTGAGGGTTTCTGCCTCCACCACCAATCTGGGCAGTGAATTCCAGACACCCACCACCCTCTGGGTGAAAATGTATTTCCTCATGTCCCCTCCAATCCTTCTACCACCTAAAATCATTGCCCCCTGGTAATTGATCTCCCCGCCAGGGGAAAAGAACTTTCCTGTCTGCTCTATCTAGACCCCTCATAATTTTATACACCTCAATTAAGTCACCCCTCAGCCTTCTCTTTTCTAAGGAAAACAACCCTCTCTGATCCAATCTTTCCTCGTAGCTGCAATTTTAAAGCCCTGGCAACATTCTTGTAAATAAGTTAGTAAGAGTTATTTGTGAAGTTGTTAGACTTGTACAATTGTCACTAAAGTAATTTAAAAAAAACTCCTGGAGATGAACAACAGGAGAATCAGCGTCTGACAAAAAGGTCAATGTTTAGGGATGAGTTTTTTCCCCAAATGTGAACCTATCTTTCTCTTTCACATGCTAATTGATCTATTGTGCAATTCCATCATTTTCTGTTCCTTTAAAGAAAGCAGAAGAAATTAAAAAAATTAGCTTTATCATCTTACTTGTCTGCTGAACTCTGCTTTAAACACATTGGATAACATGCTAATCTAAAAGTCCTGTGGAACATAGGAACAGGGATAGGCCATTCAGCCCCTCGAGGCTGTTCCCCCATTGAATGAGATCACAGCTGACAGCAGTGGCCATGGGCAGTGTTTTCTTGACAGTGTTAATCCAAAACAGTTTATCACGCAGACGGGTTGAAATTATTGTTGGCATAGCTGTCGTACAAACTCCACCAAATTTTCCAATCATTACCTACGGACATAGGAATTACTCGACCAAAACAGACCCAGGTCCATTTAGTTAGTTCACCTTCAACCATCCTGGCATGGTAGAAACAGTGATGGTTAAATAAAACAGCAACTGCACTTCAAAAGTTGACTGTGCAGCACTTTGGGATGCTCTGAGGTCATGACAGGTGCTATACAAATGCTTTATTTGGTTATTCTCTCTGCTATTGTGCTGAGATATCTAACCCAGTTAAAAGCAGACAGGATTGCTCCCAGCAGTGAAATGCAAAGGAGGGGAGCAATTTTAGTAGCTGAGCTACTTAGTAGTATTACAAACTCCTATGAGAGCCTGCAACCCTCCCCCAACATCCTGCCACCTCACTTCCTTGTTTTCATTCTGCTCTTTTTTTAAGTGAAGTGGCATGTTGCACATAGCAACCAATCAGGAACAAACATTCCAGCTCACCAGTTCCCAGCTGGGCCAATCAAAAGGCGGCTCTCCTTCCGCAAGGCTTCTCCCCCTCCACCACACTTGCAAATTCAGCGACACGTGGCTCGAAAACCTCTCGCCAGCAGGGAGCAGGCGCCCTGTGCTGGGACAGGGTGGCCTTTATATATAATAAACCAGCTGACAACAACAACAACAGGAATACAGCAATCCCCATCAACAGATACCCACTCAAATCTTCTGTGCAACTCATTACAAACATAGAGCACTTTCCTCGAATGCAAAGATGTCTTGCTTAAACGTTGACTGTTTCAAGTACTTGTTTTGAAAATAAAAATTCCCAGTTTTTCAGATTTAAAGTCAAACTGCAAAGGAAGCCAAAGTGCAGTACTTTAGCATTTCTTCAAACAAAGTCTATTTGATTTACCCTCAAGATTTATAAGGTTCCTCTTTTTGTGGGGAGCGGGGGAGATTTCTGAGTTGCAGGGGTTTGGGATTCTTGCTCAAGCTACGTGTTGTCGGGGGCTGGAAGCTCTCAGCTGTTTTAACTACATTACAGGAAGTTTCACACCAATAAGTTTTCATTAGCTGAAAAATATCGGGGTTTTAAGGCCTAACACATAAAGGGTTCATAATGTTCCAAGTTGCTGCATTTGGAAAAGTCTGAACTGCAAGCATCCTTGCTGTTTGTAAAACACATGATAAAATGTCTTCGTTCTCACTTTTAGAGACCTTTTAACACTGACAAATTGTTGTAGTGTCTGCAACTCATTAGATTACCACGTTTGGCGACCAGATGTTAAATGCATCTTCGTTTTGCAATAATATAGGATTGACTTGGGATTAAAAAAAAGTGAAAACCCAAAACATTTTTCTGGGTTTTTATTCCTTCTTTTGTATTCCAAATCAATCTGAATCTTCATTTATTGTCATGAACATGCTTTATTAATACAACATAACTGACAATGCTAAACATGTCTAACCAATAACAAGATAACAAGACAGAGCAAGACTTGTTGAAGTTGAAAGTGCCTCTTTTTTCTTGTCAAGCTTAAGGTAGTACCTACTGCAGATATGTAACTTTCCTGAACAACTTAACAACTGCATATGACATATTGGAAGAGTTTAACCCTTCCCAACACACAAGCCCATCCTTACCCGCAGCTGTGCCACAGCAAGGTGGCACCCACCAGGCAGATGAGAAGATTGTGGCAATGACCTCTTCGGGGAACAGGGTAACGTGTCTCTGGATCTGCAGCAGGTTTAACACCAGAGCCAGGAAGACTCCCACAGTGAAGAGTACCAACCCCCGCCGCAATAAGTTCATGGTGTGGCCGCTAACCAGGGAGCAGTAGGCACTGCCCAGGATTGAGCTGACGATGGTCATCATTTCGTGGACCTTTGCCACCAGCAGCCTGCCACTGGAGTTGCTTTCTGATGGGCGAACTCGTGTGCAACTGCACGTCCAGCAAGTCTCTTCAATCCTTGACATTTGGTACAGGAGGATTTCTTGATGTCACATTAAATTGGCGGTACCTTTCCGGCCCTGCAGGGTTAACAGCAAACAAACAAACATAAGATAAGGTGACTGGCGCGACACTTAAACAAAACATGAGAGCGAGCCCAAGTCCCAAACTTTGTGAAATTATTCATATAGTAAAACTAAAAAGAAATATAGGGCAGTATGATATCCCAAATATCAGGCAAACTACATACTGAAGCTGGTTTAAGGGGTTCAACCGCTCCACAAAACCAACAGATGCTCCACTTGGTATCTTAGTTTCACTTTCCAGGCTCGCTTAAATTTAAGCGAGTAGGAAGTACAGGCAGAAACCTTGACAGATGTAAAGATCTACAGGCATTTACGTCCTGTACCCCCTCCAAAAAAAAACCCCAAAAGAAATGCCCATTCACTTCAGTCGGGGGCTTAAAAGACAAACAGTCACCCCAGGTTACAGTAAAACCAACACGCCCTGAACTGAGCAACATAACCCACTGAAGTGAAATCTGACCGAGATCAGGACAAATGCAACACCTTACCGTCCAGGATGTGTAGCCAGCTATTTGCACCATTAATGTCAGCCTTCTGCAAAAGAAAAAGAACTTTTCTGCTGCCGATGCTTTTCGGATTGCTGACTGCATTACATTGTATGTTAAATCATTAGGTCACATCCTGCATGGGACTATTCATACGGTTCAGACAGGCAAGCGGTCAAAAACAATCTGTCTGGTGAGCCTAGCCGAGCCAATCGCAGCCTGACGGCCCATATGACGTTCAGGACACACCACTAACTGCACCGTCCCCGTTCACATTCACTGTCTTCGCACAGAAAGAGGAAAGGAAGGCAAACCACACCTCCCCGTCATAGCATCACCAGATGCACGCACCATCAGCCGGAGCTCACCCGCTTTCTTGCACAGAGAGAATGAGAGCACTGAGTGCAAACAAAAGAGGGGGGACAGGGTGGTAAGACATGGTCTAACAGACACAGAGAGCGAATGAGTGAATTAGAGGCAGCCGGGGAATGAGAGAGGCAGGCAGAGCATAAACAGGTGCAGGGATACAGAGGCAGAGAATGACAGCACACTCACACGCAAAAAAAGAGGGACAATCCAGGGAAAGAATCAGATAACGAGAGGTCGATATGTGAGAGAGTGAGACACACACACACACAATGAGAAGGATAGACAGAAAAATTGTGTCCAGGACATACAAAGAGTGGGCAGGCAAGGTTATACCCACTGTCTACGCCCACTGAACCACATTGCTCGACCCTGAGCTGAGCTTCCAACCTCATATTTTCTCCATCAGCAAGACTGACCACTTCCACCCTGGTAATATTGCCTATCGCCACCCCTCCTCGGTCCATCTGCTACTGAAAGCCTCATCCACGCCTTTGTTACTCCCAGACCTGACTATTCCAATACTCTCCTGGCTCTCCTCCCATCTTCCACTTTCTTTAAACCCTTGAACTTATCCAACACTCTTCTGCCCATATCCTACCTCACAGCACGTACCGTCACCCCTGTGCTCGGTGACCTACACTGGCTCCCAGTCCAGCAACCCCTCAAATTTAAAGTTCTCATCCTCATGTTTAATTCCCTCCATTACCTGACACTCTTTCTCTAACTTCCTCCAGCCCTACAACTCTGCCTTTTTCTAATTCTGGCACCTTGTGCATCCTCGATTTCCATTGCCCCACCATTGGCGGCCATGTCTTCAGCCATCTAGGCCCCAAGCATGAAATTCCTTCCCTAAGCTTATCCACCTCACTACCTTTCCTTCTATAATATGCTCCATAAAATCTACCTCTTTGACCAAGCTTTTGGTCATCTGTCCTAATGTCTCCTTTTGTGGATCAGTGTCTAATTTTGTCCGATAACACTCCTGTGAAGCAGCTTGTGATATTTTACGATGTCAAAGGCCAGTTGTTATATTATAATTCTCTGGAAGTGGTTCTGCAACATATTTGATGGCCACGAGAATTAATGCATAGTCACCTCGGGGACTTCCTGATTGGGACATCTTCCAGAGCCACAGGAAATTCCCAGGTTTCATACACAATCTGTGCCAAGTTAACAGTAGTAGGGGCATTAGAATTGTCCTCATTCCCCCTCCTTAATCCTCTCTCCCCCTCCCCAAACACATGAGAAAGTGGAAATTAGCACCAATTTCTGATTTCTACTTACAGCATCTCCCAACTACTTTCCCACATCCTGCTAATGTGGAAAAGATCACAAGATCAGCTTGTATAAAGAAAGCTCTTCAGCCCATTTGATCCCATCCTCCCAGAAGGCCAACTCTACAAACTTCCTATTACAGCATCCAGTCATTTTTAAATGGATCCAGTGTCTTGGTCTCCAATCACCCTTCCTGGCCAAAGTGGCTAACAGTTGATCTGAGGACAAGAGGTACTTGCATGTCTAATACTGGCATAAACCTGTTGGGCCAAATGGGGCCTGCTTCTGCACTGTACATTCAATGTAATGTCATTATTTTTGAAATTATTATATTTTTGGGATAAAAGATTTTTTTCTCATGCCTTTATATCGGTTTCCTCTCCCCACACCCACTCTGGATTGTGAGAGTAAGTGGTACACGTGTTCCAGTGTCACTGTGAGAGTAGCAGTGGGAAGTATATTAGAATAACCCAGGGAGAATACTTAGGTTGCCTGTTCCCCGCTTTCTCCCGCTAAATCATGGAAAAGAATGGGAGGAGACTTGGGTGTGGTATAAACACCCAGCACAAACTAGTTGGGCCTGTTTCTGTGCTGTATATTCCATGTAATTCTACCTAAAGAAGCCTTTAGGCTTCTAGTTGGTGCTTTTTCTCCCACAGCAACCTATCGAAGATTGGGCACTCTGTGAGTGGAGGACTGTGCCCCACTGACACCTGCTCACACTCACCATCGCATGCATACAAAACCAAACCAACCCAAATTTAGATATTCCTATATTGCTACTGAGTGATTCTGTTTGAGTTATTTCAAATGGAAAGGGGAACTGAAATATTGTTTAGAAAAACGTAGAGCTGAAATATCAACTGGACTTTATAAAATTTTATCCAAGTTCACTGTTCAGTGCCAAAAAATAGTCATTTACTCCAGGGAAGTAAATAAGGAATAAAAACAAGAAATGCTGGAACCACTCAGCAGGTCTGGCAGCATCTGTGAAAAGAGAAGCAGAGTTAACGTTTCGGGTCAGTGACCCTTCATTGGAACTGACAAATATTAGAAAAGTCACAGGTTATAAGCAAGTGAGGTGGGGGTGGGGCAAGAGATAACCAAGGAGGTCTAGATTAGACCAGGCCACGTAGCTGACCAAAAAGTCACGGAGCAAAGGCAAACAATATGTTAAGTAAATAAGGAATCTTGCCGCTTTTGCTCATCAATGCACTACTCTTATCTTTCTACCTGGAACACAGTCAGGATTGCAGAAATGTGGCGGTAATTTATACCCATGGCCTTTTTCTTTTGGGCCTCCTTATCTCGAGAGACAATGGATACGCGCCTGGAGGTGGTCAGTGGTTTGTGAAGCAGCGCCTGGAGTGGCTATAAAGGCCAATTTTGGAGTGACAGGCTCTTCCACAGGTGCTGCAGAGAAATTTGTTTGTTGGGGCTGTTGCACAGTTGGCTCTCCCCTTGCGCCTCTGTCTTTTTTCCTGCCAACTACTAAGTCTCTTCGACTCGCCACAATTTAGCCCTGTCTTTATGGCTGCCCGCCAGCTCTGGCGAATGCTGGCAACTGACTCCCACGACTTGTGATCAATGTCACACGATTTCATGTCACGTTTGCAGACGTCTTTATAACGGAGACATGGACGGCCGGTGGGTCTGATACCAGTGGCGAGCTCGCTGTACAATGTGTCTTTGGGGATCCTGCCATCTTCCATGCGGCTCACATGGCCAAGCCATCTCAAGCGCCGCTGACTCAGTAGTGTGTATAAGCTGGGGATGTTGGCCGCTTCAAGGACTTCTGTGTTGGAGATATAGTCCTGCCACCTGATGCCAAGTATTCTCCGAAGGCAGCGAAGATGGAATGAATTGAGACGTCGCTCTTGGCTGGCATACGTTGTCCAGGCCTCGCTGCCGTAGAGCAAGGTACTGAGGACACAGGCCTGATACACTCGGACTTTTGTGTTCCGTGTCAGTGCGCCATTTTCCCACACTCTCTTGGCCAGTCTGAACATAGCAGTGGAAGCCTTACCCATGCGCTTGTTGATTTCTGCATCTAGAGACAGGTTACTGGTGATAGTTGAGCCTAGGTAGGTGAACTCTTGAACCACTTCCAGAGCGTGGTCGCCAATATTGATGGATGGAGCATTTCTGACATCCTGCCCCATGATGTTCGTTTTCTTGAGGCTGATGGTTAGGCCAAATTCATTGCAGGCAGACGCAAACCTGTCGATGAGACTCTGCAGGCATTCTTCAGTGTGAGATGTTAAAGCAGCATCGTCAGCAAAGAGGAGTTCTCTGATGAGGACTTTCCGTACTTTGGACTTCGCTCTTAGACGGGCAAGGTTGAACAACCTGCCCCCTGATCTTGTGTGGAGGAAAATTCCTTCTTCAGAGGATTTGAACGCATGTGAAAGCAGCAGGGAGAAGAAAATCCCAAAAAGTGTGGGTGCGAGAACACAGCCCTGTTTCACACCACTCAGGATAGGAAAGGGCTCTGATGAGGAACCACCATGTTGAATTATGCCTTTCATATTGTCATGGAATGAGGTGATGATACTTAGTAGCTTTGGTGGACATCCGATCTTTTCTAGTAGTCTGAAGAGACCACGTCTGCTGACGAGGTCAAAGGCTTTGGTGAGATCAATGAAAGCAATGTAGAGGGGCATCTGTTGTTCACGGCATTTCTCCTGTATCTGACCTTTAATGTAAGTGAAACTGCTCCATAAATGTACGTCAGTTTCACAAACACCCACGAGTTTGCAATTACATGGAATTCCATATAATATGCAGCACAGTACTGTTTATGCACCACTGAGCCTCCTCCCACCCTTCCTCATCTAACTCTATCAGCATAACCCTCTATAACCTTCTCCCTCATATGCTTATCTAGCTTCCCTTTAAAGGCATCTTTACCATTCTGCTCAATTACTCCCTGTGGTAGAAAGTTCCTCATTCTCACCAATGCACAGATTTTTTTTTTTTTTAATGCATTCCATGGCATGTGTAAGCCCTCTCTATAAACTTTAGTCAGGTTACTAATTAACTTTTTATCAACAACCACAATCCCAGTATCTGCCTCAGCTTATCTACTTAGAAAAAAAAGAACTTACATTAGGACATTCCAAAGGCTTTACTGCCAATTAAATATTTTGAAGTGTGCTCATTGTTATAATGTAGTTATAGCAACAAAAACTTGCATTTACATAGCACCTTTCACATAGGAAAATGCCTTAAGGGGTTTCACAGGAATGAAATCAGATGAAAATTGGCACTGAGCCGAAGAAGAATATATTAGGATGGGTGACTAAAAGCTTGGGCAGAGGTAGGTTTAAGGAGGGAGTTAAAGGAGGAAAGAGATAGAAAGGCAGAGAGGTTTAGGAAAGGAATTCCAGAGTTTAGGGCCTGGTTGGCTGAACACACAGTTGCCAATGATGGTGCAGAGGGAAGGGAGTGGGGAATGTACAAGAGATTAGAGTTGGAGGAATGTAGAGTTCTTGGAGGGTTGTCGGGCTATTTTCTGGAGGAAGCTGCGAAGAAGAGCAGTAATTGTTGATCTGCTGGCAGAGTTCATGGGGTCAACAGTGGGAGGGGTGAGTGGGCTGGGAAGGACAGGGTCAGGAGATGCGTTGGGTGGGAAGATTGGTGAGAGAGGAGGATGAGGCAGTTGGCTGTTGCTATTCGTAAGGAAGCAGTGATGAGTGCCTCGATGGGCAGTCAGAGAATGTTGGAGCACAGAGGGCAACCGTGGGATTATCCAAGAGGGAGTCAAGCCTGGGATGGTGGCAGGATGGTGAAATGGTGAAGGGTTGGGATAGGGATTTGGAGGGGAAAAATACGCGAGAGGGGAAAAGTGAAAGGAGGCATGACTGAGTAACACGAGGGGGAGGAGATAGAAGAAATAGCCCAAGAGGGATAAAGAGAAGAGAAAGAAAAAGGGGAAATGAAGTAATGATCTTTGGTCTGGAACTGCAGTCGAAAAGGACGTGAGAACGGACATGGAGGACCTTCAGGTTATATCAGCATGTAGACAAACAGGGGTCAAAGACATTGGTCAAGGAGGCAGTATGTGTGTGTGTTGTTTGTGTTTGTGTGTTGCAGGGAATCAGAAATGGTAATGTTGAGTATATTTTGTTACAGTTAGTTGGTTTAGAGGATCGCGTTATTAGTTGTTGAAGTGACCTTGTTTCGATAGACGATGGGAAGGAAATTATTGCATCACTGATTTTGAGAACCAGAACGATGACTTTCATTCTCTGTTTGTCCTGGACCAGTAATCGTGCATTCGGAAAATTAGCTTTTGATAGCTGCAGCCAACCTTGTCACCCACTGTGCACTATTGCTGAACAAGTTCGTTTTGAACAGAAATTGCAAAGCAAGAACTATTGAATTGGTTGAAGATTGCGACTACACAATTTACTGTGATTGGAAATAAGGGCAAATTAGACAGAACTTAGAAAGAAGAGGCAAAATGTGTCAGGGAGAGCGGGATTATTCTTGTGAAGATAAGGCTGTTACATTGTATGCCTCTGTAGTAGTCTGCCATGACATGACTAGTGTCCTGATCTAGGCTTTCCAAAAATGTGGAACACTATTGGACAGGTGATTTTAAGCTATGATGGTGCAGTCACGTATTTGAGAAAGTGGAGATAGCGTAATACTGTAGAACATTAATCAAGGCCACACTGATCGCCTTGATTATCTACGAGGGTCATTGAGGAATTTTCCGGATTCTTCCCCTCTTAGTGACCCTGGGGGGATTATGCTTGTTTGCCTCCCTCAGGAGATTACATGGCTCCGGGTGGAGTGGGGAGTGTATGCATTGTGATGTACAGGACATCACAACTGTATTGGACAGGTGGGATGAACCAGCAGATCGTTTCCTCTCCGTCATTTTCCGTTTGATTGGAATTAGGCAGGTATCAATGGGGAATTGAAAACCGTGAGGAAAGCTACCAAAGTCTGTTCTGGTCTAGCTAGAATTAGCTGCCTTCTAATTCTACTTATCTTCAACATTATCTTGTTCCAGAATGTATATGTGTGTGTAAATACAATATGTGCACAGCACAGCTTACTGCCTATTTAGCAGAGTGACAGTGGATTTGTAATTCACTGTCAGCTCTGAGTCACATGGTTTTAGGTCCAAGCCCACACCAGGTGTTATCATATACATTCGGCTGACACACCAGTGCAGTCTTAAAGCTGTGCCTCACTGATGGAGGCATTGTCCTTTGAATGGAACTTTATATGTTTCTTTTAAAATATAACCCAATTTAAGCTCTCCTCATGACTTAAATTCCTGATACCGATCATCATTTTTGTTGTCCATGTATCCTCTCAAGAATAACATTATCTTTCCTTATGACATGGTGATTGGAAATATGCACAATGTTGCTGAGAGAGAGGTTAATTGACTGCTCTCCCTCTGGTCCTTGTAAAATATACAGGTAAGCTCACAGGTTGTCAACACCATTTGATGGGAATTAAGGGAAATAACACAAGGGTAGTGTTATGTTCAGGTGAGGAGGGATCGAAAGGCTTCCCTCTTTTCCCTCTCCTTGTTTGACCACAACAGGTTTAATTCTTTTTTTTAAAGTGGATGTACTGGCCAATTCAGTAGGTGTTTGATTACTTACTTGCTATGATCAGAACAAGAACCAATCGGACAGGTTTTCTTGAGTTTAACAAAGAAAGAGGTTAACTTTATTCTACTTAAACTTAAAACTTAAAATAATAAGCTATGCTCCAACTACCACACACACACGCACACACACACACTAGAGATTCACACACACATATCAGTTACAGAGTTTTTTTCTATTCATTCATGCGATGTAGGCAGCGCTGGCTAGGCCAGCATTTATTGCCCGTCCCTAATTGCCCTTGAGAAGGTGGTGGTGAGCTGCCCTCTTGAACCGCTGCAGTCCATGTGGGGTAGGTACACCCACAGTGCTGTTAGGAAGGGAGCTCCAGCATTTTGATCCAGCGACAGTGAAGGAACGGCGATATAGTTCCAGGTCAGGAGGGTGTGTGACTTGGAGGGGAAATTGCAGGTGGTGGTGTTCCCATGCATTTTCTGCCCTTGTCTTTCTAGTTGGTAGAGGTTGTGGGTTTGGAAGGTGCTGTCTAAGGAACAAAGAACAAAGAACAAAGAAAATTACAGCACAGGAACAAGCCCTTCGGCCCTCCAAGCCTGCGCCGATCCAGATCCTCTATCTAAACATGTCGCCTATTTTCTAAGGGTCTGTATCTCTTTGCTTCCTGCCCATTCATGTATCTGTCTAGATACATCTTAAAAGACACTATCGTGCCCGCGTCTACCACCTCTGCTGGCAACGCGTTCCAGGCACCCACCACCCTCTGCGGAAAGAACTTTCCACGCATATCCCCCCTAAACTTTTCCCCTCTCACTTTGAACTCGTGACCCCTAGTAATTGAATCCCCCACTCTGGGAAAAAGCTTCTTGCTATCCACCCTGTCTATACCTCTCATGATTTTGTACACCTCAATCAGGTCCCCCCTCAACCTCCGTCTTTCTAATGAAAATAATTCTAATCTGCTCAACCTCTCTTCATAGCTAGCGCCCTCCATACCAGGCAACATCCTGGTGAACCTTCTCTGCACCCTCTCCAAAGCATCTACATCCTTTTGGTAATGTGGCGACCAGAACTGCACGCAGTATTCCAAATGTGGCCGAACCAAAGTCCAATACAACTGTAACATGACCTGCCAACTCTTGTACTCAATACCCCGTCCGATGAAGGAAAGCATGCCGTATGCCTTCTTGACCATTCTATTGACCTGCGTTGCCACCCTCAGGGAACAATGGACCTGAACACCCAAATCTCTCTGTACATCAATTTTCCCCAGGACTTTTCCATTTACTGTATAGTTCACTCTTGAATTGGATCTTCCAAAATGCATCACCTCGCATTTGCCCTGATTGAACTCCATCTGCCATTTCTCTGCCCAACTCTCCAATCTATTTATATTCTGCTGTATTCTCTGACAGTCCCCTTCACTATCTGCTACTCCACCAATCTTAGTGTCGTCTGCAAACTTGCTAATCAGACCACCTATACTTTCCTCCAAATCATTTATGTATATCACAAACAACAGTGGTCCCAGCATGGATCCCTGTGGAACACCACTGGTCACACGTCTCCATTTTGAGAAACTCCCTTCCACTGCTACTCTCTGTCTCCTGTTGCCCAGCCAGTTCTTTATCCATCTAGCTAGTACACCCTGGATCCCATGTGACTTCACTTTCTCCATCAGCCTACCATGGGGAACCTTATCAAATGCCTTACTGAAGTCCATGTATATGACATCAACAGCCCTTCCCTCACCAATCAACTTTGTCACTTCCTCAAAGAATTCTATTAAGACCTTCCCTGCACAAAACCATGTTGCCTATCACTGATAAGCCCATTTCCTTCCAAATGGGAATAGATCCTATCCCTCAGTATCTTCTCCAGCAGCTTCCCTGCCACTGACGTCAGGCTCACCGGTCTATAATTACCTGGATTTTCCCTGCTACCCTTCTTAAACAAGGGGACAACATTAGCAATTCTCCAGTCCTCCGGGACCTCACTCGTGTTTAAGGATGCTGCAAAGATATTTGTTAAGTCCCCAGCTATTTCCTCTCTCGCTTCCCACAGTAACCTGGGATAGATCCCATCCGGACCTGGGGACTTGTCCACCTTAATGCCTTTTAGAATACCCAACACTTCCTCCCTCCTTATGCCGACTTGACCTAGAGTAATCAAACATCTGTCCCTAACCTCAGCATCCGTCATGTCCCTCTCATCGGTGAATACCGATGCAAAGTACTTGTTTAGAATCTCATCCATTTTCTCTGACTCCACGCATAACTTTCCTCCTTTGTCCTTGAGTGGGCCAATCCTTTCTCTAGTTACCCTCTTGCTCCTTATATATGAATAAAAGGCTTTGGGATTTTCCCTTAACCCTGTTTGCTAAAGATATTTCATGACCCCTTTTAGCCCTCTTAATTCCTCGTTTCAGATTGATCCTACATTCCCGATATTCTTTCAAAGCTTCGTCTTTCTTCAGCCTCCTAGACCTTATGTATGCTTCCTTTCTCCTCTTAGCTAGTCTCACAATTTCACCTGTCATCCATGGTTCCCTAATCTTGCCATTTCTATCCCTCATTTTCACAGGAACATGTCTCTCCTGCACGCCAATCAACCTCTCTTTAAAAGCTTCCCACATATCAAATGTGGATTTACCTTCAAACAGCTGCTCCCAATCTACATTCCCCAGCTCCTGCCGAATTTTGGTATAGTTGGCCTTCCCCCAATTTAGCACTCTTCCTTTGGGACCACTCTCGTCTTTGTCCATGAGTATTCTAAAACTTACGGAATTGTGATCACTATTCCCAAAGTAGTCCCCTACTGAAACGTCAACCACCTGGCCGGGCTCATTCCCCAACACCAGGTCCAGTATGGCCCCTTCTCGAGTTGGACTATTTACATACTGCTCTAGAAAACCCTCCTGGATGCTCCTTACAAATTCTGCTCCATCTCGACCTCTAACACTAAGTGAATCCCAGTCAATGTTGGGAAAATTAAAATCTCCTATCACCACCACCCTGTTGCTCCTACATCTTTCCATAATCTGTTTACATATTTGTACCTCTATCTCACGCTCGCTGTACAGCCCCAAAATTGTTACCGCACCCTTCCTATTTCTGAGTTCTGCCCATATTGCCTCACTGCTCGAGTCCTCCATAGTGCCCTCCTTCAGCACAGCTGTGATATCCTCTTTGACCAGTAATGCAACTCCTCCACCCCTTTTACCTCCCTCTCTATCCTGCCGGAAGCATCGATATCCTGGGATATTTAGTTGCCAATCATGCCCTTCCCTCAACCAAGTCTCAGTAATAGCAATAACATCATACTCCCAGGTACTAATCCAGGCCCTAAGTTCATCTGCCTTACCTACTACACTTCTTGCATTAAAACAAATGCACCTCAGACCACCAGTCCCTTTGCGTTCATCATCTGCTCCCTGTCTACTCTTTCCCTTAGTCACGCTGACTTCATTATCTAGTTCCTTACAGGCTTTAGTTACTACCTCCTTACTGCCCACTGACCTCATTTGGTTCCCATCCCCCTGCCACATTAGTTTAAACCCTCCCCAACAGCGTTAGCAAAAGCACCCCCAAGGACATTGGTTCCAGTCCGGCCCAGGTGCAGACCGTCCAATTTGGAGCTTTGGTGCATTGCTGTAGTGCATCTTGTAGATGGTACACACTGCTGCCACTGTGCGTCGGTGGTGGAGGAAGTGAATGTTTGTAGATGGGGTGCCAATCAAGCGGGCTGCTTTGTCTTGGATGGTGTTGAGCTTCTTGAGTGTTGTTGGAGCTGCACCCATCCAGGCAAGTGGAGAGTATTCCATCAGACTCCTGACTTGTGCCTTGTAGATGGTGGACAGGCTTTGGGGAGTCAGGATGTGAGTTACTTGCCGCAGAACTCCGAGCCTCTGACCTGCTCTTGTAGCCACGGTATTTATATGGCTACTCCAGTTCAGTTTCTGATCAATGGTAGCCCGTAGGATGTTGATAGTGGGGGATTCAGCGATGGTAATGCCATTGAATGTCAAGGGGCTATAGTTCGATTCTCTCTTTATTTTTATTTATTTATTTAGAGATACAGCACTGAAACAGGCCCTTCGGCCCACTGAGTCTGTGCTGACCAACAACCGCCCATTTTTTTACACTAACCCTGCAGTAATCCCATATTCCCTACTACCTATCTACACTAGGGGAAATTTTATAATGGCCAATTTACCTATCAACCTGCAAGTCTTTGGCTGTGGGAGGAAACCGGAGCACCCAGCGAAAACCCACGCGGTCACAGGGAGAACTTGCAAACTCCGCACAGGCAGTACCCAGAATCGAACCCGGGTCCCTGGAGCTTTGAGGCTGTCGTGCTAACCACTGCGCCACTGTGCGCCCATCTTGTTGGAGATGGTCATTGCCTGGCACTTGTGTGGTGCGAATGTTACTTGCCACTTATCAGCCCAGTCACAGCCTGCCAAAGCGAGGATGACCCGTTTATTCCTACTCTCTGTTTTCTGCCTGTTCATGCCAGTATATTGCCTCCTATTCCATGTGCTTTAATTTTGCTAACCAACCTCCTGTGGGCGACTTTATCAAAAGCCTTCTGAAAATCCAAATATACCATGTTCACTGACCCCCCCTTTATCAATTCTGTTAGTAACATCCTCAAAAAACTCCAACAGGTTCGTCAAACATGATTTCCCATTCATAAATCCATGTTGACGATGCCCAATCAGATCATTATTATTCAATTGTCCATTTATTACATCATTTAGAATGGATTCTAGCATTTTCCCAATGACTGATGTAAGGCTAACAGGTCTGTAATTCCCTGTTTTCTCTCTCCCTCCCATCTTAAATAGTGGGGTGACATTTGTGATCTTCCAATCTACAGGAACCGCTCCAGAATCTATAGAATTTTGTAAGATGATCACCAATGCATCCACTATCTCCATAGCTACCTCTTTCAACACTCTGGGATGTATAATATCAAGTCCTGGGGACGTATCAACCTTCAGCCCCATTAATTTCTCCAATATAACCTTCTTACTAATATTAATTTCCTTCAATTCCTCATTCTCCCTAGTCCCTTGGCTCTCTAATTCTGGGAGATTTGTTGTATCTTCCTCAGTGAAGACAGACACAAAGTCATCATTTAGCTTCTCTGCCATTTCTCTATTCCCCATTATAAATTCTCCTGACTGCCTGTAATGGACCACATTTGTCTTAGCCAAACATTTCCTTTTTACGTACCTGTAGAAGATTTTACAGTCCATTTTTATATTTTTTGCTAGCTTACATTCATATTCTATTCTCCCTTTCTTTGTCAGTTTCTTCATCCTCCTTTGCTGTTATCTAAAGTCCTCCCAATCCTCAGGTTTACTACTATTTCTGGCAACTTTATAGATCTTTTCTTTTAATCTTATACAATCTTTAACTTCCTTTGTTATCCAAGGTTGACTACCTTTACTTTTGGGGTTTTGTGCCTTAAGGAATGTATAGTTGCTGTAAACTATGTAATATTTCTTTAAGGACTATCCATTGCCTATGCACTGTCATACCTTTTAATGTATTTTCCTAATCCACCTCAGCCAATTTGCCCCTCATACCTTCATAATTTCCTTTGTTCAAATTTAACACCCTGGCTTCAGATTGAACCACCTCACTTTCAAGCATAATGTAAAATGCTGTCATATTGTGGTCACTCATCCCTAAATATTGGGCATTGTGGGCTGACGATGGGCAATGAAAGCTTGGGGTACAACTTTTTTATATGTTGGGGTGATGTAGTATTGAGGCATTTAATACAGGAACTGAATGCAGGATTGTAATATGTGCTGTACTGACAGTGACCGTATAGATCGCATAAAAGTTTATGGTTCTATGAGCATCACGCACGTCTCACATAGAAACAGTCCTTCATTTGTACAAGTTTTTCACTGTTTACATAGGAGATTTAGGGAGAAAAATTTGAAAAGGTTTGTTAATGGGGATTGCAATGTGTGATTATCCAGCAGTCTGTGGAAGTAATGGAGGCAGCAGGCAAACTTTGTGCTTCCTGCTCTTCTCCATGCCATGCATCCCTGAGTTAAATATGCTGCTGTGTGGCTGCACGTTCAGAAGGAAGCCCAGGTTTGTGGGAGACTGGCACTAATCAAAGCCAGCTTGCACCACTTAAAGGGGAGGTGCATTCTAACTGCAGCAGGTGCTGGAAGTGTCTGGGAAAGATATTCTGAGCAGGAAGAAGCCAGAGCAATGGAGTAAAGGCCACAGAGAGGGCCCCTAGGTTCTCAGGTACAGTGCTGGAGGCCTTAGTGCAGGAGGTGTAAATGAGGAGAGAAGTCATCTTTCTGCAGGGGGCCACCATCCAGACATACACTGTGAAGGCAGTTGGAGCAGATAGCCATGGAGATCAATGTCAGGAATATTGTCTCAAGGATACAGTGCTGGAAGAAGTTCAATGACCTCACGCAAATGATCAAGGTCACTGAATGTATTGTCAAATGCTCTCTCCTACCATTGCACCACCACTGCTCAATGTAACAAAATCTCCATCACTCAGCCAATAGCAATGTCTAGCAATCAGGGCTCAAGCCTAATACTCAAATACTCCACTTCACCTTCTCACACTTACTACTGCTGTAAGCCTCATACCCTCATCCTGCAGCTTCCACATACCTCCAGCAATTCAACTATGACAGAAACATCACCCAAATATATTGTAACAGACTCACTGACACTCACCCCTCCCTCTTACAGGACAAGGAGGAAGCAGCAAAAAACCAGTACTGGACAGACACTGCTGCATCTCCTGAGCCCCTTGGAGGACACAGTGCTCCAAATTATTGATGTGGCAGTCACTGAGGCCGTTGCACCAGCATCCCTGAAACCATGTAGCATGATGGCATGTTCCTGCCTTATGCAGCTTTTCAAATTCCACTTCACCCTTATCTTGTAAAAAGTACAAGCTGCAGATGGTGTGGCCGTGCACCTCCTGCTTTCCACACACCCACATCTCCCATCCCAAACTTCCCCTTTTGGATTTATGTGGACTTCACTGGCTAGGCCAGCATTTATTGCTGATCTTTAATTGCCCTTGAGAAGGTGGTGGTGAGCTGCTTTCTTGAACCGCTGCAGTCCATGTGAGGTAGGTACACCCACAGTGCTGTTAGGAAGGGAGATCCAGGATTTTGACCCAGCGACAGTGAAGAAACAGCGATATATCTCCAAGTCAGAATGGTGTGGGCTTGGAGGGAAACGTTCAGGTGGTGGTGTTCCCATACATCTGCTGCCCTTGTCCTTCTAGTTGGTAGAGGTCGTGGGTTTGGAAGGTGCTGTCAAAGGAGCCTTGGGGCAGTTGCTACAGTGCATATTGTATATGGTACACACTGCTGCCACTGTGTTTCGATGGTGAAGGGAGTGAATGTTTAAGGGGGTGGATGGGGTGCCAATCAAGTGGGCTGCTTTGTCCTGGATGGTGTTGAGCTTCTTGAGTGTTGCTGGAGCTGCACCCATCCAGGCAAATGGAGAGTATTCCATCACACTCCTGATTGTGCCTTGTAGATGGTGGACAGGCTTCAGCGTGTCAGGAGGTGAGTTACTCACCACAGAATTCCTGGCACTGCGTTTCCTTTAGAGGCTGGTATAGAAGCAGCATCTGCATGAGGTGAGTCACTGAGCACAACAGGGCTGCAGCCAGGCCAGGAGGAAAGGATAACACGTGTGCCAGCTTGCTGGAGGGTGAGGTTGCATACGGCTTTTGCTGCAGTGGGCTTGGAGGAGGAGTTCAATGGGCTGGACTGCAGGAAAAATTTGATGAGCATGCACATTGAGATGTTTGGTGCATTGGCAGACTTGCCAGAGAGCCTGCTGTCACTGTCAAGGGGCATGGAAGAGTCCGCCTCCAACTTGGCACAGAGCTTGGCACAGAGCTTGGAGCTGATCCTTTCTGGCGTAGAAGTGGTGGCCAACTCCTTGACAGCACTTATGGACCCAGTCATGCTGCAGCATCTGATGGTTGATGTCTCAGCTTCCATTGCAGTACAAGCAGAAGCCACCCAACGTCTGCAGTGCTGCAGTGGAAGTTCAGACTGAAATTATGACATCTCAGCTTGGTGCTATATAGGCTCAGACTGCTGCCAACATGGCTGACAAGACCAGTGCTCAAGGGGCTTGTAGGTTCTCACAGCAGTTCAGCAATCTTTCGTCCAGCAGATCATTAGGATTGCTGAGACGCTGCCCCAAGTGGCAGTGGCTCCCTGGTGCGTGAGCCTGCTATCCTCTCTCAGGATGACAGCATTTGTGCTCCCACCACTCCACTCCACTAGTGCCCTTGCTGTTGCCTGTCATTCATCCAGCTCAGACTGCTGCTGTTCATGCAGTCTGAAGCCGGGCCTTCAAGGCTGCTCAAGTGCATCCTGCACAGCTATCTGCAGTCTCCCCCATTGAAAGTCAGCAGCTTTCCACCAGTCATACTGCAGCCACTGTGGTAGCACTATATAGGAGCACGAAGCTAGGCAAAGGCACCCACATGACAGGCACTAAGCAAATGCATGAGGGTGATTAGTTGAGTATTGTATGTATGATTACAAGTGTTGTTGGATAAAGTTGGTATGGAATGGTTATTTTATAGTGACTTTTCTTTCAGGATTTTGGTTTTGATGGTCAGTAACGGAGGGTAAAGTTGGGAAGTGTGGAGCAGTGGGAAATCTGGGGATTGGGGTAATTGGAGTCTGATGAGCTGCTCATGGACAGCTTTCTGGAACAATGATGTCTTGAATCCCTCTACCCTTCCTCCTCCTCCTCCCTTTCCACCTCCTCCTTCTTTGCTTTCTCCTCCTGAGGTGGTCAATGAGGCCTGGTGGCATGGGCTACACCCTCATGATTGCCAGGTGGTGTAGGACGCTGCAGAACACCCTATCGAGACATGCTGTGGTAAGTATTGGAGGGCTCCTTCTGAGTGGTCTAGGCAGCAGAACTGGTATTTGAGGACACTGATGGGCTGCTCCAATCCTGGTGGCAGCATGGCTTTCGATTAGAAGCACTGTCCACGTGTGCTAGGGTGGTGGAGGGGAGTTAGTAGCCACATGTAGCATGGGTAGCCCCTGTCCTCTGGTTTGATGTGGCTGGAACGGCTGACTGGCACAAAATAAAAGTATCATAGCTGCTGCCAGGATGGTGGGCATTCACCAAAATGATGATCTGTGCATGGTCGCCCACCAACTGCATGTTGAGGGAATGGAGGCCTTTGCAGTTTCTGTACATCTCCCATTGACATGTGGCACCCGCAGAGCCACGTGTATCCAATTGACAGCTCACTGCACCTTTGTGAATCTCACAGCCATGGCAAAGTCACGTGCCCACTCCTCTTGCTTCTTTCTCTTAGAAAGAAGAAATTAAGTTCCCTTTTCTTGTGTACAGGGCCTCATTTAACTCCCTGACACACTGAATCATGGCGAACTGAAAGATGGTGGTGATGTCACCAGCTTCAGCCTGGAAGGATCCTGAGATGTCGAAACTGAGGGTGACAGTGACCTTCACAGCCACTGGCAGTAGTATCCTCGCTCTGCTCTACAGCTGTAGGTCCTGGTGGAGGAGGTGGTACAGTTCAGTGACCACTTCCTTGATGAATCTCAGCTGCCTCAGACACTGCTCCTGGATGAGGTGGAGGTAGGAGAGCCGCTCTCTGAAGACCATCGGTGGGTATGGCTTTCTGTTGAAAGCCCTCCCCCTCCTCCTTTACGCATACAGCTTCTTCTCTCTTGCTGCCTCTTCTCCATCTCCCTGTCATGCTGCAGCCCAGGAGGACCTGCAACTATAGGCCCCATGACTGAGAACTAGATTTCTGCTCAGAAGCCTTTAAAATCCACTCCATCCTTTGCAAAAATCCAGCACCACTCCCTTCTGACTGAAAGAACTTGTGTGAGCTCCTCCAACAACACAGTACACAGTACTCCACTAACTCTGCAGTAGCAAAAGAATGTGAAAAGCACCTCACATGCAAGTTCCATTGTGACTCCTCTAAAGAGTGCTAGTTGGGTGGGTGAGGTCACTCATGTGTTCAGCTGTGCGTGTTTAAGAGAGGGCACGCACAGGACGTCCGAGGTCCAAAATGGCAGGTCAGCCGCCAAATCAGGGCCCTATGGAGCCAAATTTTGCAGCCCTAGTGTTGCATTTTCTCTACAATTCAGGGAGGGTATGTGCAGGTTAGCACCGTAAAGACATGTTGGTAGTCTGCGCATGTGTGCTGGGCATTTGAGACCACAAGTATTTGCTGAAACAGGGTCTTTTGAGTTGCACTGTGGGTCCTTATCATGAACTTACACCATACTGACTTTGTGCCTGCTCTGTGAGAAACTCTGAGTGAATATGTTCCTATAGGTAAAGTCCACCCAGTAAAAATCTGGAATTAGATATAATTACAAGAGCTTACTTTTACAAACTGCCTGCTGCCACCCATTAGCTTTCTACATATGTTCGGGATCCTCAGAGGTAGAGCAATTATTTTGCAGAAGGAGCATCTGCTCAGGTCAATGGCCAGAGTGTGACAGGCAGCCCGGTGTTTACAGCACTCACATGGGACAGCTTCACTCTGCTGGAGTGCAGATAATCTATCCATACACTTACAGCTGTTCAGAGAATGGTAACTAAAGTGCCATAAGCTGAGAATCACTTATGTAAAAAAAAAATTCTTTGTTATTATTAAAGCTTTCACAAATTAGGCTTTTTTGATCAAAACCTTTCTTCACATTTTTAATGGACATGTCATTAAAATATCAGTCAGTCATGGGTATAAAGAAGACAAACTTTGTACAAGATGTTGTTCAGGCCTCAGTTAGAATATTGTGTCCAGTTTTGGTCTCCTTACGTGGTGCATGCTTATTGAGGCTTTGCAAAGTGTGCAGATGAGGGCCATTAGATTAATTCACAGTTTGAAGCATCTTAGTTATTTAGATAGGCTGTGAATCTACACGAGTAATTATACATAAATAATGGTAGCATCTGCTGTTAGTTAAACTTGTTTCTGCACCCTTCAGCTCAAAATAATTTTGCCCACTAAGCTACTTGGAAGTGCGAGCTGATAATGGTGTAGCAAGGGAAACAGGGCATCTGGGATCTGAGTGAACAGGGCAACCACAAGCATATCTCTTTAACCATTGAGATTTAAGGATTGTCAAATAACCAGCAATTGGACTGAGAAGGAGGGTGAATTAAAGTGGGTGAATTCAATGTCAGATCAGATAAAGAAAGTGAAATAAAGAGAGAGAGAAAAGACAGAAAGGAAACAAGAAATAATAAACCTAAATTTGACATTTTTAAAAATCTGCTAAAACAATTCACAACCTGAAGGGTTCACATTTACACTAGTTAATTTTTAAGTGCCAGGGAGGTCACTTGGCAGTCATTAACACTTATCATGTCATTAAAAGGGTACTTGTGTTTGTACGTACACAACCTAAGAAGCTGCAGAAGGTTTAGCTCGTACCTATTGCGTAAATACAGCAACTTCACGGCATTCATTGCATGTCAATGATGAGACAGACTGAGATACAGTTTTTGTGAAGCTAATAGCAGCACAGCACAAATCAGACCGTAACTTTTGGATATTGGCATTTAAACATGTGTTTGCGCCTCTCCTGAATAATACCAAGCACCATTTACCTCACCATTAGGTTGACAGGAAAATCTGGCCCATTATTATAATTGCTGGTGTGAATACTGGTGTAATTGCTGGTATCCAGACTGGAGTAATTGCTGGTTTGAATTTATGTGTAATTATTGGTGTGAACAGGGTAATTGATAGTGTGAACATGGTATCATTGTGAATGCGAGGGATATAGGCTAAGGTTATATTTACACTGAAGGAGTTGGTTAGTGTTGATTCTAATAATACTCATTGCTATCCACAATTTCTTTCTTTCTTTTGGGCCTCCTTATCTCGAGAGACAATGGGTAAGCGCCTGGAGGTGGTCAGTGGTTTGTGAAGCAGCGCCTGGAGTGGCTATAAAGGCCAATTCTGGAGTGACAGGCTCTTCCACAGGTGCTGCAGAGAAATTTGTTTGTTGGGGCTGTTGCACAGTTGGCTCTCCCCTTGCGCCTCTGTCTTTTTTCCTGCCAACTACTAAGTCTCTTCGACTCGCCACAATTTAGCCCTGTCTTTATGGCTGCCCGCCAGCTCTGGCGAATGCTGGCAACTGACTCCCACGACTTGTGATCAATGTCACACGATTTCATGTCGCGTTTGCAGACGTCTTTATAACGGAGACATGGACGGCCGGTGGGTCTGATACCAGTGGCGAGCTCGCTGTACAATGTGTCTTTGGGGATCCTGCCATCTTCCATGCGGCTCACATGGCCAAGCCATCTCAAGCGCCGCTGACTCAGTAGTGTGTATAAGCTGGGGGTGTTGGCCGCTTCAAGGACTTCTGTGTTGGAGATATAGTCCTGCCACCTGATGCCAAGTATTCTCCGAAGGCAGCGAAGATGGAATGAATTGAGACGTCGCTCTTGGCTGGCATACGTTGTCCAGGCCTCGCTGCCGTAGAGCAAGGTACTGAGGACACAGGCCTGATACACTCGGACTTTTGTGTTCCGTGTCAGTGCGCCATTTTCCCACACTCTCTTGGCCAGTCTGGACATAGCAGTGGAAGCCTTACCCATGCGCTTGTTGATTTCTGCATCTAGAGACAGGTTACTGGTGATAGTTGAGCCTAGGTAGGTGAACTCTTGAACCACTTCCAGAGCGTGGTCGCCAATATTGATGGATGGAGCATTTCTGACATCCTGCCCCATGATGTTCGTTTTCTTGAGGCTGATGGTTAGGCCAAATTCATTGCAGGCAGACGCAAACCTGTCGATGAGACTCTGCAGGCATTCTTCAGTGTGAGATGTTAAAGCAGCATCGTCAGCAAAGAGGAGTTCTCTGATGAGGACTTTCCGTACTTTGGACTTCGCTCTTAGACGGGCAAGGTTGAACAACCTGCCCCCTGATCTTGTGTGGAGGAAAATTCCTTCTTCAGAGGATTTGAACGCATGTGAAAGCAGCAGGGAGAAGAAAATCCCAAAAAGTGTGGGTGCGAGAACACAGCCCTGTTTCACACCACTCAGGATAGGAAAGGGCTCTGATGAGGAGCCACCATGTTGAATTGTGCCTTTCATATTGTCATGGAATGAGGTGATGATACTAAGTAGCTTTGGTGGACATCCGATCTTTTCTAGTAGTCTGAAGAGACCACGTCTGCTGACGAGGTCAAAGGCTTTGGTGAGATCAATGAAAGCAATGTAGAGGGGCATCTGTTGTTCACGGCATTTCTCCTGTATCTGACGATCGATCCACAATATCACACTGGAAAGGATGCTACATTTATATTTGAGTTACGCTGTTTCAGTTATTGTTCTCACTAAAATATTATTTATATCCGAAACATTTCGAAGGCATTGGAGGCACACAGTTCCCAGAGTATTTATTCACCGTATACATTGGCTTGTTTTGTAAACATGCAGAATGAATGGATGTGACATTTGAATTCAGCCACACAATACAGTGGCTGCAGGGCTTCAGATTGTGTCTGGTCCCCAGTGTAAAAAGAAAGACTGCCTTTCATGACCTTGGGATGTCACAAAGCACTTTATAACCAATGATGTACTTTTGAAGTGTAGTCACTGTTGTAATGTCAGAAAAGTGACATCTAACTTGCTTATAGCAAGCGCCCATAAATAACAATGAGATAATGACCAGATAATCTGTTTTTCAGTGACGTTCAGCCCTTGATGCAGAGCTTGATACACATGTAGGGAAAGCAGCTACCACCTTTGGCCGACTCGCTTGGGATAAAACTAAGCTGACCCTTAGGACCAAGCTGATGGTTTATAAGGCCTGTGTTCTCAGCACCTTGCTGCATGGCTGTGAAACATGGATGACTTACAGCTACCAGGAAAAGAAGCTCAATAATTTCCATCTTCACTGTCTGCAATGCATTATGGGTACATCCTGGCAGGACAAAATCACAAATGTGGCAGTCCTCTCAAAGGCAGAGCTCCCATGTGTGTTGGTGCTAATCAAACAGAGACGGCTTCAGTGGATCGGACATGTCTGCAGGATGGAAGATGGTCGCAAACCCAAGGACCTTTTATATGGTAAGGTAGCCAGGGCCAGATGACCAGTGAGGCGCCCAAAGCTCTGGTTCAACAATGCCTGCAAGCGTGACGTGGAGGCCCTAAATGTCAACTGTCACACCTGGGAATCACTAGCTGGCGATAGAGGGAACTGGCAACACATCCTGTGGACTGGTGTGCACTACCACAACGAGCAGTTGCTGCAGCATCTTGACAATAGGCACCAACATAAAAAAATAACAACTCACAGCATCACTTGGCAGCTTCATGTGCAGCACTTGTGTCAGAACCTGCCTCTCAAGCATTGGCCTTCACAGCCATCAGCAAAGGTGTACCAAGGTAAGACACCCCACCTAAATGGATTGTTTGATGCATGTCCATCATCTTTCATAGATGAAAAGATATTCTAGTGATGTTCATTGAAGGATAACTATTGGCTAGAACCTTGCTTCAAAATAGTGTCATGGGATCTTTATTTCCCGCTGAAGAGGGCAGACGGTGGTGTAGTGGTAATAATACTGGACTAATAATCTAGAGGCCCAGGCTAATGCTCTGGGGGCATGGGTTTAAATATCGCCACAGCTGCTGGTGGAATTTAAATTCAATTAATTAATAAAGATCTGGAATTGAAAGCTGGTCTCAGTAATGGTGCCATGAAACTATTATTGATTGTTGTAAAAACCCATCTGGTTCATTAATGTTCTTTTGGGACGGAAATCTACTGTCCTTACCTGGTCTGGCCTACATGTGACTCCAGACCCACGGCAATGTGGTTGACTCTTAACTGCCCTCTGAAAGGGCCTAGCAAGTCACCTAGTTCAAGGGTAATTAAGGATGGGCAACAAATGTGGTCTTGCTGGTGATGCTCACATCCCATGAAAAAATAAAAAAAATACCCAAAAGCTGGCACCTCTAATGGTGCAGCAATCCCTCAGTGCTACTTTAATGTGTCAGCCTAGATCAGGGTTCTGAAACCTGCGGATGCAAAGCCCCATAAAACTCTTTAACATCTGATTTGCGGCTCGCAACCTTTTTTAGTTGGATCGTATTAACATGAAAAAAGCCTAAAAAAAATTAAATCAAGAAAAGTAAGAGCTGTGTTTTTATTGTGGGGATAAAAATCTAATCATTATGCTGCACTTTACGGCTTCAAATGATTATTTTAACGAAAAACATTGTGCTCTAAATAAACCCGTTTGAGTGGTATAGCTACACCATGGTTATATATAATGCCTTTGGTTCATGGAATCGGTTTTATGATTGTGACCATTATTGTTTCTAATATAGCTGAGACGATAAATTATTCTGAATATGCTATTAGAAGCTTTTTTATCACAAGAATCTAATTCTATGCATCTTCAGTTGTAGTTTGTTTTAAAGATGATTTACTGACCAAATACTAGTTAAAAAAAGTAAAAAGAACATGATAATTCAGTTAGGTCTATTTTAAATTTGATGATTTTCTATTCATACATAAATTCAATACATTATATTATAATATTCAGTTTATTATATATGCAAATTATTCATTCTACCAGCGACACTTGGCAATTTGCCAAGTATTTGGTTTAGAAATGCTGAAATTTCATCTTGCGGCTCCCAATAGTTTTTATTTTGGCAAATCCTTCTAAAAAGACTTTGGGTAAAAAAGGTTGCCGAACCCTGGCCTGTATTATGTGCTGAAGACTCTGCAGTGTTCCATTTACCCATTGAGATTTATTGCAACTTAATTGTTTTTCCTTTATTCTATATTATTATGTTGTTGTGTCTTTTAGAGAAACTCCCAGGAAGCAAATGAGTAAACTACATGTTTAATTTTTCTAACACAGTGGCGCAGTGGTTAGCAACGCAGCCTCACAGCTCAAGGGACCCGGGTTCAATTCTGGGTACTGTCTGTGTGGAGTTTGCAAGTTCTCCCTGTGTCTGCGTGGGTTTCCTCCAGGTGTTCCGGTTTCCTCCCACTGCCAAAGACTTGCAGGTGATAGGTAAATTGGCTGTTATAAATTGCCCCTAGTGTAGGTAGGTGGTAGGGCATATGGGATTACTGTGGGGTTAGTATAGATGGGTGGTTGTTGGTCGGTACAGACTTGGTGGGCCGAAGGGCCTGTTTCAGTGCTGTATCTCTGAAAAAAAAAATAAAATAAATAAATCTCACTTTATTTAACCCTGTTACAACACGACCCTGCCTTGTACTCTTCTCCATGAATGAACAAAGCACATGCATAAGTTTACCTTCCCTTTTGTTATCTCTTGCTCCACCCCCGCTTTATTTGCTTAAAACCTATTACACTTCTAACCTTTGCCGGTTTTGATGAAAGGTCACTGACCTGAAACGTTAACTCTGCTTCTCTCTCCACAGATGCTACCAGACCTGCTGAGTATTTCCGGCATTTCTTGTTTTCATTTCAGATTTCCAGCATCTGCAGTATTTTGCTTTCATTACATAAGTTTATCTGCTTTGATTATTTCGAAATTATAAGTTATATGAAAAAGTAAGCTCAGAGGAAAAGTAGTTCAGCGGTGGCTCAGTTGGTAACACTTTCATCTCTGAGCCAGGGCATCATGGATTCAAATTCAACTCCAGGGACCTTGAGCACAAAATTTAGGCTGACAATCCAGTGCTGAACTGAAGGAGTGCAGCACTGTCAGAGGTGTCCTCTGACAGATCAAGTGCCATAGCATGGCCCTTTTTGCCCTCTCAGGTGGATTTAAAAGCTCCCAGGGTGCTACTTCAAACAAGAGCAGGCAAATTCTCCCTGGTGTCTTGGTTAATCTTTAACCTGCAACCAACATAAGTAAAATAGATTATCTGTTCATTTATCACATTTCTGTTTATGGGAGCTTGCTGTGCACAAATTGGCTGCTATATTTCCTACAATCCAACAGTGACAACAGGACAAAAGCATTTTTGAATGTCCTGAGATCACTAAAGGTGCTATATCAAAGTGTGACGTCGCAGGAGGGCTGGTAAGTGATTGGTGGGTATTTCTTTACTTCTTCCGTGTCTCGTGTCGTTTTTTAAAAAGTTTTGGCCAAGTAATTGAAATCAGGCAACGTCATTACAGGTTAAGAGTACACTTAAATAGTTTTTTTTCCTTAAATACTGAGATCCAAATTAATTAATTAAATCGGATAGAGATGGCTGGGCAGGCGATGTGTTGCAGCTGTAGTATGTGGGAGCTGGTGGACGCCGGTGTGATCCACAGTGACCACATCTGCAGGAAGTGTTGGCTGCTCGAGGAACTTCAGCTCAGAGTCGATGAGCTGGAGTCCGAGCTGCGGACACTGCGACACATCAGGGAAGGAGAGAGTTACCTGGACACTGTGTTTCAGGAGACAGTCACACCCCTTAGATTAATTACATCCAATCTGGATCATGGTCAGGGACAGGAGGGTGTGACTGCGAGTGAGGCAGGTATGGGGATCCAGAATTTAGCTTTGGAGGAGCCTCAGCCAGTGCCCTTATCCAATAGGTATGAGGTTCTTGCTCCCAGTGTGGACGAGGACACAGACTGCAGGCAGGATGAGCAAACTGACCACAGAGCGCCATTCAAGTGGGGGGAGAAAAGAGAAATGTAGTTGTAGTAGGGGATAGCATAGTTAGGGGAATAGATACTGTTCTCTGTAGCAAAGATAGAGAGTCCTGAAGGCTGTGTTGCCTACCTGGTGCCAAGGTTAAGGACATCTTTTCTGGGCTGGTGAGGAACTTGGGGTGGGAGGGAAAAGATCCAGTTGTCGTGGCCCACGTAGGTACCAACGACCAGGACTAGGAAAGAGGTTCTGCTGAGGGACAATGAGCAGCTCAGGGCCAAATTAAAAAGCAGAACTGCAAAGGTAATAATCTCCGAATTACTACCTGAGCCACGTGCTAATTAGCATAGTATAAATAAGATTAGAGAGGTAAATGTGTGGCTCAAAGATTGATGTGGGAGAAATGGGTTCCGATTCATGGGACACTGGCGCCAGTACCGGGGAAAGAGCGAGCTGTTCCGTTGGGATGGGCTTCACTTGAACAATGCTGGGCCCAGTGTCCTGGCGAATCGTATAACTAGGGTTGTAGATAAGGCTTTAAACTAAATCGTGGGTGGGGACGGTTCAATTGAAGGAAAGTTTAAAAAATCGAATAGTAATGAGACAGCAGGGTGCAGGCGAGTGAAGGAACATACATTAATCAGAGAGTGACAGGAAGGGACAGAGAATACAAGCACAAGAATACAGCACGCAGCATTTGTAACAAGATAGATGAGCTGACGGCACAGATAGAAATAAATGAATATGATTTGATAGCTATCACTGAGATGTGGTTGCAGGATGACCAAGACTGGAATCTAAATGTTCAAAGATATTCAACGTTCCAGAAGAATAGGCAGAAAGGAAAAGGAGGTGGGGTAGCTTTGCTATTAAAGAAAGGGATCAGTGCAGTTGTGAGTAATGATATCGGTGTAATAGATCATGATGTAGGATCAGTTTGGGTGGAAATAAGGAATAGCAAGGGAAAGAAATCACGGGTGGGGGTAGTCTATAGGCCCCCGACGAGTAGCCTCCCTGTAGGACAAGATATAAATCAGGAAATAATGGAGGTGTGTAAGAAGGGCACTGCAATTATCATGGGTGATTTTAATCTGTATATAGACTGGACAAATCAAATTGGCAAGGGTAGCACGGAAGACGAATTTGTAGAGTGCCTCAGGGATTGTTACTTCGAGCAATATGTTGCAGAACCTACCCGGGAACAGGTTATTTTAGATTTGGTATTGTGTAATGAGGTAGGATTAATAAGAGATCTCGTAGATAAGGATCCTTTAGGGGAAGCGATCATAACATGGTAGAATTTCAAATTCAGTTTGAGGGTGAGCAACTTGGGTCTCAAACCAGTTTCTTCAACTTAAACAAGGGCAATTACATAGATATGAAGAAAGAGTTGTCTAAAGCGGGCTGGGAAAATAGATTACAGGGGAAGTCAGTGGATGAGCAGTGGCAGACTTTTAAGTAGATATTTCATAACACTCAGTAAACATTTATTCTAGTCAGAAGGAAGGACTCGAAGAGAATGATGAGCCACCCGTGGATAACAAAGGAAGTTAAGGAGAGTATCAAATCAAAAGCAAAGGCATACAATGCGGCAAAAACGAGTGGTAGACCAGAGGATTGGGAATTTTTTAGAAACCAGCAGCGACTAAAATACTAATAAAGAGGGAGAAAATTGATTATGAAAGTAAATTGGCAAGAAATATAAAAATGAACAGTAAGAGCTTCTATGGGTATATTAAAAGGAAGAGAGTAGCTAAAGTAAGTGTGGACCCTTAGAGGATGAGGATGGGGAATTAATAACAGGGAACAGGGAAATGGCAGATAACTTAAACCAATATTTTGCATCAGTCTTCACGGTGGAGGACACTATAAACATCCCAACAATAATAGATGAGCGAGGTGTTAATGGGAGGGAGGAACTTGTAACAATCATTATCATGAGGGAAAAGGTGCTGGACAAACTGATGGGACTAAAGGCAGACAAGTTGCCAGGACCTGATGGCCTGCATCCAAGGGTTTTAAAAGAAGTGGCTGCAGAGATAGTGGAGGTATTGGTCATAATATACCAAAACTTACTGGATTCAGGTAGGGTACCAGTGGATTGCAAAACCGCTAATGTGACACCCCTATTCAAGAAAGGAAGGAGACAGAAAGCAGGAAACGGTAGAACAGTTAGCTTAACATCTGTCATTGGGAAAATGCTTGAGTCAATTATTAAGGAAGAAATAGCAGGACATTTAGAAAAACATAATGCAATCAAACAGAGTCAACATGGTTTTACGAAAGGGAAATCATGTTTGACAAATTTGTTAGAGTTCTTTGAGGATATAACAAGCAGAATGGATAAAGATGAACCAGTAGATGTAGTGTATTTGGATTTTCAGAAGGTGTTTGATAAGGTGCCACATAAAAGGTTATTGCACAAAATAGGAGCTCAGGGTATTGGGGGTAATGTGTTGGCATGGATTGAGGATTGGCTAACACACAGAAGGCAGAGAGTCGGAATCAATGGGTCTTTCTCAGGTTGGAAAGCCGTAACTATTGGGGTGCCACAAGGATCGGTCCTAGGACCTCAGCTATTTACTATATACATTAATGGAAGGGACAGAATGTAGTGTATTCAAATTTGCTGACAATACAAAGGTAGGTGGGAAGGCATGTAGTGATGAGGACACAAAAAATCCGCAAAGGGATATAGATAGGTTAAGTGAGTGGGCAAAAACTTGGCAGATGGTGTTCAATGTGGGAAAGTGTGAGGTCATCCACTTTGGTAGGAAAAATAAAAAGGCAGATTATTATTTAGATGGAGAAAGACTACAAAATACTGCAGTACAGAGGGATCTGGGTGTTCTTGTGCGTGAAACACAAAAGGTTAGCATGCAGGTGCAGCAAGTAATTAGGAAGGCAAATGGAATTTTGGCCTTCATTGCTCGGGGGTTAGAGTTTAAAAATAGGGAAGTCCTGTTCCAACTGTATAGGGTGTTGGTGAGGCCACACCTGGAGTACTGCGTACAGTTTTGGTCCCCGTATTTAAGGAAGGATATACTAGCATTGGAGGCAGTTCAGAAAAGGTTCACTCGGCTGATTCCTGGGATGAAGGGGCTGTCTTATCAAGAACGGCTAAACAGGTTAGGCCTTTATTCATTGGAGTTTAGAAGAATGAGAGGTGATCTTATAGAAACATAAAATTTTAAGGGGGCTCGACAGGGTAGATGTTGAGAAGATGTTTCCACTAGTGGGGGGGTCTCTCGAACTAGGGGGCATAATTGCAGAATATGGGGGCACACATTTAAAACTGAGATGCGAAGGAATTTCTTCTTAGAACATTAGAACATTACAGCGCAGTACAGGTCCTTCGGCCCTCGATGTTGTGCCGATCATCTGACCTACACTATTCCATTTTCATCCATATGTCTATCCAATGACCACTTAAATGCCCTTAAAGTTGGCGCGTCTACTACTGTTGCAGGCAGGGCGTTCCACGCCCCTACTACTCTCTGCGTAAAGAAACTACCTCTGACATCTGTCCTATATCTTTCACCCCTCAACTTAAAGCTATGTCCCCTCGTGTTTGCCATCATCATCCGAGGAAAAAGACTCTCACTATCCACCCTATCTAACCCTCTGATTATCTTGTATGTCTCTATTAAGTCACCTCTCCTCCTCCTTCTCTCTAACGAAAACAACCCCAAGTCCCTCAGCCTTTCCTCGTAAGACCTTCCTTCCATACCAGGCAACATCCTAGTAAATCTCCTCTGCACCCTTTCCAAAGCTTCCACATCCTTCCTATAATGCGGTGACCAGAACTGCACGCAATACTCAAGGTGCGGCCTCACCAGAGTTTTGTACAGCTGCATCATGACCTCGTGGCTCCGAAACTCGATCCCCCTACTAATAAAAGCTAACACACCATATGCCTTCTTAACAGCCCTATTAACCTGGGTAGCAACTTTCAGGGATTTATGTACCTGGACACCAAGATCTCTCTGCTCATCTACACTACCAAGAATCTTCCCATTAGCCCAGTACTCTGCATTGCTGTTACTCCTTCCAAAGTGAATCACCTCACACTTCTCCGCATTAAACTCCATTTGCCATCTCTCAGCCCAGCTCTGCAGCCTATCTATGTCCCTCTGTACCCTACAACACCCTTCGACACTATCCACAACTCCACCGACCTTCGTGTCATCCGCAAATTTACTAACCCACCCTTCTACACCCTCATCCAGGTCATTTATAAAAATGACAAACAGCAGTGGCCCCAAAACAGAACCTTGCGGTACACCACTAGTAACTAAACTCCAGGATGAACATTTGCCATCAACCACCACCCTCTGTCTTCTTTCAGCTAGCCAATTTCTGATCCAAAGCTCTAAATCACCTTCAACCCCATACTTCCGTATTTTCTGCAATAGCCTACCGTGGGGAACCTTATCAAACGCCTTACTGAAATCCATATACACCACATCCACGGCTTTACCCTCATCCACCTGTTTGGTCACCTTCTCGAAAAACTCAATAAGGTTTGTGAGGCACGACCTACCTTTCACAAAACCGTGCTGACTATCGCAAATGAACTTATTCTTTTCAAGATGATTATAAATCCTATCTCTTATAACCCTTTCCAACATTTTACCCACAACCGAAGTAAGGCTCACAGGTCTATAATTACCAGGGCTGTCTCTACTCCCCTTCTTGAACAAGGGGACAACATTTGCTATCCTCCAGTCCTCCGGCACTACTCCTGTCGACAATGACGACATAAAGATCAACAACAACGGCTCTGCAATCTCCTCCCTGGCTTCCCAGAGAATCCTAGGATAAATCCCATCTGGCCCAGGGGACTTATCTATTTTCACTCTTTCCAAAATTGCTAACACCTCCTCCTTGTGAATCTCAATCCCATCTAGCCTAGTAGGCTGTATCTCAGTAATCTCCTCAGCAACATTTTCTTTCTCTACTGTAAATACTGACGAAAAATATTCATTTAACGCTTCCCCTATCTCCTCTGATTCCGCACACAACTTCCCACTACTATCCTTGATTGGCCCTGTTCTAACTCTTATCATTCTTTTATTCCTGATATACCTATAGAAAGCCTTAGGGTTTTCTTTGATCCTATCCGCCAATGACTTCTCGTGTCCTCTCCTTGCTCTTCTTCGCCCTCCCTTTAGATCCTTCCTGGCTAGCTTGAGCTCTCAGAGGGTGGTGAATCTCTGGAATTCTCTGCCTCAGAGAGTTGTGGAGGCCAGGTCACTAAATGTATTTCAGGGGGAGGTAGATAGATTTTTGAAATTTCGGGGAGTCGAGGGGTATGCGGAGCAGACCCAAAAGAGGAGTTGAGGCCTGGGACAGATCAGCCATGATCTTATTGAATGGCGGGGCAGGCTTGAGGGGCTGAATGGCCTACTCCTGCTCCTATTTCTTATGCTCTTATGTTCTTATATCAATGCAAATTCTTTCTTTCTTTATGTATAAATAGCACCTTATTATGTTGTCAGGATATCCCAAAACACTTGGCAGGGAATTGATTACTCTTTGAAGTGTAGTAACTACGTAGGCAAATGTGACAGCCAATTTGTGCACAGCAAGGCCGCACGAACAGCCAATGAGAGAAACTACTAGCTAATGTTTGATATGGTAGTGTTGGCTGAGGGAGGAACGTTGACCAGGCCACTGGGAGAAGTCCCCTCTTCCCTTTGAGTGGTGATGTGGGATCTTTTACATCCACCTGTATCACTGGAGCAGGCAGACAGGGCCTCAGTGTAAGAGGACACCTCTAAATGCAGCACCCCGTCAATACTGCACTGATGTGTCAGCATAGACAGTGATCTTAAATCTTAGGTTTGACCCCACTGCCTTCTGACTTGGGAAGAAACTGCTACCAACTGAGCCAAACTGACACTGAGCTTTAGGGCAGAGGAGTGTTTTTTCCAAGCTGCCCAGTAAAACTGTTCCTCAATTACAGCACCAAAAACTATTGCAGGAAGAGCTTTCCTCACATTTCTGCCCAATGCTGCGGGAAGATAAGAAGCTTTATCCAAGCTTCCCTGATAGGTTGCTATGTGGGTAAAGGCACAGCCAGCCTGGTGCTATGCTGTACAAATTGGAAAGTCACTGCTCCCATCCCGAGCCTGTGCTCAGGTATCTAACCTCAGTTAGAAAGTGGAGAAATACCAACTCAGGCTTAATGGACCAAATGGCCTGTTTCTATGCTGTAATATTCTATGACTCTCTTCTTCTTTGGCCTCCTTGTCTCGGGAGACAATGGGTAAGCGCCTGGAGGTGGTCAGTGGTTTGTGAAGCAGCGCCTGGAGTGGCTATAAAGGCCAATTCTAGAGTGACAGACTCTTCCACAGGCGCTGCAGATAAAATTGGTTGTTGAGGCTGTTACACAGTTGGCTCTCTCCTTGCACTTCTGTCTTTTTTCCTGCCAACTGCTAGGTTTCTTCGACTCGCCACTCTTCAGACCCGCCTTTATGGCTGTCCGCCAGCTCTGGCGATCACTGGCAACTGACCCCCATGACCATGACTCCACAGCACCCATTATCCCTGGTGCATCTTGCGAAGGAGAAACAAAATAAGCCAGGTCTCTCACTCCTGACCACTGTCCAGGACACCATAGTTTGGCTGTGATGCTTTCTGTTATTGAACAGCTTGCTTCCTATTTTGACACACACATGAAGAACGGGTGATATATTTGCTGTGTGCAAATCAGTTGCTGTATATCCTACATTGCAACAGTGACTACACTTTAAACGTACTTCATTAGCTGTAAAGCTTTGGAGACGAAGTCCCGCCTTCACATTGAGGATGCCGTCCATCGTGTTGTGTGGCACTACCACCGTGCTAGATGGGATAGATTTCGAACAGATCTAGCAATGCAAAACTGGGCATCCATGAGGCGCTGTGGGCCATCAGCAGCAGCAGAATTGTACTCAACCACAATCTGTAACCTCATGGCCCGGCATATCCCCCATTCTACCATTGCCATCAAGCCAGGAGACCAATCCTGATTCAATGAAGAGTGCAGGAGGGCATGCCAGGAGCAGCACCAGGCATACCTCAAAATGAGGTGTCAACCCGGTGAAGCTACAACCCAGGCTACTTGCATGCCAAACTGCATAAGCTGCATGCAATAGACAGAGCTAAGCGATCCCATAACCAACAGATCAGATCTAAGCTCTGTAGTCCTGCCACATCCAGCCGTGAATTGTGGTAGACAATTAAACAACTAACTGGAGGAGGTATCTTCACAAATATCCCCATCCTCAATGGTGGGGGAGCCCAGCACATCAGTGCTAAAGATAAGGCAACAATCTTCAGCCAGAAGTGCCAAATTGATGATCCATCTCGGCCCCCTCCAACATCACAAATGCCAGTCTTCAACCAATTCGATTCACTCCACGTGATATCAAGAAACGACTGAAGGCACTGGATACTGCAAAGGCTATGGGTCCTGACAATATTCCGGCAATAGTACTGAAGACCTGTGCTCCAGAACTTGCCGCACCCCTAACCAAGCTGTTCCAGTATAGCTACAAGACTGACATCTACCCTGCAATGTGGAAAATTGCCCAGGTCTGTCCTATACACAAAAAGCAGGACAAGTCCAACCCGACCAATTACCGCCCCATCAGCCTACTCTCAATCATCAGTAAAGTGATGGAAAGTGTCATCAACAGTGCCATCAAGCAGCACTTGCTTAGCAATAACCTGCTCAGTGATACCCAGTTCCGCCAGGGCCACTCAGCACCTGACCTCATTACAGCCTTGGTTCAAACATGGACAAAAGAGCTGAACTCAAGAGGTGAGGTGAGAGTGACTGCCCTTGACATCAAGGCAGCATTTGACCGAGTATGGCATCAAGGAGCCTTAGCAAAACTGGAGTCAATGGGAATCAGGGGGAAAACTCTCTGCTGGTTAGAGTCAAACCTAGCGCAAAGGAAGATGGCTGTGGTTGTTGCAGGTCAATCATCTGATCTCCAGGACATCACTGCAGAAGTTCCTCAGTGTAATGTCCTCGGCCCAACCATCTTCAGCTGCTTCATCAATGAACTTCCTTCAATCATAAGGTCAGAAGTGGGGATGTTCGCTGATGATTGCACAATGTTCAGCACCATTCGCGACTCCTCAAATACTGAAGCAGTCCGTGTAGAAAAGCAGCAAGACCTGGACAATATCCAGGCTTGGACTGATAAGTGGCAAGTAACATTTGCGAGCACACAAGTGCCAGGCAATGACCATCTCCAACAAGAGAGAATCTAACCATCTCCTCTTGACATTCAATGGCATTACCATTGCTGAATCCCCCACTATCAAAATCCTAGGGGTTACCATTGACCAGAAACTGAACTGGAGTGCCATATAAATACCGTGGCGACAAGAGCAGGTCAGGGGTTAGGAATCCTGCGGCGAGTAACTCACCTCTTGACTCCCCAAAGCCTGTCCACCATCTACAAGGCACAAGTCAGAAGTCTGATGGAATACTCTCCACTTGCCTGGATGGGTGCAGCTCCAACAACACTCAAGAAGCTTGACACCATCCAGGACAAAGCAGCCCTCTTGATTGGCACACCATCCACAAACATTCACTCCCTCCACCACCGACGCAGAGTGGCAGCAGTGTGTACCATCTGCAAGATGAACTGCAGCAACGCACCAAGGCTCCTTAGACAGCACCTTCCAAACCCGCGACCTCTACCACCTCGAAGGGCAAGAGCAGCAGATGCATGGGAACACCACCACCTGCAAGTTCCCCTCCAAGTCACACACCATCCTGACTTGGAACTATATCGCCGTTCCTTCACTGTTGCTGGGTCACAATTCTGGAACTCCCTTCCTAACAGCACTGTGGGTATACCTACCTCACATGGACTGCAGCGGTTCAAGAAGGCAGCTCACCACCACCTTTTCAAGGGCAATTAGGGATGGGCAATAAATGCTGCATAGCCAGTGACGCCCACATCCCATCAATGAATTAAAAAAAAACTCTTTTCAACCATTTAAAGGTAGGTCTCCTATCTTTTGCATTCTAATAATACATTAACCTCACTATCTACTGGCTATTTTAGATCAACTGGAATTTTTGACATAGCTACATTAATCCTTTCACCATCCCCCTCTCTTCTTCACATCATTGCTCTTGGTACCACCAAGTAGAATTAGGACTGTGTGAAGTCACACTTAGATCTCTGGAGTTCAACAGGTCAACAGTAGCGACTTTACCAATTTGTATTGGTGCGGCACAGTGGCGCAGTGGTTAGCACCGCAGCCTCACAGCTCCAGCGACCCGGGTTCAATTCAGGGTACTGCCTGTGTGGAGTTTGCAAGTTCTCCCTGTGTCTGCGTGGGTTTCCTCCGGGTGCTCCGGTTTCTTCCCACATGCCAAAAGACTTGCAGGTTGATAGGTAAATTGGCCATTATAAATTGCTCCTAGTATAGGTAGGTGGTAGGGAAATATAGGTACAGGTGGGGATGTGGTAGGAATATGGAATTAGTGTAGGATTAGTATAGATGGGTGGTTGATGGTCGGCACAGACTTGGTGGGCCGAAGGGCCTGTTTCAGTGCTGTATGTCTAAACTAAACTAAACTAACTAAAAACGCAAAATATGTTGGAAACACACAGCAATTATTTCAGCATCTGAAAAGAGATAGATAGGTAGATTATCATTTCAGTGTCTCTGTCTGACAAAATTGTTGTATCTCTACTGGCAGACCTGCTACTATATTCCTGGATTTTCAGTTGTATTTCAGATTTCTGATATTTGCAGATTTTCTTTTTATTTCGGACTTTATCTTGGTTAAATTTAAGATAAATAGACACTCAGTATTTGTTCACTAGGGGTGGAAATCGACTTGAAGGATATTAGATGGTGGCTGTTGTATTTGCTGTTCCTTACATGCCATGCCTGATATTCATTGACATTGAAATCAATAACACTATCAATGTGGACATATGGCGGGCACCAGATGTGATACTGCTCTCCTGTCCAAGTCGAATTTCACCCCTCTTGAATTCAGCTAAATATGACTTGAGATAACAGTTAACAAAACTGAAAATAAAAATTAGCTTTTGTAACTTTGCCTCCCAATTTTCTCCTGAAGTTGTTAACCCTCGCTAGGGTAAGTTCTGCAGGCACATGACCAAGCCCAAATAGCCTCGACAATGATTATCAGCAGACACTTTGAATGCAAATGTCATCACACCTGAACAGACACTGCTTTCTCCTGACTTCCACACAAGCACTATCTAGAAGAGGGCTCATAGGGAAGCTACCAGGAGCTTTTCTCAACTTCTCTATCCCCAGAGCCAACAGTCTCAACTGTTTATTTATTTTTATTTAGAGATACAGCACTGAAACAGGCCCTTCGGCCCACCAAGTCTGTGCCGACCAACAACTACCCATTTATACTAACCCTACAGTAATCCCATATTTCCTACCACCTACCTGCACCAGGGGCAATTTACAATGGCCAATTTACCGATCACCTGCAAGTCTTTGGCTGTGGGAGGAAACCAGAGCATCCGGCAAAAACCCACGCAGTCACAGGGAGAACTTGCAAACTCCGCACAGGCAGTACCCAGAATCGAACCCGGGTCCCTGGAGCTGTGAGGCTGCGGTGCTAACCTCTGCGCCACTGTGCCGCACCAACAGCGTTACCAACTGAGCCATGACTGACGGCTTCAATTGGCTCTCTCGGCTGGCATTGACTAACTGAACAGACGTGGCAATTGTGGCTTAATTCTACACTGGGGCAATGTTACTCAGGCATTGTTGAAGTACCAGCCTTTCTAACTTGTGAAGGGTTTCTCCTCCTTGCTTTTGATACATTTGTAGTTGGGAATACATGAGATAGAAGATACTGTACAGAACAAAAATTAGTGTGGTAATATCTTAGCAAAATATAGCTACACTCTGCGTGATTCTTGTTTTTTTTATTTTGTTCTCCGGATGTGGGCATCTCTGACAAGGTCAGCATTTATTGCCCACCCTTAGTTGCCCTGGATACAACTGAGTGTTGCTCGGCCACGACAGAGGGCACTTACATTAGTGTGGGACTGGAGTCACGTATAGATTAGGTTGGGTAAGGACAGCACCCAACCCCCACCAAAGGACATTGGCGAGCTAGGTTTTTTTTGAACAACAGGTCTCAGTATGCTGATGCATGTTGCTCTTTTCCTCCTTTCCCTCTTGTAACCTCAGTCATGTGACCTTGAGCCAGTAGCAATGAAGGCTGATTATCGTTTGATCTGAATGAATTCTGGAACAACCAGCAATAGTTTTGTTGATGCTGGAAATGGAGTCAGGAAATATCCTTTCCAAGAATATCCAATTAGACCCCATTCCCCTGCTCTTTCCCATAGTCTTTCAAACTTACCTTTTTCAAGTGTATATCAAGTGAAGCTTTATAAAGCTCTGGTTAGGCCCCAACTAGATGTTTTGCACCCAGTTTTGTTCACCACACTTTAGGAAGGATGTGAGGGTCCTTGAGAGGGTGCAGAGGAGATTTACCAGAATGGTTCCAGGGATGGGAGATTTTAGTTACAAGGTTAGGTTGGAAAAGCTGGGGTTGTTCTCCCTGGAGCAAAGGAGATTGAGGGGAGATTTGATCAAGGTGTACAAGATTATGACAGGCTTACATAAGTTAGACAAGGAAAAACTGTTCACATTAACTGATGGCACAAGGACTAGGGGACACAGATTGAAGGTTTTGGGCAAGAGATGTAGGGGGTTTGTGAGGAAGAACTCTTTATGCAGTGAGAAACCTGGAACTCGCTGCCAGGGTGGTGGAAGCAGAGACGACCAATGATTTGAAAAGGAAATTGGATGGGCACTGGAAGGAAATTGACTTGCAGGGGTACAGGGATCAAGCGGGGGAGTGGGACTGACTGAATTGCCCTGCAGAGAGCTGAATGGTCTCCTTCTATGCCTTAAATTACTCTATGACTCTAACCATTTAAGCTTCTGATTTAAACTGAGGGGATGCAGCCAAAAGCTTTTCAAAAGGCAGCTTTCAGCTTCCTGCTTTTGGCAGTGCTCTTGATATACACAAATTCCTTTGTATGGAAATGCATGCCCTCCCTTCTCTGCATTTAGTCATTGGTCTTCAGGCAAGACATTGATTCTGCCCATGTTTCTATTGTACTTGGTTTTGCATTTTGATTTCGCAAAATTGATTTTGCTTTCAGTGACTTTGCTCCTTCTTACAGAGATCAACAGTAGACCAGAGCATTTTCCCCTTCATTTTCCGTCATTCCATTATACATTGACTCCTTAAAGATTGCTTGTTTTTCTCTAATCTGGCCATACTTCTCTCAATGGTAAAGTCCTCCTTTGAATTAACTGCCAATTCAAATTTTCTTTGAGCCAACGGCACCTTTGTGTTTCATTTCAATTGCTTCAATTAACTGCTGAATAATTTGTAATTTATTGTTAATCCAAGCAAAGAAGAACATGGCTTTGAATTAACAGCAGGAGATTGCATTGTCAGGACTCCTGGGTTTTTTGGTGTTCATATTTTTCAGATTTCAGTGTTTATTTTTGAGACTTTTTGTGGGTTTTACCACTTTTGGCATTTTTGCAAGTGGTTTCCTAATGAGAAGCTGGACAGAAATATGTTAAATTCAGGTTTTAAAAAAGTTCTGATGAAAGGTCACTTATCTGAAACGTTAACTCTGCTTTTCTCTCCACAGATGCTTCCAGACCTGCTGAGTATTTCCAGCACTTTCTGTTTTTATTACATAAATGCATGTTCTTCCTTTCTTTCAACATAGGGGCTTGACATTTGGCATCGTTAAGTTGGCACAAACATAGTGTAACAATCCAGGCCACTGGTGACACTACTCTAGCCAGAATTGATGACTTTGAAAATCCTTGTTTATAGGAATGGGCTCAGCCAACTGTGCAGCTATCAGATTGGCAGGGGCACTGAAACAATGATAAATAAACTTGTTGTTCAAAGTTTGAAGAGAATGTACTCTTTCGACATGGACTGATGAGTTGTTCTGAATACCAGAGCAATGACTCATCTTCTTCCTAAACTCACTGCAGCTGGCAGATTTAGTAACATCGCTGCTGACAACACCTCATGGACCCTGCCCAGAAGAACTTGCATTTATATAGCGCCTTTCACAACCTTAGGACGTCCTAAAGCGCTCTACAACAAATGAAGTACTCATGAAGAGTCTTCACTTTGCAATGTGGGAAATTCAGCAGTGCCCAGCACACGACCATGTACAGTGTCCATTCTTCATGTGCGAGTCCAGACAGTGAGGCAGGCTCTTCAACAATAGAAAGGATCATAGCCGAGCTATGATGTCCTGGACAGTGGTCAGGAGTGAGAGACCTGGCTTATTTTGTTTCTCCTTAGCAAGATGCACTGAGGATAATGGGTGCTCTGGAATCATAGAATATTAAGCACAGAAAGAGGTCCATCAAGTCTGAGCTGGTATTTCTCCACTGCCTTCCTTACTGAGGTCAGGCTCGGCATGGGAGCAGTGACCTTCCAATTTGTACAGCATAGCACCAGGCTGGCTGTGCCTTTACCCACATAGCAACCTATCAGGAGAGATTAGATAAAGCTTCTTATCTTACTGCAGCATTGAACAGTGAATGAAGTTCTTCCTGCAATAGAAGTCACTCCTCTACCCTAAAGCTCAGTGTCAGTGTGACTCAGTTTTGCCTGAGTCAGAAGACAGTGGGATCAATCCCAACCCTAGGACTTAAGATCATAATCTAGGCCAACATGTAATGATGGGGTGCTGCATTCAGAGGTGTCATCTTATACTGAGGTCCTGTTTGCTTGTTCCAAGATCCCACATTACTACTAAAAGGGAAGTAGGGCCTTCTCCCTGTAGCTATGGCTCAATTGGCAGATGTCTTACCTCTGAGTCAGAAGATTGTGGTTCAAGCCCGACTCAGTACTTGAGTGTTGAAATCAAGGTTGGTGCTCCCAGTGCAGCACTGACAAAGTGTTGCACTGTTGAAGGTGTGCCATTTTGAATGAGATCTTAAACGGAGGCCACGTCTGCCCTCTCAGGTGGACGTAATGGATCCCATGGCACTATTTCAAAGAAGAGCAGGGGAGCTAGCCCCTGTGTCCTGGGCAATGTTAATCCCTAAATCAGCATCACTTAAACAGATTCTCTGGTCATTATGACATTGCTGTTTGTGGGAGCTTGCTGTGTGCAAATTGGCTGCTGTGTTTCCTTCATTACAACAGTAACCACACTTCAAAACTAATTAACTGGTTGTAAAGCGCTTTGACATGTCCTGTGCCTTTTTAAAAATCTTTTTACCAAATAAATCATTTATCTCAATGGCTGTTCGTGGGACCTCACTCTGCACAAATTGGCTGTCACATTTGCCAACATAATAATAATTACTACACTTCAAAATATTAGTTGGGAAGTGCTTTGGGATATCCTGACAGCATAATGTCACAGAATTGTTACAGTGCAGAAGGAGGCCATTTGGCCCATTGTGTCTGCACTGGCTCTCTGAATGAGCAATTCACCTAATGCCATTCTCCCCGATACCCTGCACATTCTTTCTTTTCAGATAACAGTCTAATTCCTTTTTGAATACCTCGATTGAACCTGTCTGCACCACACTCTCAGGCAGTGCATTGCAGAGCTTAACCACTCGCTGTGTGAAAAAGATTTTCCTCATGTCGCTTTTGCTTCTTTTTCCAATTACCTTAAATCTGTGCCCTCTCGTTCTCAATCTTTTCATGAGTGGGAACATTTTCTCTCTATCTACTCTGTCCAGACCCCTCATGATTTTGAATACCTCTATCAATTCTCCTCTCAGCCTTCTCTTCTCCAAGGAAAACAGTCCCAACTTCTTTAATCTATCTTCATAACTGAAGTTCCTCAACCCTGGAACCATTCTCATGAATCTTTTCTGTACTCTCTCCAATGCCTTCACATCTTTCCTAAAGTGTGGTGCCCAGAACTGGATGCAATACTCCAGCTGAGGCCAAACCGGTGTTTTAAACAATTCAACATATCCTCCTTGCTCTTGTACTCTCTGCCCCTATTAATAAAGCCTAGGACACTGTATGCTTTATTAACTGCTCTCTCAAGCTGTCCTGCCACTTATGCTTTTTGCACATATACACCCAGGTCCCTCTGCTCCTGCATCCCCATTAGAGTTGTACCCTTTATTTTATATTGTCTCTCCATGCTCTTCCTACCAAAATGAATCACTTCACATTTCTCTGCATTGACCTTCATCTACCACCTGTCCGCCATTCCACCAACTTGTCTATGCCCTTTTGAAGTTTTATACAAGAGTTGTCCAACCTTTTCGCATGGGGAGCCACATTACAATCCTTGTCTTACATGAGGGCCGGTGAGACAATTTCGAAAAGATAAAGGCATTAAAAAGTTATCTTACTATTAATTAAAACAGCAATAAATGTGCATTTTTGTGAAGGAGCTTTAAATGAGAAGATTAATTTATTGACTTACTTTCTCATCACTATTTTGGACACTGATTTAGTGAGATACCTGGCATTTTTTTGCTTGCACAAGTAGTCAATGTTTGCCCACACACTTGTAGCATTGTGGAGTATTCTGGATAGATATCCATCTGTCAGGAGTGATCTTCATCTCGCTCTCTGTCTCTCTCTCTATCCCTGTGTTACCCCCTCTCTGTGTTTTTTCCCCCTCTCTGTGTCATCCTCGTTCTCTGTGTCCCCCCCCGTCCCCCCTTTCTCTCTCTGTGCCCCTCTCTCTATCTGTCTTTCTATCTGTCTCTCTCTCTCTGTCCCCTCTCTGTCTCTTTGCTCCCCCCTCCTCCCTTGCTCTCTCCCTCTCTCTGACAGTTGCAGGGAGCGGAAGCACTCAGCACAGCAGCTCTGTGGTTGGTCAGTTTGTTTAAAAACATTGCCCTGTCAGTTTCACTGCTGACAGTTGCTGAAGCAGGAACACGCTTCCTAAATTTGGACAGCTGCAGGGTTTTCCGGCAGGCTTTTCAAAAAGTCGGAAAACCCGGAATCTGTCCTAAATTGGGAAGCCAGTTTCTGCTTCAGCAGCTGTGAAACTGACAGTGCGATGTTTTTAAAAAGGCCTGTTTGAAAGAATAAGACAATGGGAAATTTCCCATCTTCAGTCACGGAGCCCTGGCGAGGATGAGGAATGGCCCAGGTAACAGTTTACATCTGTGGGCTGGATGGAAACCTTTGGTGGGCCGGATCCTGGCCCGCGGGCTGTATGCTGGACAACCCTGTTCTACATTCTCCTCCTCATAGTTCACAGTTGTTCCAAGTTTTGTATCATCCGCAAATTTTGAAATTGTGCCCTGTATACCAAGGTCTAGGTCATTAATATATATCAGGGAAAGTAAGGGTCCCTGGGGAATTCCACTACAAACCTTCTTCCAGCCCAAAATCATCCATTAATTACTACTGTCTTTTTCCGGTCACTCGGCCAATTTTGTGTCCATGTTGCTATTTATACATAAAGAAAGAACGTGCATTTATATAGTGCCTTTCATGACCTCAGGAGATTCAAAAGTGCTTTACAGCCAATAAAATACTTTTGTAATGTAATTACTGTTGTAATATAGGAAACACAGCTGCCAATTTCAGCACAGCAAGCTCCCACAAACAGCAAAGTGATAAATGACCAGAGAATCTGTTTGACTAATGTTAGTTGCATGGTAAATATTGGCCAGGACACCATGGAGAACTTCTCTGCTCTTCCAAATATTGCCCTGGGTGTTGTTATGTCTACCTAAGGTGGCAGACAGGGCCTCGGTTTAATGTCTCATCCAAAATGCAGCACCTCCAACAGTGACACATTCCTTCAGTACTGCACTAGGGTGTCAGCATCAATTTTATGCTCAAGTCTCTGGAGTGAGACTTGAATCCATGACTTTCTGACTCAGAGGTGGGAGTGTTACCAACTGAGACACAGCTTTGTTTTACTTTCTAATTTGTCTTTTGATATAAGTTACAATTTTGAAATAATCAAAGCTGGATGAATTTATGCATGTGCTTTCTCATTCGTGCAGAGGAGTACAAGACAGGGTCATGTTGTATCAGGTGTGAATGAAGTGAGATTTCAAATAAATTAGAAAAATTAGAGGCACAGTTCTGCCATTTGCTTTCGGGGAGTTTGTCTAAATGTCACAACAACCTAATATAGAAACAGGGAAAAATAAATCTCAGTGGGTAAATTCATCACTGCCTGTAGCACTGAGTCATACACTGATTTGACATGAAATTCACCCACTGTAATTTGCATTTCCTTCCAGTCCTTGCGCTGTTAATTTCACAATCCTTCAACCTGATTGGTTAAGGAGAAGCACAGTTGTTTACCCTGTTCACCCAGGTCCCAAATGCTCAGTTTCTTTCATTGCTTGCACTTTCAGCCACGCAAAAAAATTTAAAGGCTAAAGATGCAAGAAACAGCAAACACCTTTAGATTCACTCCTATAGAAAAGATTGTGGTTCGTTCAAACCATAGTGAGAGCTGAATTAGCTGCTCTTAACCAAGGCTGCAGTGGGAGTCCTACTGACTTCAGGGCATGGAGACTTGGTCAAAGTGACAGAGGGCAACAGCTACCTATGCCAAGCTTATGGTCCACATGCATTCCTTTCCTTTCAGTAGGCACCTTCTACGGAAGCTCGCCTTGACACTCTTCCCCAGTTCAGGAAACGTTGCTCGTTTGCTTGCCATCCTATGATAAACTGGACTGACGCTCTTTGCCACCTCCTGCCATGTCCTGCTGAGCATTACGAGGGTTCGATTGCGAGGGTTTCCCTCAGCCCCCAAAATGCCCACCTCCTCTAGCAGGGCGTCCAGCCTCACTTCAATGAAGGAGGCAGTTCTTGGTGCTCAGAATTTGGCAAAGAACCACATAATGGACTTGTTAGCAAAATTGTTAGCCATGGGATTAAAGGGGCAGTGGCAGCATGGATATGAAAATGGTTACGGGGCAGAAAGCAGCGAGTAGTAGTGAATGGTTGTTCTTCAGCCCGGAGCGGGATATACAGTGGTATTTCCCAGATGTTGGTATTAGGACGACTACTTTTTTGATATGCACTAATGACCTAGACTTGGGCATACAGGGCATCATTTCAAAGTTTACAGATGATGGAAAACTCGGAAATGCGGCAAACAATGATGAGGATAGTAGCAGACTTCAGGAGAATGTGAACATACATGTGGACAGACACTTGTCAGATGAAACTTAATGCAGATGAGTGTGGTGTTGCAATTTGATAGGAGGAATGAAGCAAGGCAGCATAAAATAAATGGTGCTATTTTACAGGGATTGAGAAACAGTGCGAGCTGGGGGTGGATGTACACAAATCATTGAAGTTATCAGGACAAGTATGTTAAGAAACATACGGGATCCTTGGCTTTGTTAATCGAGGCATAGAGTACAAAAGCAAAAAAGCTATGCTAAACCTTTACAAAACACTGAATAGGCCGCAACTGATCCACTTCTGACCTTATGATGGAGGGAAGGTCATTGGTGAAGCAGCTGAAGATAGTTTGGCCCAGGAAACTACCCTGAGGAACTCCTCCAGTGATGTCCTGGGACTGAGATGATTGGTCTCCAACAACCACAGCCATCTCCCTTTGTGTTCTGTACTCATTCATCAACAAACTATTGCATCAACATCACAACACCCGTGGATATTTACTTAATGATATCATGTACAACTGCACTGATCTCTGACCCCTGAGCCAGATAGCTACATAAACACACACAGACACGCACACAAGCAGAAACTGTCATGTAAATCAATTAAGGTTACCATAGAACATTCAGAAATTCAGCTGTTTAGGACAGCAGCCAATCTGCTCACGAGAAGGAAAATTTTCTTCATGCTACTTGCATTAATTGTGCATTCTAATAAAAACTGCAATGGCCCTAATAATAAATTACCCATGACAGGCAGGTTGATAAAAGTTTGAAATTGGGGAATGTGTGCGCAAATCTGCCGTTGACACATCTGCTATATTTTTAATGACGATGGTTATGATGTGTGCCTGTGTCCCTTCTTGGAGAGGCGTCAAACTTCATTAAGGTATTTAAATCTGGCTCCCACAGTGCAATTGGGAGTCGGGTTTAAATTTAATCGTTGCCAAGTGGGCTTCCCAGGGCTCAGGACACCCGGAAGTGGAAAGAAGGTGGGATCTGCCGGCTCCACAAGGTAGGTGCCTTTCACAGTACTCCTTGTGGGTCAGGTAGAGCAGGAGTGTTGCCCTTCTGGCGACTCAGGAATCCTTCAGCCTTCCTGCTGCCGATTGCGGCTTCTCACTCACCCCTGCCACGATCAGCACCTTCCATCCCCGATCTCTCATTCCTTCCCTCCCAGCTGTCATTCCCTACACCCACTCCCGCCACCCAGTCTCTCAGGGGATGGGCTACGCTGCAGCCTCCTGCCTTTTGCTTTCCACCCCTGGCCAGCCAGTCAAAATGGAAGAAAATAAGTAAAACAAAGCCCTGCTGTTAAACATCCCCAGCCTCGCCTGGTCTTCCCCACGATACCATGTTCCCTCACTCCCTCCACATATCCCTGTAAATAATGTATCTCAAATAAAGAAAAACTTGCATTCATATAGCACCTTTGATGACCACAGGTCATCCCAAAGCATGTTACAGCCAATTAAATATTATTCTACTATAGTCACTGTAGGAGATGCAACAGTCAATCTGTGCATAGCAAGGTCCCAAAACAGCAATGAGATCATGACAAAATAATCTGTTTTTTTGGTGATGTTAGTTGAGAGGTAAACATTGGGCAGGATACCAAAGATATCTTCCTTGGTGTTTTTCCAAAAAGTGCCGTAGGATCTTTTATGTCCACCTGAGAGGGCAGACAGGGCCTTGATTTAATGTCTTATTCGAAAGATGGCGTCTCCAACAGTGCAGCACTCCCTCAGTGCTGCACTGGAGTGTCAGCTTGGAATATGTGCTCAAGCATCTAGAGTGAGACTTGAACCCAAAATCATCTGAGTATCATGAGCTGAGCCACAGCTGACACCAAGGCTTACTCTTTACTTAATACTGAAGAATAAATCATCGAGTAAGCGTGATTTACCCATTTAATAGAGGCAACTGCTTGATCCAAGGTAGACGAGATGACAACACAGAGGCTGGATGCAGACTCCACTATATTCAGCCACAGCAGTGATACTCCTTGGCAAGCCCTCCAGTATCTTGTAAACAGTTGGTGTGAGGCCAGCTGTTATCTACTCATGGTCAACCCTCGAAGTCCTCTTCTCTGTTGTCCCCAGCAGACTTGGGAGAGGGGCCATGCCCTCCCACAAGGTCCTCTCTCTTCAGCTGTTCCTGGCACTAGTAGCTGCTGCTTGTCCACTGGTGTTTCACCATGTGCAAAACCATCTAGCTCACTATCTAGCACATGCAGAGTGCTAGTGTGGGATACAGTCTCTGGAGAGGTTGAACTATCTCAGAGGGATTGTCCTCCTCCAAGGTCTGGTCTTCTGGAGGAGCTTCTTGGTGTTGAGACAACCCTCAAAGAAAGACAAAAGTGACAAGAATTAGGATGGGAAGAAGCTGGATGTGATAATATGGCAGTCTTGAGAATTCAGTTAGTTCCGAAGAAGGGTCACTGACCCAAAACGTTAACTTTGCTTCTCTTTCCACAGATGCTGCCAGACCTGCTGAGTGGTTCCAGAATTTCTTGTTTTTATTTGAGAATTCAAGTGGAAGTTGCGAAGCTTTCTGCATCTGCATTGTGTTGAATGAAGGGATATAATAGCATACAGATGCCCTGCTTATGTATAACACCAGCCTCTCCTTCCACAACCTTGCCTGTGCCAGTGAAGTCCAGGTTTCTTGTTCTGTGTGTGAGGGCAATGATCATAGGAACCCTTCCATTCATTCTATTCCTCTCCCTGACATTATGCTCAGTCTGGTCCTAAAGAGCAGGAGATAGTCAGTTAATGAGTGTGTTGAGAAAGGGAGTGGAGATGTGTGGGACTCGTGCATATAGTGGATGCATTTAGAAGTGTAGAAGAAGCAAGAGGCGTTGATGATGGAGAGGTAACAAAGGGAAACATGTGTAATGTGGTGGGCAAGGAATGGCGAGAGTAGCTGGCACTTGGGTAAGTGGTTTAGGTGAGAAGAGAATGGTATAAGTGTGTGGTTTGGAGAAAGGAAAGGAAGAGGTGAATGTGTTTGAAATAAACAAGAGAGGTGTTCTGGTGTTGCCCAGTATATTGAAGGATGTGACGGCATGGAGACCATTGTTGAGAGTGATGGGGAAGGAATGAGAAGGGTGCTGTGAGCTGCTGGTGAGAGGTAGAGAGATGAGTAGCCCAAGGAGAACCTTGGTGAGACCGCACCTGGAGCATTGTGTACAGTTTTGGTCTTCTTACCTAAGGAAGGATACACTTGCTAGAGAGGGAGTGCAATGAAGGTTCACCAGTCTGATCCCTGGGATGTCAGGATTGTCCAATGAGGAGAGATTGAGGAGACTGGGCCTATATTCGCTAGAGTTTAGAAGAATGAGAGGTGATCTCAGTGAAACATACAAAATTCTTACAGGTCCCGACAGGGTAGACACAGGAAGGATGTTTCCCTTGGCTGCGGGGTCAGGAAACAGGGGACACAGTCTCAGAATAAGAGGTAGGCCATTTAGGACTGAGATGAGGAGGAATTTCTCCACCAAGAGGGTGGTGGCTCTTTGGAATTCTCTCCCCCAGAGGGCTGTGGAGGCTCTGTTGTTGAATATATTCAAAACAGAAATTGTTAGATTTCTACATATTAAAGATATCAAGGGATAGAGAGATAGTGTGGGAAAATGGCAGGTACTCTCCCCCAGGACGTGCAGGAACACCTCCAAGATCACTGTTGGGTGGCTGAGAGGGTCAATATCAGCAGCATCACTCCACAAGACCTGGTGTCAATGCTGAAAGAGGGATAATGAACTCAGGAGAGCAGTAAGGGTAAATACATAGTAACATTGGAAGAAGAGGTAGAAGATCAGCCATGATCTGGTTGAATGGCAGAACAGGCTCGAAGGGCTGAATGGCCTACCCCTGCTCCTATTTCCTTTCTTTTCTGAACATTTTATATCCTTGCATATTCAGCATCCAGTCCTCACTTTTTAAAGCCACATTTCCGTTATTGCCACTACATCATATTCCCATACTGCTTTCTGTGCTTGTAGCTCACCAACCTTATTCACCACACTTTGTGTGTTTACACATATGCATTGTAATCCTGCCTTTGCATTCCTCGTAGACCTTTGCAGTCCACTCCCATCTAATATGGAACTACTCCCTTCTCAAGTACTGTCTAATACACCACCTAATACTTGACTATTTCTTACTCTAGTGTTGTCTGTCTCTATCAGTTCCCTGTGCACCTTGCTGTTCCTCTTTTGTATTATCTCCTGGTTCCCACACCTCTGCCAAGTTAGTTTAAGCCCTTCCCAACAGCAGTAGCAAATCATCCCACAAGGATATTTGGCCCAGCTCATTGCAGGTGCAACCTCTCTGGCCTGTACAGGTCCCATTTCTCCAGAATTGGTTCCAGTGTCCCAGAAATCTAAAGCTCACCCTCCTTGACCATCTCTCCAGCCGTGCATTCATCTGCTCTGTCCTCTTATTTCTTTACTCACTTGCCTATGGTACTGGGAGTAATCCAGAGATTACTACTACTACTAGGATCCCTAGCCAAATTGAAGTCAATGAGAATTGGGGGAAAACTCTCCACTCGTTGGAGTCATACCTAGCACAAAGGAAAATGGTTGTGGTTGATGGAGGTCAATCATCTCAGCCCCGAAACATTGCTGCAGGAGTACCTCACGGTAGTGTCCTAGGCTCAACCATCTTCAGCTGCTTCATCAATGACCTGCTATCCATCATAATATCAGAAGAGGGGTTGTTCACTGCGGATTGTACGATGTTCAGTTCCTTTCGCAATTCCTCAGGTAGTGAAGCAGTCTGTGCCCATAAAGGCCTGCTTGGGTCTGGAAGAAAAACCCAACCCGAACCCGACAGAACCACATTGGACCCAAGCCTGACTTGGCCCGAGTCCTTCCATTTTGTCCCACGCCCGACCCAACCCGCACCCAACCCAACCCGACCATAGTGCACTCATTGTCCTTACCACTTTTGGATGGATGGAACGGAAGGATGAGTGCAATGACGTCATAGAGACGCTCACTGTGCAGAATCTGTGGAGTCCGGATGTACGTTTCTGTCCTTGACGTCCCGGACTCCCAGCTCAGGCAGGCTTTTCAAATTTTGACGCTTACTTACTCAACTTCCCTTTTACTCCCAGCAGAGCAAAAGGTGTGTGTCTGACCCGGACCCGGCCCGACCTGGACCCGGCCTGACCTGACCCGAGCCCGAAAGCCGGACCCGGAAGAGTGACCCAACCCCTACCCGCCACATGTCGTCGGGTTCCATCGGGTTCGGGTCGGGATCAGGCCTTTATGTGTCCACATGCAGCAAGACCAGGATAACATTCAGGCTTGGGCTGGTAAGTGGCAAGTTACATTCAGGCAACACAAGTAATAGGCAATGACTATCTCAAATAAGAGAGAATATAACCATCTCCCCTTGACATTCAATGGCATTACCATCACTGAATCCCCCACAATCAACATCTTGGGGTTACCATTGATCAGAAAGTGAACTGGAGTAACCATATAAATACTGTGGTTACAAGAGCATGTCAGAGGCTGGGAATTCTGCAGCGAGTAACCCACCTCCTGTCTTCCCAGTGTCTGCCCACCATCTACAAAGCACAAGTCAGATGTGTGATGGAATACTCTGCACTTGTCTGGATGGGTGCATCTCCAACAACACTCAAGAAGCTCGACACCATCCAGGACAAAGCAACCCACTTGATTGGCACCCCTCCACTACCTTCAACATTCACTCCCTTCACCATTGATGCACAGTGGCAGCAGTGTCTACCATCGACACGATGCAGTGCAGCAACTCACCAAGGCTCCTTCAGTAGTACCTCCCAAATCCGCAACCTCTACCACCTAGAAGGAAAAGGGCAGCAAATGCATGGGAACACCACCACCTGCAAGTTCCCCCCCAAGCCACACACCATCCTGACTTGGAACTCTTTTGCCGTTCCTTCACTGTCACTGGGTCAATATCCTGGCACTCCCTTCCTAACAGCGTTGTAGGTATACCTTCGCCCCAAGAACTGCAGCAGTTCAAGAAGTCAACTCACCAGCAACTTCTCAAGGGCAATTAGAGCTGGGAAACAAATGCTGACCTTGTCAGCAATGTCTACATCTTTTGAAACAAATTAAAAACAAATTGCTCATGCAGCATTTCCATCCCTCATATTAAGGTGGGGGGCAGGAGTGGGGGGGGGAGTTTTAACTCCCCCTGCTCATCATAAACAGAGCGATGGGGCAATTAAAATACAGTGGGGGATGGTCTTAACTTCCTTTAATTATGTAGATTGGGATCTGATGACATCATCATGATAGTGGCCACAGGGACACAGGAATGAAGTAGCAAAGGTAAAATTTAGGATTGATGTTCGGAAGCTCTTCATCACACAAAGGGTGATCAAGATATATAATAGATTTTTAGCTGGAGTCGTGCAGCCAAAAACTCTGGAACAGTTTAAGGATCAGTTGAAACAGTAATGGTCTGTGGGATCTCTCTGTATGGATACTTTGCAATTGGTTAAATGGTCTTGGTAATCTACCTTTTGATTTTGTTTGTAACATGTCTCACAGAAGCTTACTAATAACATTATATTCTTTAGCACAGAATCTTAGACTCAACAGTACATTAAAAATTCCAACGGAGGTAGACATTGTAGAAACATAAACCAGCAATTTGCCTGTCCCCTGCACACATGGATGAGAAGATGGCACCAGTGAGGTGTTATCACTGCTGTGAAAAGCTGGATTGTAATTGCATATCCAGCATGACACTGTTGCTATTTACAGCAAAGAAACATAGACCTGAATCAGATGCTTGCACCTACTAAAGCAGATGGAAAGGAAGTCTAAGACTTCATTTATTGGGAATGCTTGAACAAAGGGAACTGCAGGACATTCCTATTAAAAGACTTACACTGCATTTCTTTTTGACAAATTCAATGATCCAATTTAGCCACACTGCATCTGATATTTTGCTCTACCAGTAGATCACCAAAAAAAATGTTTCTGAAAGAACTTAATACACATCCAAATCCTTCCTTCTTCCCTTACTGTTTAGGCAGTGATGAATCCGCTTTGCTTGGTAGGCATGAGCCTTTAAGGTGATAATTGTAATCTCTGGCAATGGAAAGGCTTACTTAAGAGTCAAATTACCGTAATTACCTGCAAACGAGAGAGACTGGAACTGCATAATTAATGTATCCGACTGTGCGGTGCCGACTACACAACACTGGCACTAAGCTGCTTTTTAAGCATGACTTTATAAATATAATCTCACAATTATGGTTAGGCCTCAGCTGGAGTATTGCGTCCAATTCTGGGCATCACACTTTAGGATGAATATCTAGGCCTTGGAGATGGTGCAGAGGTGATTTACCAGACTGGTGCCAGGGATGAGGGACCTCAGTTATGTGATGGGACTACAGAAGGTGGGATTGTTCTTCTTATAGCAGAGAAGGTTATTGGAAGATTTAATAGAGGCGTTGAACATTATGAAGGATTTTGATACAGCACATAGGGAGAAACTGTTACCACTAGCAGCTGGATTGGTAACCAGATGACATAGATTTAAGATAAATGGGAAAAAAAGAGGGGAGATAAGGAGACATTTTTCAACAACTTGCTACATAAAAGTATTTCTCCTCATCTCAGCCCTGGTTCTTTAGAATTTAATATTGACAAATGTAGTGTCATGCATCCGTACAGGGCTAAGGGCAAGTATGTGTATGCCATTGAGGATTCCGAATCAAAGACAACAGAATGGGAAAAGGATCTAGGAATTATATCACATGAATTTCTAAAGATTCATGAAGAGTGCCATGAGGCTATATTAAAGGCGAACAGAGAATTGGAATATATTGCTAGAATGATCCAACATCAAACAAAAAAATACCATAATGCTCTTGTACTGACCTTGGTTATGCCTCATCTATTTATTCTCATTTTATTCTAGAAAAGCAAAGATTTCAGGGAGATTTCATGCATGCCTTCATTGCCTCTAGACTTGGCTATTCCAACACATTCCTGGCTGGTCACCCACATTCTACTGTTCGTAAACTTGAGGCCATCCAAAACTCTGCTGCCTGCATCTTAACTCGCACCAAGTCCTGTGACCTTATCACCCCTGTGCTCGTTGACCTACATTGACTCCCAGTCAAGCAATATCTTGATTTTAAAATTTTCATCCTTGTTTTCAAATCCCTCTATGGCCTATCTCTGTAATCTCTTCCAGCCCCACTACCCTCCAAGATACCTGCACTCCTCTAATTCAGGCCACTTGTGCATCCCTGATTTTAATTGCTCCACTACTAGTGGCCACGCCTTCAGTTGCCAAAGCCCTGAGCTCTAGAATACCCTCCCTATATCTCTCCGCCTCGCCACCTTGCTTTCCTCCTTTAAGATACTCCTTAAAACCTATCCCTTCAACCAAGATTTTGGTCTTCTGACCTAATATCTCCTTTTGTGGCTTGGTATCATACTTTGTTTTATCATGCTCCTGCAAAGTGCCTTGGGACGTTTTATTACTTTAAAGGTTCCATATAAATATAAGTTGTTGTTGTAAACATGATTGAGGTGTTTAAAAAAGCAAAGAAACTAAACTGTTTCCACATGGATAGACTATTCCAGTTAGACGGATTAAAGGAAAACCAGGGACTTTATGTACGCGTAGAATTACTTTTGATTTCACAAGGTTGTCATTCTCATTGAAAGCCATTGACCTTTGGAGCAAATGCAGAGACTGTTGATGTGGTCCCAGTTCTCAAGGGGAGTTGGTTCAGTTCCTCACTGTGGCAGAGTGCAAAAGGTATGTGTAATATTGGACTATGTGTCACTTGATTACTGTGAACTGGAACTGGTTTAGATCACCTTCGGGGATTGGAGAGGAATTTTCTAGATTTATTTCCCCTGAATTTATTTTCCCTGGCTGTTTTATTATGTTAAAGGCATTATATAAAGACAAGTTGTTGTTGTTGAAATGGCTTAGGGATTTTAAATATATATGTATATATACATTGGCCTCTCAGGAGATTATGGGAGAGATGATGGCGGTGGCAAGGGGTGGGGGCTGGGGGGAATGTGCAGGTGTGCAGCAATGGGGATCATAATGGTAAAGGGACAGGGTCAATGGTCCAGCTGCTCATTTCCTGTTTGCCACTTTTATATCTTTATAGATCTTGTATGCTTCTCATAGCTGCCCTGCTCTGACCTGAACCCACTGCTTCCTCATATTATACGTATTCAGAGTAATAACTGCATTTATATACGTGCCTATCACATTGACATAATGTACTATTTTTGGATGAAGTGGACAAGCAGTGTCGCACGAATTGCAATGGGATGAATAAAACCGTTAATCTATTCGTTTATTTGTTCTCCAAACATAAAATTCGTAGTTGCTCTGAGAAGGTGGTAGTGGGTCCTTTACTGATTCATTTTCACAATTGAGTGGTTTACTAAGCCACTTTGGAGGGCATTTGAAGTCAACCACAGAATGTAAGGTTGGAGTCACAAGCAGACCATACCAGTTCGAGATGATGTTTCGATCCCTGGAGGATAGTGAACCAGTTGGGTGGTGAAAGATAATCTTTCAGGGTAATCATGTCCCTGGTGCCAGCCCACAGATTACCAGGTATAATAAATTCAATTTCACAAATCATGACCAGATAGGTGGCTAGTCCAGAACCACTTTGTTCTGTACTCGTGTTCTGTATTCAGATAGTGCCATGGAATCTTTAAAATCTATGGAGCAAGCAGTAAATTGGACTTGCTGTCCATGTGCAGTGTCAAGGACCAGAGGGCTGTAGGCACCCATGGAACCATCTCCCAGCAGCAGCCAGCACTTTCAGGAGAGGAGGGAATGCTTAGATTTTGAAACAGTAGAGGCAGTGAGTGTGGCCACCTTGTGAGGATGATTCTGGACCAGCAACTCAGGGGTAATAAGTTCTAAATCCCACCAAGTTATGAAGCTGAACATAGAAAATCTGGTATTTTGTGGCTGTCACCAGAAAGAAATGACCATGAAAACTGCTGGATTGCCATAAAAGCTCAACTGGTTCATTATTGTCCTTCAGGGAAGGGAACCTGCCACCCTAACTAGTGTAGAAACATAGAAACATAGAAAATAGGAGCAGGAGTAAGCCATTCGGCCCTTCGAACCTGCTCTGCCATTCATTATGATCATGGCTGATCATCCAACTCAGTAACCTGTTCCCGTTTTCGCCCCATACCCTTTGATCCCTTTAGACCCAAGAGCTATATCTAACTCCTTTTTGAAAACATACGATGTTTTGGCCCCAACTGCTTTCTGTGGTAGCGAATTCCACAGGCTCACCACTCTCTGGGTGAAGAGATTTCTCCTCATCTCAGTCCTGAAAGGTTTACCCCGTATCCTTAGACTATGACCCTGGTTCTGGACTCCCCCACCATCGGGAACATCCTTCCTGCATCTACCCTGTCAAGTCCCGTTAGAATTTTATAGGTTTCTATGAGATCCTCCCTCACTCTTCTGACCTCCAGCGAATATAATCCTAACCGACTCAATCTCTCCTCATATGTCAGTCCCGCCATCCCAGGAATCAGTCTGGGAAACCTTCGCTGCACTCCCTCTATAGCAAGAACATACTTCCTCAGATAAGGAGACCAAAACTGCACACAATATTCCAGGTGTGGCCTCACCAAGGCCCTGTATAATTGCAGCAAGACATCCCTGCTCCTGTACTCGAATCCTCTCGCTATGAAGGCCAACATACCATTTGCCTTTCTTACCGCCTGTTGGACTTGCATGCTTACCTTCAGTGACTGGTGTATGAGAACACCCAGGTCTCGCTGTATATTCCCCTCTCTCAGTTTATAGCCATCCAGATAATAATCTGCCTTCCTGTTTTTGCTACCAATGTGGATAACCTCACATTTATCTACATTATACTGCATCTGCCATGCATTAGCCCACTCACTCAACTTGTCCAGATCACCCTGAAGCCTCTCTGCATCCTCCTCACAACTAACCCTCCCCCCCAGTTTGGTGTCATCTGCAAATTTGGAGATATTACATTTAGTTCTCTCATCTAAATCATTAATGTATATTGTGAATAGCTGGGGTCCTAGCACCGATCCCTGCAGTACCCCACTAGTCACTGCCTGCCATTCCGAAAAAGAACCATTTATCCCTACTCTTTGTTTCCTGTCCACCAACCAATTTTCTATCCATCACAATACACTAACCCCAATCCCATGCGCCTTAATTTTACACACTAATCTCTTACGTGGGACTTTGTTGAAAGCCTTCTGGAAGTCCAAATAAACCACATCCACTGGCCCCCCCTCATCAACTCTACTAGTTACATCCTCGAAGAATTCTAGTAGAGTGTAACTCCTGGTACCATCAGAGAAGCTGGATTTAAGGAAAGAGAGTAATAATTTTAATTTATATAGAGCCTTTCACAATCAAGCATGTTTCAAAGCAGTCTACAGCCAATCACGTCCTTTTGAATCATGGTCACTGATGTAATGTAAGAAACATAACAGCCAATCTGCCAACAGAAAGATCCTAGAGACAGCAATATAATGACCAGATAATATGTTTTTTAGTGACACTGCTTGAGGGACAAATATTGGACAGGATGTTAGGGAGAATGCAATGTCTTTGGAGAGAGAAACAGAGTTAACATTTCAGGTCAATGCCCTTTTGTCAGAACTCTGTATTTCCAGGATTTTCTGCTTCTATTTCAGATTTCCACTGCATCCACGGTACTTGGCTCTTGTGCCCTAGGGGACAATGCCCCTGCTCTTATTCAATCTTTTACATACACCTGAGAGGGCAGATGGGGCCTCGGTTTAATGTCTCATTGGAATGACAGCACCTCCGACAGTGCAGCACTCCCTCAGTAATGCACTGGAGTGTCAACCTAGATTATTTGTTTTGGTCTCTTGAGTGGGACTTGAACCCACGAATGAGAGAGGGATGGGCAATAATCGCTGTCTTCCCAGCTCACATCCCAAGAATAATTTTTTTAAAAATGGAGCTCAGTCTATAAGGTGTGACCTCCTCTGTTTAAAACCAAATATAAATATATATATATGAATGTTAAGCATTTTGCCACTGGAGGAAATGGAGCACTTATAAGTTATTTCATTAACGTGAGAAAAGTGATGCTGTCTGGCACGGAAGCTGAAATTACTGGCTGTACAATAGCTCATGCTGCCAAGTAGAACTGAAACACAGGCTGCTGTTCTGCTAAGTGGCACATGGAATTATTCCGTAAAGTGTTTGAGTGGCTCTGATACGGCACCAGCTGACAGCTTCTCACCCTCTGTACTGAGACTGTACAGCTGTTGGATGATCGGGCAGGAGCCAATTACTCAAATATTCATTGAACACCCCAACATCGCCGCATTCCAGATTGCAAAGCACTGACTTAACTTTGCTGAAAAGCGGCAGATTCCTGAGCCCTGTCGAGATGAGAATGTCAGAAAGGTTCTCCTATGAAGCACTAGCAATACTAAAAATAAACCACTCAAGTGATACTTCATTGTTATTTTAGCATTAAATTGCTGTTCACCAACCAGTCCCATTTCTATGCACTTATTACATACAGACACCTCAGAGTACTCTATAGAGTGGTGTAATGGGGTGGAGGGAGAGTGGAGTGGCTGGTATGGGCGGATGGAAGGCAAAAGGTCATCAAGAATAAGACCATGTTCAAAGAGGACAGTTTTAGGGAGGATGTTGAGTGCAGGAAAGGTGGTGGCAGGGAGGGAGTTCCAGAGGGTGGGAACTAGGCTTCTGAAGGTGCAGGTACTAATGGTGGAGCACACGGGGCAGAAAGTGAGAAGTAGACATGTTTTGCACAGTGAGTGGAGAGTTGGGAAGAGGCAGAGGCAGTAGAGCGCAGGCCATCAAATATGGACACAAGAAGTACCTGTCAAAGGGCTACATTTATGTTTGGTATCATTACACACATAACAATGGTCACTGAAATGTTTCAATGATATGATAAGGCACTATACAAATGAAAATCATTTTCCTTCTTTCTTGTTCTTTCTGAAGAGGCTGTTGGAGGTTTTGTGGAATGCATTACAGAAGGATCAACAATTTCGCCATCTAATACCTGGATACTTCTGAGTAATTGTGTGTAACTTTTAGCAGTCAGCCAATGGGAGTGACTCCTTCATTTCCCACCTGGATTGACTATAGGACCATTGGACAGTCGAAACTATTAAGACAAAAGATTGTGCCTATGTCCCAGTCGGTCATATTGCTACCCTAGGCCAACGGTGGACAGCGGGAAATATAGGAGGGTAAGTGTCAGCATGTCTCAATGGTAGCACTCTAATCGTCAGAGTCTGAGGGTTGTACATTCAAGTCCTAGTCATCCGCCTTGAGCGCTTAATGTAGATTGACAGTCCAGTGTGTTATTGAGGGAGTGCTGCATTGTCGGAGGTGCTATCGTTTGCTCTAGCAAAGAACTGGCACAGACATGATGGGCCAAATAGCCTCCCCTCTTTGGCAGGTTTGTGATGGGTCTGGTCCTAACATCTGAAAATGTGAAATAGCTACTAACCTGCTGCAATTTCGTTCTAGGACCTTCATTGGCCACTCAGGGTGCTTTGAAGGCCAGAAAACCACTTTTCCTTGGCTTACCTCTGCTGGGAGTATAGGTTCTGGTGCAACGTTTAAAAAGGCAGCATCTCATTTCAGTGAGATGGCGGATAGAGCAGCAGAATCAGTGGAGGTGCTGCCTGCAGCAGTGAGGGTCAAGAGGGACCTCCTGATGGACAGTGAGGGCAAAATATCTCATAGAACAGTGGTGCAGGCTGTCTGGAAGGATGTGATTGGCGGTATATAAATGCAATTTCTTTCTTCCAAACTCCAGCGCAAGGGAGGTAGAATTCCTACTTGGTAGTCCAGTGCTATAGAAAGAACTTGCATTTATTTAGCACCATATCAGGACATCCCAAAACACTACACAATATTTTGAAATGATGTTGTTATGGAAGAAAATGCAGCAGTCAATTTGCACACAGCTCTACTGCCACAGATAACAAATGAGACGAATAGCCAGTCAGTTTTGTCTGAATACTGGTCAAAACTTTCAGATTTTCAAATAGTACCTGGAGTCTCTTTGCTCCTAAACAGGTAGATTATGCTCCAGTTTAACATGTGATGTCCCAATAATGGAGCATTCCCTCAGTACTATACAAATGTGACGGTCTAAATTATACACTGAAGTCCGAGTGGAGTTGCCAACTCACCACCTTCTTACTCAGAGGTGACAGACAAATTGCCACTTCTGCTTATTAAATGACCACAATGACATTTCTTGTTTTGGAGTTGAATCTGTATTGTGCTCATTCACATGGTAAATGTGCTGGCTAAACGGATTTTCTTCCATTCCTGCCTGTGTAAATGAGCACTGGGTTTTTCTGTTTGCTGCTTAATTCTTATCTGCGGCTAGCACTGGGCTTGCCACACCTGTTCAAACACTGATATTAGCATTTTAATTTTAGGTGACCACCGCAGTTGTTTGAGTAATAAATGGCTTTCAGCCAATCGCACATGGTACAAATGTACAAATGCCCACGAAAGCCAAACACAGCCTGCAACCCTCCATAGATTACAGGTGATTAAATCACAAATTAAATGGCTTTACATTTTGATCTTTAATATCAGTTATTGAATTAACATCTTTTATATTCCATTTTGGCTGGCTTAACTGACAGTTCTCAAGCTCCAGTGCTACAAGGTCATTTATTATCTGTTGAAATTTGTTCAGAGTTGAGAAACCTAAGCAAATGGCCAAGGCCTACTGCGTAACACAGCACTAAGGTTGAAAGGAGGAGAGAAAATAAAGTAAACCAAGAAATTGCACGGATAGGGTTTTACATAGCAACAGGGTTAGGGCATTCAACCCTTTGAGCCTGTTTTGCCATTCAGTTAGATCATGGCAGATCTGTAGCTCAACCCCATTTACCCGCCTTTTCCCTTCATACCCTTACCTAAAAAAAATCGATCTCTGTTTTGAAATTTTCAATTGACTCCCACCGTCAACACCATTTTGGGGGAGACAATTCCAGATTTCCACTACCCTTTGGATGAAGAAGTGCTTCTTGACATCATCCCTGAATGGTCTCGTTCTAATTTTAAGGTTATGTCCTCATGTTCTGGACTCTCCGAATCAGAGGAAATTGTTTTCTCCATTTACCCTATCAAATCCTTTAATCATCTTAAATACTTCAATTAGATCACTCCTTAATCTCCTATACTCAAGGGAATACAAGAGGAAGACGAAGGTTGGTGGAGGGTGAATATATTTAAGATAAAGAACCATTCAGAAAGGTCCATTTCATTGTAGGCAGGTATCATTCTCTTTGGAAGCAAATGAGGCTGGAAGAGCAGTGATATTCAGCTCATGTGGGACGTGCCAGGAAACAAACCCTGGGAGGACATGACAGACAAGGTCAATAACAATACCACCAGTTTTAAAACCTGGTGTGAGCTTAGAAGACATTTCCTTGCTGTGGAAAAACACTGGAGCAGAAACTAGTCTTCACAAAGTAAGCATGAACTCATGCAAAGTCAAATCTAAGTTAATTTAAATCTTCACCTTTGCATTTGTCCCCTTTAGCACACAGGACAAGAAGTGTAAGTATTAGGAATGGTGGCTGGTGCAACACACATTGAATGTAGCAGACAATTTATTATATATCGGGCAGATGTAATGAATTCTCAGCAAGTAATTTCTGTAATGTTCAGTGAGAGAGTGTGTGAGTGCTCGTACAAATGCGATTGCGTTAAGTGTGTTTGTTTGCTAGAATTATAAGGTTTCATGTTTTGCTATTGGACATTTCCAATGGTTGCTAGTCAGACTTCATGTACTAATGTTAGCTCACTTTCTGCTCAGGCAGATACATGGGGTCCTTCCTCCACCATGGCCACAACATGGGTGCAGTCCTCATTCTTTTTTATATTGCAATGGATCTTCAATTACAGACATTGACATATAATATATTCATATTATGTATATGGTGCTGTATACAGTGCACATTGTGGGACCGAGTAAGCTTTACTATGTGGTTGGGATTCTGGTGAGCATGAGAACTGATTCCAGTGGTGGTTTAGTCACATACTGCTGTGCTTGTATGCGATAATCAGTGCCTGATGAAGTTACCCTGTTTGGGCTGGCAAACATAGTCCAGATGTGTCACTTATATGAGGGATGCCATGAGCACACCAGCTAACCACTGGTAGTGGAGGAACAGAAGACAGATTTCAAGGGATCACAGAATTTACAGAATTGATACACCACAGAAGGAGGCCATTCTGCGCTGGAGCAATTTACCTAGTGCCACGCCTCCACCTTCTCCCTATAGCCCTTCACATTCTTCCTTTTCAGATGACAATCCAATTCCCTCTCGAATGCCTCGATTGAATCTGTCTCCACCATACTATCAGGTAGTGCATTCCAGATCCTAACCACTTGCTGCGTGAAAAAGTTTTTCCTTATGTTGTCGTTGCTTCCTTTGCCAATTACCTTAAATCTGTGGCCTCTTATTCTCAATCCTTTCACAAAAAGCTATTGGCAACCTTCCGACTGTAGTACTGAAGACTTCTACTCCAGAACTAGCTGCGCCCCTAGCCAAGCTTTTCCAGTATAGCTACAACACTGGCATTTACCTGACAATGTGGAAAAGTGGAATTCTACAGCGAGTAACCCACCTCCTGACTCCCCAACCCTGTCTACCATCTACAAGGCACAAGTCAGGAGTGTGATGGAATATATTCCACTTACCTGGATGAGTGCATCTTCAACAACACTCAATGCTATCCAGGACACAGCAGCCTGCTTCATTGGCACCCCATCCACCACCTTAAACATTCACTCCCGTCACCACCGATGCACAGTGGCAGCGGTGTGTACCATCCATAAGATGCACTGCAGCAACTCACCAAGGCTCCTTCAACAGCACCTTCCAAACCTGCAATCTCTACCAACTAGAAGGATAAGAGTAGCAGATGCAAGTTCCCCTCCAAGTCACACACTATCCTGACTTGGAACTAGATCACTGTTCCTTCATTGTCCCTGGATCAAAATCCAGGAACTCCCTCTCTAACAGCATTGTGGGTGTACCCGCACCAGATGGACTTGCAGTGGTTCAAAAGGCAGCTCACACCATCTTCTCAAGGGCAATTCGGGATGGGCAATAAATTCTGGGCTTTGCTAGCGATACCCACATCCCATGTAATGAATAAAAAAAACAATGGGAACGGTTTTTCCCTATCTACTCTGTCCAGTCCCCTCATGATTTTGAATACCTCTATCAAATCTCCTTACTTACCTTGCAGCGGAGAGGACTTGATGGTCCTCTCAGGGCAAGTGTGAGGTGTGTTTCTTTGGGATTTAGTTTATTTTTGGGGAGATTGTAGCACCAGCTTCAACTCTTCACCCTGTTGGTGTTGGAGTTCCCTGTGATTATTGTTTTCATGCTGGTTCAGGCCTTGATGCTTATCCATGAAAGACTTTAAGTAAATGGCTACAACCAACACCAGAGCTCCAGGCCAGGGGGTATGTAACACCGTTAATATGGGGGTGAAAACAGTGAAGGAAATGCACCCATGGATCGTGCCTTCTTCCTTAAGCGAGTCATAGAGTTATACAGCACAGAAACAGGTCCTTCGGCCCATCGTGTCTGTGCCAGCCATCAAGCACCTATCTATTCTAATCCCATTTTCCAGCACTTGGCCCGTAGCCTTGTATGCTATGGCGTTTCAAGTGCTCATCTAAATACTTCTTAAATGTTGTGAGGATTCCTGCCTGTACCACCCCTTCAGGTTGTGTGTTCCAGATTCCAACCACCCTCAGGGTGAAATTTTTTTTCCTCAAATCCCCTCTAAACCTCCTGCCCCTTACCTTAAATCTATGCCCCCTCGTTATTGACACCTCCGCTAAGGGAAACAAATTTCTTCCTATCTATCCTATCAATGCCCCTCATAATTTTGTATACTTCAATAAGGTCCCCCCTCAGCCTACTCTGCTCTAAGGAAAACAACCCTAGCCGATCCAGTCTTTCTTCATAGCTGAAATGCTCCAGCCCAGGCAACATCCTGGTGAATCGCCTTTGCACCCTCTCCAGTGCAATCACATCCTTCCTATAGTGTGGTGCCCAGAACTGTACACAGTACTTCAGCTGTGGCCTAACTAGCTTTTTATACAGCTCCAGCATATCCTAACTGCTCTTATATTCTATGCTTCGGCTAATAAAGGCAAATATCCCATAAGCCTTCCTAACCACCTTATCTACCTGTGCTGCTGCCTTCAGTCATAGAGTCATAGAGTGATAGAGAGATGCAGCACTGGAACAGGCCCTTCAGCCCACCGAGTCTGTGCTAACCATCAACCACCCATTTATACTAATCCTACATTAATCCCATGTTCCCTACCACATCCCCACCTTCCCTCAATTCTCCTACCACCTACCCAGTGATCTATGGACAGATACACCAAGGCCCCTCTGACCCTCTGTACTTCCTAGAGTCCTACCATCCATTGTATATTCCCTTGCCTTGTTAGTCCTCCCAAAATGCATCACCTCACATTTCTCAGGATTAAATTCCATTTGCCACTGCTCCGCCCATCTTACCAGCCCATCTATATCGTCCTGTAATCTAAGGCTTTGCTCCTCAGTATTTATGGCACCACTAATTTTCGTGTCATCTGAGAACTTACTGATCATACCTCCTATATTCACATCTAAATCATTAACTACACTACAAACAGCAAGGGTCCCAGCACCGATCCCTGTGGTACACCACTAGTCACAGGCTTCCACTCGCAAAAACAACCCTTGACCATCACCCTCTGCCTCCTGCCACTAAGCCAATTGTGGATCCAATTTGCCAAATTGCCCTGGATCCCATGGGCTCTTACCTTCTTAACCAATCTCCCTTATCAAAAGCCTTACTGACGTCCATGTAGACTACATCAACTGCCTTACCCTCATTTACACATCTGGTCACCTCCTCGAAAAATTCAATCAAATTTGTTAGGCATGATCTCCCCCTGACAAAGCCATGCTGACTATCCTTGATTAATCCCTGCCTCTACAAGTGGAGATTAATCCTGTCCCTCAGAATTTTTTCCAATATTTTCCCGACCACTGATGTTAGACTCACTGGCCTGTAATTACCTGGTCCTTGCTACCCTTCTTTAATAATGGTACCACATTTGCTGTCCTCCAATCCTCTGGTACCTCTCCCGTGGCCAGAGAGGATTTGAACATTTGTGTCAGAGCCCCTGCTATCTCCTCCCTTGCCTCACATAGCAGCCTGGGATACATCTCAACTGGGCCTGGGGATTTATCCACTTTTAAGCCCACTAAAACATCTAATCCTTCCCCCCTTTCAATGCCAATTCGTTCAAGTATATCACAATACAGTATATCTGCAAGGTGATTGGTTGGGTGAGCAGCAGCTGTTAGTGCATTTAAATAGCTTAAAAAAAGGAAAGATTCTTTTGTTGAAAAAAAAACCTCTAGTTACAAGGTGAGTACTACTAAAGTGCTTTTTTAAAATTCAGTGTAACTTATTAAGGACTTTAGATTGTAATGGGTAGAACAAAGCCCCTAGTGTAATTAGTATTTTTTAATTAAGGGAGTGACTAATTAATCTAAGGGTAAGTCATGGCAGGAGAGCTCACACCCGTGATATGCTCCTGTGCAATGTGGGAAATCAGAGACGCTTCCAGTGTCCCTGATGACCATGTGTGCAGGAAGTGTATCCATCTGCAGCTACTGGCTACCTGCATTATGGAGCTGGAGTTGCAGGTGGATTCACTGTGGAGCGTCCGTGATGCTGAGAACATCGTGGATAGCATGTTTAGTGAGGTGGTCACACCGCAGGTATGTAATAGGAGTAATAGGCGCAGACAGGTAGTGCAGGAGTCCCCTGTGGCCATTCCCCTCTCAAACAGATATACCACTTTGTATATTGTTGGGGGGATGACCTCCAAGGAGAAAGCAGTAACAGCCAAGTTCGTGGCACCACGGAGGGCTCTGCTGCACAGTAGGGAAGGAAAAGGGGCAGAAGAGCTATAGTGATAGGGGATTCTATCGTAAGGGGTGCAGATAGGCATTTCTGTGGCCACAAACGAGACTCCAGGATGGACCCTCCCTGGTGCTAGAGTCAAGGATGTCATGGAGCGGCTGCAGGACATTCTGAAGGGGGAGGGTGAGCAGTCAGAGGTCGTGATACACATTTGGTACCAACGACATAGGTAGAAAGAGGGATGAGGTCCTGCAACAAGAATTTAGGGAGCTAGATAGCAGATTAAAAAGCAGGACCTCAAAGGTTGTAATCTCTGGATTACTCCCGGTGCCATCTGCTAGTGAGTATAGGAATTGGAGGATAGAGCAGATGAATGCATGGCTGAGGAGGTGGTGCAGGAGGGAGGGCTTTAGTTTCCAGGATCACTGGGTCTGTTTCTGGCAAAGGTGGGACCTGTACAAGTTGGACGGGTTGCACCTGAACCGGAATGGGACCAAAATCCTTGCTGGGAGGTTTGCTAGTGCTGTTGAGGGGGTGGTTTAAACTAATTTGGCAGAGGGATGGGATACAGAGTGGAGGGGATGAGGCACAGCCAAAGATGGAAGAGAAACTGAGTCAGTCTGGAAGGCAGAGCAAATATAGACCTGTTAAGGTACAAGTGAAAAATGCAAGGCTGGATTGCATTTACTTTAATGCAAGGAACCTTACTAATAAGGCAGTTAAATTGAGGGCATTGATTCGTACATGGGATTATGATATTATTGCTATCACAGAGACATGGTTGAGGGAGGGGCAGGACTGGCAACTCAATATTCCAGGGTATAGAATCTTCAGACGTGATAGGGGAGGGGATAAAAGAGGAGGTGGCATTGCACTGTTGATCAAGGAGTCAATTACTACAGTAAGGAGGGATGATAACTTAGAAGGTTCCTCAAATGAGGGCATATGGGTAGAACTTAAGAACAAAAAGGGGGCAATCACTTGGCTGGGCGTGTACTACAAGCCTCCAAACAGTCAGGGAGAGATAGAGGAACAGATATATAGGCAAATCTCGGAGAGGTGTAAAAATAATAGGGTAATAATAGTAGGGGATTTCAACTTACCTAATTTCAACTGAGATAGTCTTAGTGCAAAATGCTTAAATGGGAAGGAATTCTTAAAATGCATAGAGGAGAGCTTTTTGAGCCAGTACGTAGAAAGTTCTACAAAAGAAGGGGCAGTACTGGACCTAATCCTAGGGAATGAAGCTGGACAAGTGGTAGAAGTATCAGTGGGGGAGCATTTCGGGGATAGTGACCATAACTCTGTAAGATTTAAGGTAGTTATGGAAAAGGACAAAGACGGACCAGAAATAAAGGTACTGAATGGAGGGAAGGCCGATTTCAATTTGATAAAAAACAGGATCTGGCTAAAGTGGACTGGGAGCAGCTACTTGTAGGAAAGTCTACATCAGGCCAGTGGGAGTCATTCAAAGAGGAAATATTGAGGGTTCAGAGCCAACGTGTACCCGTTAAGGTGAAGGGCAGGACCATCAAGTCCAGGAAACCCTAGATGTCAAGGGATATAGAGTATTGGATCAGGAGAAAAAAGGAGGCTTATGGCAGGTTCGGAGTGCTGAAAACAGCAGAAGCATTAGAGGAGTATAGAAAGTGTAGGGGGGTACTTAAAAAAGTAATTAGGAGAGCAAAGAGGGGACATGAAAAAACATTGGCGGGCAAGATAAAGGAAAATCCTAAGGTGTTTTATAAGTATATTAAGGGCAAGAGGATAACCAGGGAAAGAGTAGGGCCCATTAGGGACCAAAGTGGCAATGTGTGTGTGGAGCCAGAGGACATAGGTGAAGTTTTAAATGATAACTTTTCATCTGTTTTCACTGTGGAGAATAACGATGTAGGTGTAGAGATCAGGGAGGGGGATTGCGATATACTTGAACATATTAACATTGAAAGGGAGGAAGTATTAGATGTTTTAGCGGGCTTAAAAGTGGATAAATCCCCAGGGCCAGATGAGATGTATGCCAGGCTATTATGTAAGGCAAGGGAGGTGATAGCAGGGGCTCTGACACAAATTTTCAGATCCTCTCTGGCCACGGGAGAGGTGCCAGAGGATTGGAGGACAGCGAATGTGGTACCATTATTCAAGAAGGGTAGCAGGGATAAACCAGGTAATTACAGGCCGGTGAGTCAAACATCAGTGGTTGGGAAACTAATGGAAAAAGTTATGAGCGACAGGATTAATCTCCACTTGGAGAGGCAGGGAATAATCAGGGATAGTCAGCATGGCTTTGTCAGGGGGAGATTGTGTCTAACTAACTTGATTGAATTTTTCGAGAAGGTGATTAGAGGTGTAGATGAGGGTAAAGCAGTTGATGTAGTCTACATGGACTTCAGTAAGACTTTTGATAAGATCCTGCATGGGAGATTGGTCAAGAAGGTAAGAGTCCATGGGATCCAGGGCAATTTGGCAAATTGGATCCAAAATTGGCTTAGTGGCAGGAAACAGAGGGTAATGGTCAAGGGTTGTTTTAGCAAGTGGAAGCCTGTACCACAGGGATTGGTGCTGGGACCCTTGCTGTTTGTAGTATTCACTAATTATTTAGATGTGAATATAGGAGGTATGATAAGTAAGTTCACAGATGACATGAAAATTAGTAGTGTCGTAAATAGTGAGGAGGAAAGCCTTAGATTACAGGACGATATAGATGGGCTGGTAAGATGGGCGAAGCAGTGGCAAATGGAATTTAATCTTGAGAAGTATGAGGCGATGCATTTTGGGAGGACTAACAAGGCGAGGGAATATACAATGGATGGTAGGACTCTAGGAAGTATAGAAGGTCAGAGGGACATTGGTGTACTTGTCCATAGATCACTGAAGGCAGCAGCACAGGTAGATAAGGTGGTTAGGAAGGCATATGGGATACTTGCCTTTATTAGCTGAGGCATAGAATATAAGAGCAGGGAGGTTTTGATGGACCTGTATAAAAAGCTAGTTAGGCCACAGCTGGAGTACTGTGTACAGTTCTGGGCACCTCTCTATAGGAAGGATGTGATTGCACTGGAGAGGGTGCAGAGGAGATTCACCAGGATGTTGCCTGGGCTGGAGCATTTCAGCTATGAAGAGAGACTGAAAAGGCTAGGGTTGTTTTCCTTAGAGCAGAGAAGGCTGAGGGGGGACATGATTGAGGTATACAAAATTATGACGGGCATTGATAGGTTAGATAGAAAGAAACTTTTTTCCCTTAGCAGAGGGGTTAATAACCAGGGGGTATAGATTTAAGATAAAAGGGCAGGAGGTTTAGAGGGGATTTGAGGAAACATTTTTTCACCCAGAGGGTGGTTGGAATCTGGAACACACTGCCTGAAGGGGTGGTGGAGGCAGGAACCCTCATACCATTTAAGAGTATTTAGATGAACACTTGAAAAGCCATAGCATACAAGGCCACGGGCCAAGTGCTGGAAAATGGGACGAGAATAGTTAGGTGCTTGATGGCCAGCACAGACACGATGGGCCGATGGGCCTGTGTCTGTGCTATATAACTCTTTGACTCTAATCCCCCTCCCTGATCTCTACACCTACGTTGTCCTTCTCCATAGTGAACAAAGATGAAAAATAATCATTTAATCATTCTGCAACCAGTACCTCCCCAGCAGTGGCTACTTTCATGGGATATTAAAGAATGTGGTGGGATGCATGAAATTCCTGAAAGTCTTGAAGGAGAGAGGAAACCAGGCGTCGCAGTCGATCCTCACGGTGGAGCCGCTCTTTATGCTGCCATCACAACAGAACCAGGTGGTGACCATTCACCTCTACAACCCCTTTGTTCCTGTCATGGATGTACTCACTTTCCTCACCAGGTATGTCGAGATTGCCGGAAGCGGCACCGAAGTCAAGGAGCCGTTCGTGATTTGGAACATCACACATCAGGTCAAGGTGACCTTGAACGTGGATGCCAGTGGAGCCATCCTCCACCCTCCCTCCAGCTTCACTATCGGGGGAAGTCGGGACTACTTGGTCCACGCGGGGCAGCCCAGTGTTTGTCATGCCTGGAGAAGATCTGGTCATGTGGCAGCCAAATGCAGCACCGTGCTCTGCAAGCACTGCAGGCAGGAAGGCCACCAGACAAAGGACTGCAAGCAGTGCAAGTGCGGCAACCTTTGTGGTGGTTTAGGCCACCTCTACAAGACCTGCCCAAAACGTTGCATCAGTTATGCACAGGAGGCAAGAATCAAGAAGCGGCACAAGGAGGGAACAGCAAAGGTGTCTGCTGCTGCAAAGGAGACCAGCAAACCTCCCCCCACCAAGGCCCCCAGCAAGGAAAATCTGACAAAGAAGGACAGGGAGTAGAAGGAAGAGGGTGCCAAACACCAGCACTGCCCTGAGCCTCCCTCTCAGCAGACAGAATCAATGCAAGAGGAACCAGCAAAGGGACAAGCAGGTGAGTGGCAAGTAGTTAAGAGGAAAACCACAAAGTAGAAGACCCAAAAAAGGAAACAGGCCACCCCATAAGGAGGCTTATGTCTGAAATCGACTACAGTGGCTGCTCCACATTGGATGAGGAAGGGCAGGAAAGACGACACCAGCATAAGAAGCGGCAGAATGCACAGGAGATGGAGGACAAGGTCCTCCAGCTCTGGAACACTGGACGCAGCAAAGGGCCCAGCGCACCCCAACCCCAAAGCGCCAAGTGCAGTATGACACCCGGTGCACCCCAGCTCCGGAAAGCCGGGAGCAGCGAGATACCCAGCGCACCCCCGCTCCAGGAAGCTGGGAGCTTCAACATCCTCGAGGAGGAACAGACGGAAAACATAGCACCAACGAAGGACAATCCAAATCTCACTGCTTACAAGACCCCCTCCGATGTCACCCCAGCAGAAAAACCCTTCATGGGTGACCAGGATGGTTTTCTCAGCTCCATAACACTGCAACAGTTTGTGAACACTATGGGTTTGCAGGAACTTCCCCAAGGGCTGGGACTAGCAAAGACACCTGGAGTGGTAAGCAGCGTACAGTTTTAATGGGTCTAAAGATCGCCTCCATTAATGTGCAAGCGTTAAGTCCACGATACAATGTAATTTGACCTGTATTTCAAAGACAACCTTCTGTTTCTGCAGGAGTGTGGAATACCGCACCTCAGCACCGACAGGCAAAGGTCGCGATGGAGGTCCCACGGGTCCTCGATCTGGTCAGAGCAAAATGATTCCATTCCTCTGGCTGGGTATTCTGCTGCGTGGTGGCAACTTCATCATCTCTGAAGTTAAGGAGATGTTAAGTCTTCTCATAGCAGACGTAATGTAAGAAAACACTCCTCTCTAGTTAATCAATGTGCATGCCAATGCAACGAGCGGTTGACCGTCCTCCAGTCACTCCCACTGCTGCTGGCAATGTCCAGGCCGGTCATCGTAGGCAGTGACTTCAACTGCATCATTGATGCGGCTGGATGATCTAGCAGAGCCAATAGCCAAATGGACGCCACATCCAGACTCCTGATGGAAACAGTAAAAGACGCTAAGCTGCACGACGTCTTCAGCAACCCTGTGCAGTGTAGATGCATCTGGTGGAGACCAGACGGGTCCGTCCGTTAGGATCAACTTTCTGTTTGTGTCCCAAAACATTCACAGTCAGATCCATCGACGTCAAGCCAATGTTCTTCTCTGACCACTGCCTCCTACTGGCAGAGTGTCACTTACGGGAAGACCAGAAAGTTGGCAGGGGGACATGGAGGCTGAATGTGATACTGCTGACTCCACAGAACATTGAGGAACCCATAAGGGATTACAAAGGTTGGAGAACCATGGAACCCCTCTTTGAGTCCCTGACACAGTGGTGGGAAGCCATCAAGGCGAACATCAAGAGGTTCGTCATCCTCAAAGGGGTTCAAAGGGCGAGAGAGACAGAGGGAAAGGCATGCAGAATTTGCTGCTACTGCAGTCAATGGTGGTCAAGGTGAAAGAGGATCTCCAAGAGGTGAAGAGCCAGCAGGCCTCTCTTTGCCGCGGAGGCCTCCAAGATCATCTTCCGGTCCAGAGTCCGCTCCACGGAGAAGGATGAGACATGCTTATGTTTCTTCTTCCAAATGGTGGAGAGAAAGAGCTCTGCAGTCTGAAGGAACAGGATGGCTCAGTAACATTATCACAGCCTGACATATTAATGATCAGCAAATCCATTAATGCCAGGCTGTATGATGTGAAGCCCACAGACAGTAAGGCCTCCCAGTCCTTCTTGTCATCTATCACAGAGATCTTGGATGACAATATGCAGAAGAGTTTGGACAAACGCTAACTCTGGGTGAGCTGACAAAGACCGTCAGGTCCTTCGAGACGAGTAGAACACCCGGAAGCGACGGCTTGCCGGCTGTATTGTATTCAACTTTGTGGGACTGGATTGGCCCAGACGTGTTGGAAGTGTACGAGAGAATGCTTCTGTATGGCAGCATGTCAGAATCCATTAGGAAAGGCGTCATCACCCTCGTCTACAAGCGGAAGGGGCAGAGGGAGGAAATCAGAAATTGATGGCCCATTTCACTGCTTAATGTGGACTACAAAGTTCTGTCCAGGGTCATCGCCAATCGGGTCAAGTCTGCTCTGGAGTTGGTGATTCACCCTGATCAGACCTGTACTGCACCTGGCAGGAAGATCTCTGATAGCCTCGCACCATTCAGAGATATGTGCAGGACCGGGGGTGCTGGAGGGGGGACACCCGCTTCATCAGCCTGCACCAGGGGAAGGCCTTTGACAGAATATTGCACACCTTCATGATGGGCATGCTCACAGTTTCAATCAATGGGTGGGAATCGGAGAGTTTTCTGATCAAATCTGGAGTCAGGCAGGGGTGTCCTCTCTCCCCTGTCTAGCTTGTTTGCTGTATCAGACCTTTTGCTGAGTCCATCAGGAAGGATGTGGGCATAAGAGGGGTGACAATCCCAGGCAGCGGAGGCGCACAAGTCAAAGCCTCCCTGTACATGGACGACGTCACCGTCTTCTACTCTGATCCAATGTCAGTTTGCAGACAGGTAAGCATCTGCGACCAGTTCGATCTGGCCTTGGGAGCCAAAGTAAATCACAGAAAGTGCAAGGCCATGTTCTTTGGGAGCTGGGCCAACCAATCCTTTGTCCCCTTCACCGTCAGGTAAGATTACCTGAAGGTGTTGGAGATGTAGTTCGGAGGGGCCGGGGCATGCGCCAAAAACTGGAAGGAGCGTGTAGCCATTGTGAAATGGAAACTGGGCGGGCTGAATTTTATAAGTCCGCCGCCGAAGGTGTTGCCCATTGTCACATTCTGTGGCTCCTCTCCCTGGGACATCAGTATGCCCGAAACACCCATTCTTTAACTAGAGGCTAGCGCCTATCACAGTGGAATCATTTTGCTATCTTGCAAGAAGCAGTAAAGGTGGGTTATCATCTCATAGCCCAGATGGCTGATCATGATTTAAGGGAGCAATTTTAACCTGCCTCATTGGGTGAGAAACCCATAGGCCGGAATTTTACGCCACCCCAAAGAGTCAGCTGGTGGGTGTGACGTAAAATGGAGTGGGAGGCTCCGGGAGGCCTTCCCGATCCGCTCCCGCCTCCACCCCACTTTACATAGGGTGGGGGGTGTGACAAACGGCCCTCCCACCCCAGGCCAATCAAGACCCTTAAGTTGCCAATTAACGGCCACTTAAGGGCCTTTGCCCGCCTCCACCGGATTTTATTCATGGCAAGTGGGCGTCCTGGAGCTGGGAAAGGCTGCTTGGTAAAAGCTGGTGGCCTCTCAGCACCCTGGGGGTGGGCCCTGACAATCGGGCACAGGGTGCCCGATTGAGGGCCACCCCCACTTCCCCAACCACCTCCTAGACCCAAAACGCATCCCCCACTCCCCAAACGATCACCCTTGCCTCACCGGGGCTCGACTGATTACCCCCGGCGAGGGAACCCAAACTTACCTGGACTCCTGGCTCCATGTCCTCGGCTGGGCTGCATTCCCAGCAGTGGCCACCACTCCCGGTCGCGCTGCTGGGACTAAGAGTTGCCGGCCCACTGATTAGCCGGCAGCTGAAATGAGGCGGGGCTTCCTCCCTCAAGTGGGTGGAAGTCCCGCCTCGGAACAATTAGAGCCTGGGCACCCGTAAAATGCGGGACGGATCCCCAGTCTCGGCGGAAGCGGGTTCGCCACCAACTTTTACGTTGGCGGCCAGCTCCCGTCCACCCAACATAAAATCCAGCCCATAGGGTAGGTGGAACACTGATTTTACATTCTGCTCAATGCTACTCATTGACCTTGCTGGCGGGTAAAACCAACATTGCACCCAATCCTGTCAGTGTCCCGATTGATGGGATGTTAAATTAGTACCCATTGGGTGGGGTATAAAATTAGGTTAAGTTGGGGAAGTTAAAATTACCCACTAGGTGTTCTGTTTAGTTCAGTTCACTTTGTACATAGGAACTAGAATAGGCTATTTAATTAGATCATGGCTGATCTGTACCTCAACTCCATTACCCACCTTATCTCCATAGCAACAATGGCAACAACTTGCATTTACATAGTGCCTTTAATCTAGTACAATGTCCCAAGGCGCTTCACAGGCGCATTATCAAACACTAAAGAGATACTAGGACAGGTGACCCAAAGTTTGGTCAAAGAGGTAAGAAGTATATTATAGGAGGAGAAAGAGATAGAGAGGTGGAGAGGTTTAAGGAGGGAATTCCAGATCTCAGGGCCAGGCAGCTGAAGGCACAGCCACCAATGGTGGAGTCATTAAAATCTTGATACCCTTGCCTAACGAAAAACTATCCAAACATTTTCTTTTTATCTGCTGCATTTAATATAGGAAATTGAATCTCAACCATAATCTTTTGGCACCACAAACTGTTTTTGAAGTGTTAATTCTAACAGTCACTGGGTCTGGTAAAAACTTCATTACACAGCAAACCATTAAAGAAAAGAGTGGTGTCAGTCAAACTCAGTGTTGTAGCCAGCGCCAGATACATAACCTAATGTTGGGAATGGTGACATTCTAACTTAATCCCCACGGAGGGGTGGGAAGAAAAGGAAATGAGATCAGGAAGGATCTCGGCTCATAGTCTTGTTAAAAAAAAATCCTGGCAACAATTGAACTATTTCAGCCATGTAACCTCTTTGTGAGGTGAGGGAAGCTGAAATTATCCCAGCAACTGAAATCTTATATAATTGCATTCCAAAGACTCCGTTTCCAAGGTAACGATGGGATTGCACCGAGATAGTGCATGCAGCTCACTGATTGTTTCATTTCAGTGTTGTGGGTAGAGGGTAGGGGGCAGGGTTTGGATAGTTCTCCATCGAACTGAGCTAAGCGAAACACTTAAACTTTCCCCAGTGATACTCCCCCTGCTAATTTGTGTGCATAAGGCATTGACCTTTTGATCAATAGAGAAACATGAATCAACTGTTCCTTCACCCGGTTGTACAATTGGTTAGGAGAGCCAATAATTTCAGTGAAGGGTGAGCTGGGTAAAGTCCAAGCAAATATCCTATCTTGCTTTGGCCAAAGCTACTGATGAACTTTATCTCCATTGATAAACGGAAATGGTATCCTAAGCAACACAGCCAAATACATTTTGAAGTTTAAACCATGCCCCGCCCCCTCACAAATGTAAGGATTTGGGTGACTAATCACCTGATTGTCACTACAGTTCTTAAAGGGGAAGTGCCAGCTCATTCGAATCTTTTTCGTTAAAAGCCATATTATTGGTAGCACTCTTGACTTTGAGTTCAACGTCCACTCCAGAGACTTGAATGCTTAATCAATCCAAGCTGATATTCCAGTGCAGTACCGAGGAGTGCCGCACTGTTGGAAGAGCCACTTCTCGGTGGAGAAATTAAGCTGAGGCCCGACTGCCCTCTTAGGTGGACATAAAAGATCCCATGGCACTAGTTTGAAAAACAGCAGGGGCGTTCTCCCCAGTGTCCAGTCCAATATTTATCCTTCAACTAATAATCACTTAAAACAGATGATTTAGTCACAATCGCATTGCTGCTTGTGGGACCTTGCTATGCACAGATTGGTTGTTGTTTTCTACAGTACAACAATGATTGTGTTTCCAAAGAACTCCACAATAGCCACAGCAAATGCTGCTCCAGTGGCTTAGTTGTTAAGTGACTGTAATGTTGCTTGGATCTGAAAGGGTGGTAGGGGAATATTCAAGAGTACGTTTCACAAGGGAATTGGATAAATAATTGAAGAGTCGACACAGGCACAATGGGCAGAATGGCCTCTTTCTCTGCTATATGAACCTACGACTCCCAGTGTGCTACCTTGTGTGGAGCAGGAAGGTTGCAGTTTTGATTCCTGGTCTGTGTGTTAGCTGATCTCAGCTGAGGCAGCAGTTAGACTGTTACAATTAGCCTGAGTGCTCATGGTTTAGGAAGAGCAGAAGAACATGAGAAATAGGAGCAGGAGTAGACCATATGACCCATCGAGCCTGCTCTGCCAGTCAATACCATCATGGCTGATCTGTGGCTTCAATTCCACTTTCCCGCCCACTCCCCATATCCCTTGATTCTTTGAGAGACCGAAAATCTGTCTATCTCAGCCTTAAATGTATTCAATGATGGAGCATCCACAACCCTCTGGGGTAGAGAATTCCAAAGATTCACAACACTTTGAGTGAAGCGGTTACACCTCAACTCAGTCTTAAATGATCGCCCCCTTATCCTAAGATTTGAGATTTGTCAGTCAGGGGAAACAACCTCTCAGTGTCTACCCTTTAAAGTCCCTTCAGAATCTTGTACGTATCTTCTAAACTCCAGAGAAAATAGGCCCAATTTACTCAGCCTGTCATCATAGGACAATCCTCTCATCCCAGGAACAAATCTATTGAACCTTCGCTGTACCACCTCCAATACAAGTATATCCTTCCTTAGATATAGAGACCAAAACTGCACACAGCACTCCAGGTGCGGTCTCACCAAAGCCCTGTACAATTTTAGCAAGACTTCCTTATTCCTGTACTCAAATCCAGTTGCAATAAAGGGAAATATTGTTTCGACTGGTCATTTATATAACTGCTTGGGGGATCTTGCTGCTTGTCAATTGGCTATCCTGCTCGATTACAAAACAATATGTCAGAAGTAATTCATTTGCTGCAAAAGGCTTTGGGACATCTTGATGTGAAAGGCGTTATATAAATGCAAGTCTTTTCTTTCCCTGCTGATTGCTAGTCAAAGAAGCCTGTTACAAGTATGTGTGCACCTGTGTGTATTACATAGAATTTACAGAGGGTGGTGGTTGATGGCAAATGTTCATCCTGGAGTTTAGTTACTAGTGGTGTACCGCAAGGTTCTGTTTTGGGGCCACTGCTGTTTGTCATTTTTATAAATGACCTGGAAGAGGGTGTAGAAGGGTGGGTTAGTAAATTTGCGGATGACACGAAGGTCGGTGGAGTTGTGGATAGTGCCGAAGGATGTTGTAGGGTACAGAGGGACATAGATAGGCTGCAGAGCTGGGCTGAGAGATGGCAAATGGAGTTTAATGCGGAGAAGTGTGAGGTGATTCACTTTGGAAGGAGTAACAGCAATGCAGAGTACTGGGCTAATGGGAAGATTCTTGATAGTGTAGATGAGCAGAGAGATCTTGGTGTCCAGGTACATAAATCCCTGAAAGTTGCTACCCAGGTTAATAGGGCTGTTAAGAAGGCATATGGTGTGTTAGCTTTTATTAGTAGGGGGATCGGGTTTCGGAGCCACGAGGTCATGATGCAGCTGTACAAAACTCTGGTGAGGCCGCACCTTGAGTATTGCGTGCAGTTCTGGTCACCGCATTATAGGAAGAATGTGGAAGCTTTGGAAAGGGTGCAGAGGAGATTTACTAGGATGTTGCCTGGTATGGAAGGAAGGTCTTACGAGGAAAGGCTGAGGGACTTGGGGTTGTTTTCGTTAGAGAGAAGGAGGAGGAGAGGTGACTTAATAGAGACATACAAGATAATCAGAGGGTTAGATAGGGTGGATAGTGAGAGTCTTTTTCCTCGGATGATGATGGCAAACACGAGGGGACATAGCTTTAAGTTGAGGGGTGAAAGATATAGGACAGATGTCAGAGGTAGTTTCTTTACGCAGAGAGTAGTAGGGGCGTGGAACGCCCTGCCTGCAACAGTAGTAGACCCGCCAACTTTAAGGGCATTTAAGTGGTCATTGGATAGACATATGGATGAAAATGGAATAGTGTAGGTCAGATGATCGGCGCAACATCGAGGGCCGAAGGGCCTGTACTGCGCTGTAATGTTCTAATTCTAAAGAGGCTATTTGGCCCATCTGGTCGATCCTGGTATTTGTACTCCGCATGAACTTCTTCCCACCCTATTTCACCTCACCCTATCAACATATTATTCTATTCCTTCTTCCTCCATGTATTTATCAAGCATCCCCTTAAAGTAGCATATATGCTACTTGCCTCAACTACTCCTTGTGGTAGCGAACTCCACATTCATAACACTGTCTGGTGAAGAAGTCACTCCTGAATTCCTTATTGGATTTATTAGTGACCTGCTTGTTTTTATGGCTCCTAGCTCTGGTCTCCTCACCAAGTTCTGGTCTTCTCACTATCTTCTCTACATCTACCCTATCAAATATTTTCACATTCCTAAAGACTTCTATCAGGTCACTCCACAGCCTTCTCTTTTCTAGAGAAAAGAGCCCCAGCCTGCTCAGTCTTGTATGTTCATAAGTATGTGTGGGTGCCCACGAAATGTCAGGTGAGGACAGGATCAAGCTTGGCTTCCTCCCTCCCTCTGGATGAATGTCTGCCGATGTTCACTGTCAAAGCTTAGATATTAAGAATAACCACTTGGGTGAGGTGTGCCTGTGAACTTGTTCCCAGCAAGGAGTCACTGTCTTTAGGAGAGGAGTGGGGAGAAAATTGATGGGGAGAAAGAAAAGAATGACCAACTTGGGTAAGATGGCAGATGGTGAAAGCCTGATGAGTCAACACCTTTAACAGCAACTTGCATTTATAAAGGGCCTTTAATGTAGTAATACCAATGTAGGTCAATGAGCAAGGGGTGATGAGCAAACAGGACTTGTGATGGGGAGAAGGTAAAAAACTGGATTTGTGTACAGTGCTCCAAGAGTCTTCTATCTCAGTGTGTAAGCTGTGGGGTGGGGGGGAGGGGAACAATTTACTGACATGACTGCTCACTTGGCAATCTGCTGACAATCACAATTCCTTCATCGCTTCCTCTTTCACTTCCTTTTCCTTGTGCCAAGAAATGCCTACTGTATGAAAAAACAGCCACTGGAACCTTCAACTGGGAAGTGATTGCATCTTTGATAGTTTGTCCGAAACTTGGTTACATATACAGTACATAGTCATCTGGTTCCTGATATCTCACTGTATGCAAGTGAAGGTGTTGCATTGTGTCAAGTAATTCACCAATATAATGCAGGTGTGTGTCAGTTGCTGCTATCAAATAATGGTGACTTAATTTCTGTCGTATATTCAGACTGTTGATAATTTTACCACTTACCCGATCTCTGTAACCTTCTCTAGTCTTACACCCCTTTGAGAACTCTGCACTCTCCTGGCCTCCTATGCATCCCCCACTTCCTCTACCTGACCATTGGTGATCACTCCTTCAGCTGTCAAGGTCTGGAATTTCTTCCCCGAACTTACTGCCTCTTCACCTCTCTCTCCTCCTTTGAGACACTACTCAAAACCTACCTCTTTGACTAAGCTTTTGAGCAGCAGTCCTAATGCCTGTTTCTCTATGAGCTACAGGGATCGAGCCAGGGAGTGAGACTGACAGCATGGCTCCGTGGAGAGCTGGCATGGACTTGATGGGCCGAATGGCCACCTTCTGTGCCGTATATGATTCTTTGGCTAGGTGGGAATTATTTTGTCTGACAACGCTGCTCTTGAGTGCTTTGGGATGTTAAATGTGCTGTGTAAAACAATATCAATTAAAATTGCATGTTAAAGGGCCATGGATAGGACTAAAGCTTGCTCACATTTTCTAATGTATATTTCGAACAGCAAGTGGTTATCACCAGTGAACCAAGAATGCAAACTGAATAAATTAATGCTTGGGTCAGAGAGTCATATCACTTTTAGTTAGTTTCTGTTTCTGTGGTATTTTAAACCATTTATCTTAATAGTATTTGTCATGCAGACCCCCCCCCCCGCCCCCCACCCACCGCCAAGAATGAGGCACATTAATTTTGTCATATGAACATTGATTTGAAAACTGTTGCTGAAGTGAAGAAAGGACTTGTTTAAAGAAGAAACCACCAGGCCCTAGGCTGGAAAGACATTTACATATTAACAGACAGTGCTTGTGCAGGCAAAGGGGCTATTTCCCTTATCCAATTTAACCCACAATGCACTTTGAGCACCAGACATTGAAGGTGAGGGAGCTCATATTTCAGGATGACTGCTGGGATGGCTGAATCCACAAACAGACGTGGTCAGACCAGCTGGTCACATGACAAGCCTGCTTGGCAACCTGTTTTTTCTGAATTGTACAAAGAGTTTGAACAGAGAGACTGGACTGAAGAAGACCTCTCGAGTCTGGCTCTCTCTCCCTTTCTCACGGAACTCCAAATGCACTGAAGACAAATGAATCCCAAGAGAGAAAAGTCTGCTACAGCGAACAAGGTTTAAGAAGAATACTGGGTCCCAAGGAAGAGCAAGATCTACCTACAATCAAGGACTCTACAGCGAGCTTGAAGAACCGTACCAAAAACTCTCTTCTGAGATTGCCTCAAACTTTTCCACTTTATTTTCTTCTGCTCTTTTCTGCCTCTATCTGCATGTGTGTATCACATATGCATGCTAGTGTGGGCGCATCGTGCATCCATTGGCGTTAACCAAATTAGAGTTTAAGTTTAATAAATTTTAACCTTTCTTCTTTAAACCTAAGAAAACCTGCTTGTGCCGGTTTCTTTGCCTTATAATTGGAAAGCAGTGAACAAGGATTCACCAAGGGGGAGCTAAAAACAGTGTGTTTAAAATTAAACCCTGTTACAGTAAGAGCAGGTGAAGGCTGAGAGGGAACCCTGGACTCCTTTCTCACCTGGTCGTAACAGTATTATACATTGCACACTAAAGAGGGGTCATCATTATGATGCTATTGAGCAGGAGGATCACATGCTCTTTACAGAACAGATTGAAATTAATGGAATGAAAATCAAGTGGCTTCTGTCAAGATCTTATATTTTGTTCTGCCAGATTATTGTCCAGAGAGTGAAGCAGAAAATCCAACCCAAGATGTGAAGAAAATCTAGGACAGCTGTTTTTTATTTTGGTTAAAATATGTATATATATCTATAAAATATTGAGAAAATAACAGTTTTCTTCACTGCTGCAAACCTTAGTATATGCAACAAAGCATTCAATTATATCTATGCGCTGTTGTGAATAGGTGGTGTAAAATCAGCAGTGTTAGGCTACACCAAGCACTCGGTAAATCACTGGTCCAGAACAATTTAGCAATGAAGAGATGTTTCAAGGTTTTAGAATTCTGAGGCAATTAACTGACAAGAAAGAAATTGAGATGGAAACAATCTTGTTTTGGTCTGCACACTTCAAGCTAATGCCACTCAGGCATCATCCTAAATGTAACACTCGAAAACACTGTTCCCTCTTTGTCCTACTGTCTGAACTTCAACCCGAATTGGTGAGGGTGAAGTATATTGTAATTTGGGCTCACATAAATCACAGCACAACCTTTTGATCAGTTGGAGAACTGCAATGGAAATTGAACTTTTTTTATTGCAGTTCTCTGACCAACCAGAGGTGATGCTCTCTTCTCTCTCATTCTCTCGCTCTCTCCCACAATCACATGTACACAAAATCAGAATGTAATTATGGAGTAGGAAAGCCATTCAGCCTAGTTTAGTTTGTCAATGCAAAATGACCCCTTACAGTCCCCCTATTACAACAATTCAATTTAAACTAATTTTCCTGACTTATCTGTTCTGTACCATTCCATATATCCCAAAGGGGCAAGAGCTTCCAAAAAAACCCAGCCCTGGACAACTAAAGAGGTAAAAGACTATGTAAACCTAAAAGAAAAAAAACATACAAAGATTCAAAAATAACACAGATCCTGGAGAATGGAAGAGGCACAGTGGCGCAGTGGTTAGCACCGCAGCCTCACAGCTCCAGCGACCTGGGTTCAATTCTGGGTACTGCCTGTGTGGAGTTTGCAAGTTCTCCCTGTGTCTGTGTGGGTTTCCTCCGGGTGCTCCGGTTTCCTCCCACATGCCAAAGACTTGCAGGTTAATTGGCCATATTAAATTGCCCCTAGTATTGTTAGGGGATATATAGGGACAGGTGGGGATGTGGTAGGAATATGGGATTAGTGTAGGATTAGTAGAAATGGGTGGTTGATAGTTGGCACAGACTCGGTGGGCCGGCAGGCAGGAATGGCAGTGAGGGAGTAGCTGACTGGCACTAACACCAGAGGATTCTCAGAATTCTGAAAGAGTCTTGTGTTACGACCAGGTGAGAGAGGAGTCTAGGGGTTCCGTCTCAGCCTTTTCCTGGTCTAACCCGTAACAGGGTTTAATTTTAAAAACACTGTTTTTAGCTCCCCCTCAGTGAATCCTTGTTCACCACTTTCCAATTGTAAGGCAATGGAATCTGACAGGTTTTCTTAGATTTAAACAAGAAAGGTGAAAGTTTATTAATCTTAAACTCTAATTCGGTTAACGACTATAAGTACGCGACACAACCACACTAGCATGTATACACGATAAAGACACATGCAGACAGAGACAGAAAAAGTAGAAGGAATAAAGGGGAAAAGTTTGAGGCAATAGATGGATTTCTATATACTGTACTTTGAGTTTCATGTTGAGTCTTTGGTTGGCGGTAAGTCTTGCTGTTCGTTGGGGCCCAGTGCACGCTTTAACTTCTTTCCATGTAGGAGTCTTTTCTCTCTTGAGGATTATGTGAATTCATTGGGTCCAGGGACTTGGGAGAAAATGAGAGAGAGGCAGCCAGGAGAGAGATCTGTCTTGTTCCAGGTTCAGTTGCAATCTGCAGTCTGAATTCAAACTGTCCTGTGGCTAGTTCAAAAAGCATGGACCAGCCAGTTAGTCATGTGACCAGCTGGCTTAACCACTCCTGCGTTTGTGGATTTCAAAGCTCTCGTGGGCGGAGTGGGGGGGGGGGGGGTGGGTGGTGGTGATGGGTGGTTTTGTAGTGCTGTCTCTTACCCCTTACAAGATGTGGATCACCATTGCCCAGCCCAATCTCTGTTAATTGAATCAGTGAGCAATTATTTTGTCTCTCTAAGCACTGTCTCCTGGTATGCCAAATGTTCTTCCAGCCAAGTGTCTGGTGATCTCTTGTAAAACAAGTAATTTCTTTACTCCAGCAACAGTTTAAAATTGAAGTTTGTGACAAAAGTAATATGCTTCATTCTTGGTAGGTGGGGTCTTCATGACACCTCCACAGCCAGCGGAATGAAATGTGATTATTTTTTAAAAAGAGCATTTAATTAAAAGGGATTAGAGAGAAGATGAGTACAGGAAAATACACATGCATCTCTCTCATTCATTCAGAAATCCGAACAGTTGTTACAGCCTGTCATTTCTTGGTAGCGGTGCTGCTTTAAACTGCCCTTTTTGGCATCCCAATAAATTTCTGATTTTTGCGGAAATTTTTCAGTTTGTGCATTTCCATGACTGCCTAAGGTGTCCTTGTCCTTGTTGAGGTCTGCAGGGGGAGGGTTAGATTAAATTAACCCTAGGTTGGAGTTTTGCTCAAGGGCGGTGGCAGTGGGTGGTTCCACTCTGAACTCTCTTGCAGTGCTTTGATAAGTCATGTAAGGGCTTTTCACCGGAGGGGATGGCTGGTTCCCTTCTCTCCTGACTGTGGGGGAAGAATTCTTTGCTAATCCCTTTGTCTTCTGGGACATCCTGCTTGCAGGTATTTCTCCAGATTCTGCTGCACTCCCCTGCGGCACTTCAACTAGGTGAGGCATCACTCTCATGGTTTCTTGGCCCTCTTGAGTTCTTTCTTTGTCTCAGCAGGTTCCTGTAAATGCTGTTAGCAACTCTGGTGGGGTGCTTCTACTGTCTGCATTTACATAGGAGGATGTGGGGTCTAACCTTTCAAATATTTAGGGGTTGGATTACTGGACAATAAGGATTTCCATTTGGGATTCCATCAGACTTCCTTTAACCTGTCCTCTTGGTCTCTTTTTGCCCTTCTCTTTCTAAACTTTTGCCAACCTTGTGCCTGCCTGTCCCCTTTTGTTCTCTGCAGGGGTGCCTTTAAGTTCACCAGCCCTCTGCTGGAGATCCTCCAAACACCAATGCAGGAGTTTGGGGTGCAGATTTCACTGTCGGTTGGGGTTTCCTCTCAACCTGGCACATGTGGCAACTCCTACAGTACTCCACCGCATCTTTGTGGAATTTTGGCCAGTCAGACTATTGTCTTATGCGGGCTTTGGTCTTTCGTATATTGACATGTACAGCCACTGTAATCTCATGGGCCATTCTTAATATTTCTCGACGGTACCTCTGCTGTACCACTAATTGGTGAACCACTGTCCACTCTTTGCTCTCAGGTTCTTTAAATAGTAGCAATCAGGGACTCCCTCTGCTTCACTTTCAGACTGGGCAGCCTGTGCTAACTCTCTCAATACTGGGGTCAGCTCACTGAGCCTCAGCTAGGGAAGATCCATTTAACTCATTCCCTGGGTCTTCTAACTTTCCAAAGAAAGTCTCAGATAGACAGACCTCATGGTCATTTGCCTGCAGTGCCATTGCAGTCTCGTCTGGGGAGCTGGTTTGATCATGGCCTGATCCACTACACATTCAGGGAAACTGCAGAGACCCATCTCCTGCCACTGCCTAGTCTCTCTAACCTCCTGCAGTCTCTCTTTCTCTACTGGGGAAGCTACCACCTTCGTCCCCGCCAGATCATTACCTAGGAGCAGGTCAACCTCGTCCACAGGCAAACTAGGGACAATCTCTATGGTCACCGGTCCCGAAACTAGGTCGCTCTCCGAGTGCACCTGATGTAAAGGTATAGACATACACTACCCTCCAATACCATTCACCACCATTCTGGGTTTACTGCAGTCTCTGGGGAAAAGGGCAGGTCTTTTCGCAGTAAAAGGTATCTAGTGGCCCCTGCATCCCTGAGAATTACTATGGGCTTGCTTGCCCCACTCGAGGGGTATGGGGTTACTTTCCTTTCAGACACAAAACCCTGATAACCTTCAAGAATCCTATTAAATTTTCCTGTACCTGCAGCATTAAGCTTCCTGGGTCTCACTCTTACTGCAGTTAAAGCCACTACTTGTTCTGCTGTGTTTTCCATCAGTGTCCCTTCTCCATCACTGAATGGGTGTGCCCTGACTAACCCTACAGGTTTTCCCTTTAGTTTCCAGCAGTCAGCTTTTAAATGCCCTGCTTTATTACAATGGAAACACACAGGTCTCTGGGTCTCACTCCTACTTACAGCACCTTCCTTTTTGGCTGGAGGAGGGCCCCTTGTGTCTCCTGCTTTTCTTTCACTCCCAAAACTGCTTGGGCTTCTACCACCTTTCCACCCTTTGTCCTTTTCTGATTTGTGGGTGATTAGGAAAGGTTTTCCCCTGGGAAACCTGATGAGCAAACTCATCAGCCAGCACTGTGGCTTACCGGGCTCTATGAACCTTCTGTTCCTCTACATGTGTCTTTATGGAGAGTGGGAGAGAGTTTTTAAATTCCTCCAGCAAAATTACTTCTCTGAGAGTTTCATAGCTGAGCTGCACTTTAAGAGCCCTCAGCCACTGCCCAAAAGCCAGCTGCTTATTTTTCTCAAACTCCAGGTAAGTTTGATCAGTTTGCTTCTTGAGGGTTCTAAACTTTTGGCGATCGGCTTCCGGTACTAACTCAAATGCCCCGAGGATAGCATTTTTTGTAAACTCATAATTGGATGAACTCTCATCTGGCAACATGGAATAAACCTCATGGGCTTTTCCTATTAACTTGCTCTGTATCATCAGAGTCCAAGCCTCAGCGTGTCATTTTAACTGCCTTGCCAGTTTTTTTTAAAAGGCACAAAAAAGGCTTCCACGTCTCCCTCATTGAATTTTGGGATCAGTTGGGAAAGTTTTAACAATTCTGTACCTAGCCCTGAATTATGCTCCTCCATATTGGCCATGCTTTCACTGGGGTTACTCTGTCACCCCCTAGTTAACTCAAGCTGCCTTAGCTCTCTCTCTTCGCATTCTTTCAAGATCGGCGCAGGCTTGGAGGGCCGAATGGCCTGTTGCTGTGCTGTACTGTTCTTTGTTCTTTGTTCTTTGTTCTTCCTCTCTCTCTCTCCTCTCTTTCTTTTTCTTCACGTTCCTTCTGAAAGGTTCTTTCTTTCTCTCATGTCTTGCTTTCTCTCTCTCCCTTTTTCTTTCTTCTGTCTCTCTCTTTCTCTTTCACTTTCCCTGTCTTTTCATTCAAGTGCCCTCTGTTCCAAATGTAGCTTTGCTAGTAATACTCTGTCGGGGTTTACCCTTTTTTGCTTCTCCAGATTCAAGGGAAAAATGGTTGGCCACTAGTCTTACTTCAGACTTCCTAGCCTTGCCACGTACAGTGATCCCATGCTGCTCAGCTATTTTCCTCAACTCCTCCGTAGATAGTGCTTTTAACTTATCCCAAGTTACTTCAGCCTGGCTTGGGGAGCTAGACATGTTAGTATTCTAGCACACACCAACCACAAGAAAACCTGTATTGAAATCTTTTCTCTTTTTGATTGGGAACAATTTGGCTTCCCACTTCCAATTTCTCATTTGTCTGTGGGTCAAATCCAGAATGCTAGCCCCCCAATTTCAGTTACAACCAGGTGAGAAAGGGGTCTAAGAGTTCCCTCTCAGCCCTTGCCTGGTCTAACCGTAACAGGGTTTAATTTTAAAAACACCGTGTTTTAGCTCCCCCTCAGTGAATCCTTGTTCATCACTTTGCAATTGTAAGGCATATAAATCAGACAGGTTTTCTTAGATTTAAACAAGAAAGGTGGAAGTATATTAATCTTAAAGTCTAATTCAGTTAACGACTACAAGTATGCGACACAACCACGCTAGTATACATAGGCGATAAACACAGATGCAGATAGAGACAGAAAAAGTAGAACGAATAAAGGGGTAAAATTTACTGTCCTTTGAGTTTCATGTTGAGTCTTTGGTTGCTGGTAAGTCTTGCTGTTCGTTGGGGCCCAGTGCACGCTTTAACTTGTTTCCATGTAGCAGTCTTTTCTCTCTTGATGATTATGTGACTTCAGTGGGTCCGGAGGCTTGGGAGAAAGTGAGAGAGCCAGCCAGGAGAGAGATCTCTCTTGTTTCAGGTTCAGTTGCAATCTGCAGTCTGAGTTCAAATAGTCCTGTGGCTAGTTCAAAAAACCTGGACCAGCCAGTTAGTCATGTGACCAGATGGCTTAACCACTCCTGCGTTTATGGTTTCTATCATCTCAGCAGACCCTGGAATGAGAGCTTCCTTACATCTTCAATGTCTCGTGATCAAAATCCATTTGGGTTAATTGTCTCTCCTAGCACTGTCTCCTAGTATGCAACTGTTCTTCCAGCCAAGTGTCTGGTGATTGCTTGTAAAACAAGTCATTTCTTCACCCTAGCAACAGTTTAAAATTAATGTTCATGACAAAATTAATATGCCTCATTCTTGTCATTCAAGTCTTCATGATACTTGTCAAATTTAATGTCACAGCGAGTATGCAGGTGGGACTCGGAGGCTGAACAAATCGGGTCAATAAATAGGAAGTAATGTCTTTCTTTCTTTCCCAAGTTCAGAGATCTTGTAGGTAAGGAGCGTGGAGCAGTGAGAAGGGAGTGTGAGCATCAGGCAACTAGATAAAAGTAACATAAAGTGTTGTCAGCACCAGAGAAGATGCTGATTGATGAGCAGTTTGTGAGTATTTTCAATAAGTTTTTAATTAGTCCCTAATTTATTTCTGCTAGGTTTTGTCAGTTTAATAAATAGAGGCACAACAGGACACCTCAGTTCCATGAGTGCACATCCTGTTCCATATGAGAACTCCAGGAAGCTACTCGTGTCCTGGACAACCACATGTGGAGGAAGTGTTGTCAGCTGCAGCAACTCGAGTTCCGGGTTTTGGCGTTTGAGTAGCAGTTGCCATCACTGTGGTGCGACAGAAGGCTGAGAGCTATGTGGGTAGCACATTTCTGGATGTGATCACCATGAAGCCTAGGGTAATTAGCGAGAGAATGGTTGACTGCTAAACAGTAAAGGAGGACCTGGCAGGTAGTGCAGCAGTTACCTGAGTGCATCTTCCTGTCCAACCAGTATTCAGTTCTGAATATTGGTGAGAGTAATGGTTCATTCGGGGAGTGCAGCCAGAGCCAAGTCCACAGCAGCAAGGCTGGCTCAGCTGTTCAGTGGGGCAGGAGGAAGATTAGGAAAGCAATAGCGATAGGGGATTCTAAAGTTAAAGAAACAGATAGGTGTTTCTGTGGCTGCAGACTTGATTCCAGGATGGTATGTTGCCTCCCTGGTGACAGGGTCAAGGATGTCCCTGAGTGGCTACAAAGCACTCTGAGGGGCGGGGGGTGGGGGAGGGAGGGTGACCAGCCAGCAGTCGTGGTCCATATCAGTACCAATGACGTAGGTAGAAGGAGAGATGAGGTCGTGCAGGCAGACATTAGGGAGCTAAAAGGGAAATTAAAAAGCAGGACCTCAAGGACAGTAATCTCTGGATTACTGGACCTATATTCTCTAGAGTTTAGAAGAATGAGAGGTGATCTCACTGAAGCATACAATATTCTTACAGAGCTCAACAGGGTAGATGCAGGAAGGATGTTTCCCTTGGCTGGGGAGTCTAGAACAGGGGACACAGTCTCAGAATAAGGGTTAGGCCATTTAAGACTGAGATGAGGATGAATTTCTTCACTCAGAGGGTGGTGAATCTTTGGAATTTGTGGAACTTCAATCATCGAGTATGTTCAAGACAGAGATTGATGGGTTTCTAGATATTAAAGATATCGAAGGATATGGGGACATTGCTGGAAAATGGTGTTGAGATAGAAGATCAGCCATGATCTAGTTGGGTGGCAGAGCAAGCTTGAGGGGCTGAAAGGTCTACTCCTGCTCCTATTTCCTATGTTCTTATATTCCTATGTATTCCCTGTGCCATGTACTAGTGAGAAATAGGAGGATAGAGCTGATGAATGTGTGGCTGAAGAGCTGGTGCAGGTGGGAGGGCTTTAGATTCCTAGGACATTGGAATTGGTTCTGGGGCAGGTGGGACCTGTACAGGTTGGACAGGTTGCACCTCAGCAAAGCCAGGACGGTTTGCTAATGCTGATGGCGAAGGTTTAAATTAACTTGGCGGGGTATGGAAACCAGGATGTAGCATTAGAAAGGAGAAATAATTTGCACAAAGGATTAGGAGAGACGGATGTCGCAAGTGTAAGAAATAGTAAGGTAAGAGGGAATGCAATAAGGTCTAAATTAAGTTTACTGTGCATACATGTGAATGCATTGAGTGTGGTAAATAAGACTGATGATCTGCAGGCAGAGATAACGACATGGGAGTATGATGTCATGGTGATAATGGCACATGGCACAAAGAAGGACAGGACTTGGTACTAAATATTCCTGGATACAAGGTATTCAGGAATGATAAGAAAGGAAAGAAAGGAGGAGGGATTGCAGTATTGATTAAGGAAAATATTACAGTGCTGGAGATCAAAAACAGAATCTATTTGGTTAGAGTTAAGAAGCAATAGAGATACTATTTCACTACTGGGCGTACTGTATGTGTCATCAACTATAGAAAGATATAGAGGAGCAAATTTGCAAGGAAATTACAGAGAAGCACAAAAACTTTAAAGCAGTGATAATGGGGGAACTTTAATTATCCTAATACAAACTGGGAGAGTAATAGTGTAAAGGACTGAAAGGGGAAAGAGTTTTTGAAGTGTGTTCTCGATCAGTATGTTTCCAGTCCAAAGGTGAAGGAGGCATTACTGGATCAGGTTCTGGGGAATGAGATCGGACAAGTGGATCAAATGTCAGCAGGGGAACATTTAGAGAACAGAAATCATTGTATCATAAGGTTTAGGGTAGCTATGGAAAAGGACAAGGAACAATCTAGGTAAAAATACTTAATTGGAGGAGGGGCAATTTCAATGGGGTGAAGACAGATCTGACAGATCTAAATTGGAATGAAAGATTGGCAGGCAAAACTGTAATGTAAAAGGCTGCCTTTAAAGAGAAGATGGTTCGGGTACAGTCAAGGTACATTCCCATGAGGGGGAAAGGCAGGGCGAGCAAAACCAAAGCTCCCTGGATGATGAAAGAGATATAGAGTAAGGTGAAACCAAAAAAGGATGTGTATAACAGATGTCAGGTTAATAATACAAGTCAGAACCAGGCTGCATATAGAAGGTTCAGTGGGAAAGTGATAAAGGAAATAAGAGAGGCAAATAGTGAGTATGAGAAGAGCCTGGCAGCTAACATAAAATGGAATCTAAAAGTCTTCTATAGGCATAAGGAGGGGTGGGCCGATTAGGGCATGACTGAGGTACTTTATATCTGTCTTTACAAAGGAAGATGATGCTGAAGTCATAGTTTTTTAAAAATTCATTCATGGGATGTGGGCGTCGCAGGCCAGGCCAGCATTTATTGCCCATCCCTAATTGCACTTGAACTGAGTGGCTTGCTAGGCCATTTCGAGGGCATGTAAGAGTCAACCACATTGCTGTGGATCTAGAGTCACACGTAGGCCAGACCAGGTAAGGACAGCAGATTTCCTTCCCTAAAGGACATTAGTGAACCAGATGTGTTTTTACAACAATCGACAATGGTTTCATGGCCATCATTAGACTAGCTTTAAATTCCAGGTTTATTAATTAAATTCAAATTCCACCTTCTGCTGTGGTGGGATTCGAACCCATGTCCCCAGAGCAATATCTGGGTCTCTGGGTTCCTAGTCCAGTGACAATACCAGTACGCCACCGCCTCCCCCTAGTGAAAGAGGATGTAGTTGAGACTTTGGATAGGCTGAAAATTGATAGAGAGAAGATAGGCTGGCTGTACTTAAAGTTGATAAGTCACCAGAACCGGTTGTGATGCATCCGAGGATATTGAAGGAAGTAAGGGTGGAAATTGCGTAGGCACTGGCCATAATCTTCAATCCTCCTTAGATACAGGGTTGGTGCCAGAGGACTGGAGTATTGCAGATGTTACATCTTGGTTCAAAAAAGGGTGTTAGGATAAGCCAAGCAACTACCTGGCCAGTTGGTTTAAGCTTGGTGGTGGGAAATATTTTAGAAACGATAATTCGGGGCAAAATTAACAGTCACTTGGAAAGTATGGATTGATTTAGGAAAGCCAGCATGGATTTATTAAAGGAAAATCATGTTGAACTAACTGGATTACGTTTTTTGATGAGGTAACAGAGAGGGTTGATGAGGATAATGTGGTTGATGTGGTTTACATGGAATTCCAAAAGGCATTTGATAAAGTGCCACATAACAGGCTTACCCGAAAATTTGAAGCCCATGGAATGAAAGGGGCAGTGGCAATATAGATATGAAGTTGGATGAGTGACAGGAAACAGGGAGTAATGGTAAACAGTTGTTTTCCAGACTGGAGGAAGGCATACAGTGGGGTTCCCTATGGGTCAGTACTAGAACCACAGCTTTTCTTGATGTATATTAATGACCTAGACTTGGGTGTACAGGACACAATTTCAAAATTTGCAGATGACACAAAAGTTGGAAGTATTGTGAACTGCGAGGAAGATAGTGGTAGACTTCAAGAGAGCATGGCCAGGCTGGTTCAATGGGTGGACACATGGCAGATGAAATTTAATACAGAGAAGTGTGAAGTGATACATTTTGATAGGAAGAATGAGGAGAGGCAATATAAAATAAAGGTAGCCATTTGGTAGTACAGAACTTGAGTATTGCTGAAAATAGAGACATATTTTCGTCTTGCACTCATCAGGACAATTTGCAAGAATACCAATGTAAGGGAAGCAACAAATTTATACTGTATGAAGAGAGTGCTGATTGGATGGCAAGTGGACTCTGATTGTTAGAGGTGTTGCCATGGAGAATGCACCAGTTTATGATGACTTACAGTTAACTGCACAGCTTTGTTTGAAATTTAAACCAGGCAGCATGACTCTGATTGCTGAAGGCATTGCCCTGAGGAATGAACCAGCGAATGGCTGTCACTTATTTTGTTTAGCTGCAACAGGCACAATGTCTATACGTGTTCTTTCCATCTGCAAAGAATTGGGCCCTGTGTATTAATATTTGTAGCTTCCAGTATGCGCAAATGTGCCACACTGTGAGACCTATTGACAATCTTAAATTGGTTGTCTGCTTAATTCTTAGCATACTGAGGATTATTTAGCAAATGTTGTCCAAATCCAGAATCACATCTAATATTGGACACTGTGTTTTGAGTTTTGTAAGCATGGGCTGGTTGGGTACGGCCCATACCTTGCCCATGCAAACAGTGGAAGGGACATGTTGTTTGATATGATCCGCAAGTCTTTGGGACGTACGACCTAGATACCTAGCATCACACTGACATTGAAATTCATATATCACATTACTCATTTGTGTGATAGGCAGGACATCGCTTTGGCTTGACAGCAGAATCCTGTTAGTGGCAAACACCACACGTAGCAACACTTTCACATCGCTTGTAGAAACCATTTAAAAGGTTAAGCCTTGTTTAGTAAGGTCAAATTGGGTTTTTAACAGCAATCTGAGTAATAACTACTGTTGAACAACTGATCTGGTCCTGAAAAATTTGTGGAATGTTGTTAAATAGCTCTGTTATGATGAATTACTAGATTTTATTAGGTAAGATTTTAAAAATAACTTTAAAAACTTAATGTTTTTTCATGGGTATTTCAGCTTCTAACTTCACCCCATGGATATGCCCCAATCTTTATTTCGCTCTGGTGTAAAATTTTTAAAAGGTGATTTGACTATTTCTGTTTTTCATTTCCTGGTTGGCTGTCTGAGAGAATTCTTTAATGGGATTGGCTGCCTGGACATCTTACTGACCTCACTGCAGCTTGATGCGAGAAACCCCCAATCAATTGGGCATCGAGGGAGGTAAAGTTCTCGCCACTGGGATTGCTAGATCTCTCAACGAGGCTTTCTTCATTTTTTTTATTCATTCAGGGATGTGGGCATCGCTGGCTAGGCCAGCATTTATTGCCCATCCCTAATTGCCCTTGAGAAGGTGGTGGTGAGCTGCCTTCTTGAACCGCTGCAGTCCATTTGGGGTAGGTATACCCACAGTGCTGTTAGGAAGGGAGTTCCAGGATTTTGACCCAGCGATAGTGAAGGAACGGCGATATAGTTCCAAGTCAGGATGGTGTGTGACTTGGAGGGGAACTTGCAGGTGGTGGTGTTCCCATGTATTTGCTGCCCTTGTCCTTGTGTGATAGGCAGGACATCATTTTGGCTTGACGGTCAGCAGTGAGCATCCTTGCTTTGCTGCCGACTACACATACTGGGCCAATATAATTTTAAAGTACAGTGTGTAAATTAGTCAGCAGCTGACAATATATAATGTAACACTAGATGGCAGTGTGTAATTATAACAGTAGAAAATAGTGTATGAAATAGTAATAGAGGACAGTGTAATGTAACACTAGAGGGCAGTTTATAATGTAATAGTAAAGAACAATGTATGATATAACACTTTCTTTTGGGCCTCCTTATCTCGAGAGACAATGGATACGCGCCTGGAGATGGTCAGTGGTTTGTGAAGCAGCGCCTGGAGTGGCTATAAAGGCCAATTCTGGAGTGACAGGCTCTTCCACAGGTGCTGCAGAGAAATTTGTTTGTTGGGGCTGTTGCACAGTTGGCTCTCCCCTTGCGCCTCTGTCTTTTTTCCTGCCAACTACTAAGTCTCTTCGACTCGCCACAATTTAGCCCTGTCTTTATGGCTGCCCGCCAGCTCTGGCGAATGCTGGCAACTGACTCCCACGACTTGTGATCAATGTCACACGATTTCATGTCGCGTTTGCAGACGTCTTTATAACGGAGACATGGACGGCCGGTGGGTCTGATACCAGTGGCGAGCTCGCTGTACAATGTGTCTTTGGGGATCCTGCCATCTTCCATGCGGCTCACATGGCCAAGCCATCTCAAGCGCCGCTGACTCAGTAGTGTGTATAAGCTGGGGATGTTGGCCGCTTCAAGGACTTCTGTGTTGGAGATATAGTCCTGCCACCTGATGCCAAGTATTCTCCGAAGGCAGCGAAGATGGAATGAATTGAGACGTCGCTCTTGGCTGGCATACGTTGTCCAGGCCTCGCTGCCGTAGAGCAAGGTACTGAGGACACAGGCCTGATACACTCGGACTTTTGTGTTCCGTGTCAGTGCGCCATTTTCCCACACTCTCTTGGCCAGTCTGAACATAGCAGTGGAAGCCTTACCCATGCGCTTGTTGATTTCTGCATCTAGAGACAGGTTACTGGTGATAGTTGAGCCTAGGTAGGTGAACTCTTGAACCACTTCCAGAGCGTGGTCGCCAATATTGATGGATGGAGCATTTCTGACATCCTGCCCCATGATGTTCGTTTTCTTGAGGCTGATGGTTAGGCCAAATTCATTGCAGGCAGACGCAAACCTGTCGATGAGACTCTGCAGGCATTCTTCAGTGTGAGATGTTAAAGCAGCATCGTCAGCAAAGAGGAGTTCTCTGATGAGGACTTTCCGTACTTTGGACTTCGCTCTTAGACGGGCAAGGTTGAACAACCTGCCCCCTGATCTTGTGTGGAGGAAAATTCCTTCTTCAGAGGATTTGAACGCATGTGAAAGCAGCAGGGAGAAGAAAATCCCAAAAAGTGTGGGTGCGAGAACACAGCCCTGTTTCACACCACTCAGGATAGGAAAGGGCTCTGATGAGGAGCCACCATGTTGAATTGTGCCTTTCATATTGTCATGGAATGAGGTGATGATACTTAGTAGCTTTGGTGGACATCCGATCTTTTCTAGTAGTCTGAAGAGACCACGTCTGCTGACGAGGTCAAAGGCTTTGGTGAGATCAATGAAAGCAATGTAGAGGGGCATCTGTTGTTCACGGCATTTCTCCTGTATCTGACGAAGGGAGAACAGCATGTCAATAGTCGATCTCTCTGCACGAAAGCCACACTGTGCCTCAGGGTAGACGCGCTCGGCCAGCTTCTGGAGCCTGTTCAGAGCGACTCGAGCAAAGACTTTCCCCACTATGCTGAGCAGGGAGATTCCACGGTAGTTGTTGCAGTCACCGCGGTCACCTTTGTTTTTATAGAGGGTGATGATGTTGGCATCGCGCATGTCCTGGGGTACTGCTCCCTCGTCCCAGCACAGGCATAGCAGTTCATGTAGTGCTGAGAGTATAGCAGGCTTGGCACTCTTGATTATTTCAGGGGTAATGCTGTCCTTCCCAGGGGCTTTTCCGCTGGCTAGGGAATCAATGGCATCACTGAGTTCCGATTTGGTTGGCTGTATGTCCAGCTCATCCATGACTGGTAGAGGCTGGGCTGCATTGAGGGCAGTCTCAGTGACAGCATTCTCCCTGGAGTACAGTTCTAGGTAGTGCTCAACCCAGCGGTCCATCTGTTTGCGTTGGTCAGTGATTATGTCCCCCGATTTAGATTTGAGGGGGGTGATCTTCTTGATGGTTGGCCCAAGAGCTCTCTTCATGCCATCATACATTCCTCTGATGTTTCCGGTGTCTGAGGCCAGCTGAATATGGCTGCATAGGTGTTGCCAGTAGTCGTTTGCGCAACGCCTAGCTGTTCTTTGTGCAGTACTTCTGGCTGCTTTAAGTGCTGCGGATGTTAAATCGCTGGGGGCTTTCTTGTAGTTCAAAAGTGCAATGCGCTTAGCGGCTATGACAGGTTCCAGCTCTTCATTATGAGATTGAAACCAGTCTGCATTTCTCTTCGCACTTTTGCCGTAGGTGGTCAAAGCTGACTCATAGATGGCGTCTCTGATGTGGGCCCACTTGGTTTCAGCATCCCCTGTGGGAGTGTTTTGAAGGGCTGTTACAAGTGAATTTAGAAATTTTTGTAACAGCTGTGGGTGAGAAATTCTGCTCGTGTTGATGCGCGGGTGGCCCTTCTGCTTGGAATGATGCAACTTCTTTGGTCTGAGTCTAACCTTGCTGCACACCAGGGAGTGGTCGGTGTCGCAGTCCGCACTGTGGCAGCTGCGTGTGATTTGAACACTGTTTAAGGCGGCTCGCCTTGTGACAATGGGGTCTAGCTGGTGCCAACGACGTGATCTTGGGTGCCTCCATGAAACCTGGTGACAGGGTTTAGTGTGAAAGAACGAGTTGGTGATGCAGAGGTTATGATAGGTACACAACTCAAGCAGTCTCTGCCCGTTCTCATTCATCCTTCCAACGCCATAGCGCCCAAGGCAGGAGGGCCATGAGTCATGGTCGGCCCCAACCCTGGCATTAAAGTCCCCCAGCAGGAATAGGTGTTCGGTGTTGGGGATGCTGCTAATGATGTTATGGAGTTGTTCATAGAACTGGTCTTTAGCTTCAGGTGCGGAACAGAGTGTTGGAGCATAGATGCTGAGTAGGTGTACTGGACCAGAGGTGGTGAGCAGTCGGATGGACAGTATGCGTTCCGAGCCATTTGAGGGAGGCTCTATCATGCTGAGCAAGGAGTTTCTGATGGCGAAGCCCACTCCATGCTGTCTTGGTTCTTCAGGATCCCTGCCCTGCCAGAAGAAGGTGTAGTCTTGCTCTGCTAGAGAGCCACTCGCGGGGAGGCGAGTCTCCTGAAGTGCTGCAATGTCCACATTGAGTCTACTGAGCTCGTTGTTAATGATGGCGGTCTTCCGAGAATCGTTGATTTGTGTAAGGTCTTCCGACAGGCCAGGACACATAGTTCTGACGTTCCAGCTTGCAAAGCGAAGGGCTGGTACCTTCTTTCCTTTTTTCATGTTGTTTGGTGCGGTGTATCAGTCCACCTTTCGGGCAATGACCCTGAGCTCCAAGCACCCATTGAAGCAGGCAGACTGTGGCGGGACAGAACCTTATTGACCGGGGGCTGCCCGGTTTGAGGCGGGCGGTAGCTGTCCAGTGAGGTGCAATGACCTCTCCCACCGACAAAGGCAACCCGTGGCGCCCAGTTTCTACGCCAATTTATCTGGACTTATAACCCGTAACTGCTGCCTTCCGTGTTGTTTCAGTCGCTGTGAGGCAACTATGGAGTGACCTCTCCATGGCGCATGCCTGGGCAAATTTATGGAGGTTGAGAGTTGCCCAGTCGTCAAAACCCCCCTCTCGGCCTTTCTGGTGGGGTCCAAAGGAGTGCAGGACACGACGTTTGGCACCAGTATGGCTGCAGGAACTGCCGGAAACATGCCAAAGGTGACACATGACCGCCTACGGGGTTCCGCTCCGGATTTTCTGTTAGGGTTTACTCCCTTAGCCTTGGTCTCTCCCGAGACGCCCACAAGGCAGTGGGGTTGTTGGGGCCCCTACACAGGTGTAGGATGGTGCCGGTGGGAGGAGGGGATGCAAGGGGGAGGGGTAGAGGGAGGGGGTGGGGGGGGGGGGTGCAGGGGAAGGGGGTGCGGGGTGAAGATGGTGCGGGGGGGGCGGGCTGGGACGGGGTTGTGAGGGGGTGAGCTGAGAGGGTTGAGCAGGGAAGGGGACGGGGGTGGGGGGGGGGGTGGAAGGGGGGTAAAGGGGGGGGAGGGGGGGTGGAATCTGGTGCAGGTAATAAGCCATTTCCTCAGTGCCCACCATCGACGTCCGGAAAGCTCATCTACGTCCTTCGGGAGGTGAAGCATCATTTGGCAGACTTAGAGGTGGTTACATTTGCTAAGGGTTTTTTTTTTTGCAGTGGTTTAAATAAAGGCATGCAGCATTGCCGACAGTGCGCTGCAGATGCTCTCCGAGCCATCTCCCGCGGGCGCTTTGAAGTTGCGGCCGGGGGGGCCGTTCGTGGATGTTTTGGGTGTTCGGGGCACCTTTTCACAGGACTTCTCTCGGGTCCCGCAGCTCCTTCTTCACCTCAATGGACTTACCGCATGCCGTGGCTGCAGACACTCTGGACTGTGAAGACAGCAGGATCGGAGATTGAAGTATCGGCAGCTGTTCTCGTCAATTTCATCCAGATCAATTTCATTGAGAAAACAAAGAGCAGGTGTGGCTGGGGGAGGGCAGTGGGCCCAGGTAACATACACTAAACTAACTGTTAACTTTTAGATAGGGCTAAAATGAACTGATTTAAAGAGCCAGGGGAATTTAAACAGTTTAAGAGGGCAGATTGGGGGAGAAAACGTTAGGGATGGGAACAGATGGCCATGGATAGAGTTGAACAGCAAGGGAGCTTCCTAGGGAGCTTCCAGCCCAGGAGCCATCTTGAAAATTGGCTAGATATAACACTAGGGTTAAGAAATTCAGGCTTGCAGCACTACGGGTGCCCAAAACTGCAAAAATGTTGGCCGTATTACCTCCGGCTGCTTTGGTGCTGTGTACCCTGACACAGGGTACTAGTGCAGTCGTGCTGTGCGGTACCAAAAGCATGTAGAGTGGGTGGATTGTGATGTCAAACAGCCTCGAAAGTGGATTTGATGCACGATCTGCCATTTTGGAGAGCCTGTTAATGCCCTCTCTTAAGCTGAATATGTGTTAGCTGAACGAAGGGGAGGAGGAGGAGCAAGAGGGAGAAGATAGGAGACACCTGGATTCCTTCGCTCTGGCCGAGCTGTCTGTGAGCAGATACTCAGTCTCTGGTTCTCTTGAGATGTCATCCCTACATCACAGCTGCTCCATAAATCCCCACCTTTCAGTCCATTTGCTTTGTACCATCGTAAGTGTTCCTCTTAGCCAAAATCCTGAAATAAAAGGCACCAACAAAAAAAACATTCCATTACAACTTTATCCAACAACACTCCCTATAAATACCTACAAAATTGAGCCTTCCATTCTAGTGCATTCCCTTAGTGCCTGTTTTGTTTGTGGTACTTTTACCTGTCCTAGTGCTCCTGCACAGTGGTACCCCAGTGACTGCAGTGTGACTGGTTGAAAGCTGCTGACTTTCAGTGGGAGGGACTGCTTGCAAGATGCCCTCAAGAAACTCTGGGCCTTGTGGTCCCAGCTTCAGACTGCACCACCTTGGCATGGGTGGCAGCAGTCCGGGCTGGCTGGCTGAGAGAAAACACAAGGGCACTGGTGGAGTGGCAATGGTGGGAGCATGAATGCTACCATTTGGAGAGAGGACAGCATGTTTGTGATCCATGGAGCCACTGACAGTTCCCTGGAGTGGGGCCTCAACAATCCTAGTTATCTGTTACAGGACAGATTCCTGGAGTGCTGTGAGAGCCTGCGTATTTGTTGAGCACTGAGATCCACAGCAATGATGGCAGCTGTCTGAACCAGCATGGCACCAAGCATGGCTCTCATGACCTGAGTCTGAGCTTCCACTACAGCACTGAGACATTGGGTGTGTTCTGGCTGTGCTGCAATGGAAGCTGATACATCAGCCACCAGATGCTGCATCATGGTTGGGTCTGCAAGTGCTGTCACGGAGTTGACCACCACTTCCATGCTGGAAAGGATGGACTCCAAGCTCAGCATGGATGATATAATTCTCATTCTGTACTGTAAGGCACATATAGATGCTGACCTGTCTGTGAAACATAACAAAATACCGCTTCCATATTGGAGTCACATAAATCATTGTGAACAGGGTAAATACGCACCCAACAAAAACAATGTTCTGCTATTGCTTTAATTGCGATTATCATATGACTGAATATATAAATAGTTTAGTATACATCATCACAGGAAGTGATGCAAGTTAACATGTGATACAGTAGTTGGAGCAGTGTTAGCCAGCAGTTTTTCTTTTTGTTCTTTCATGGAATGTGGGTGTTGCTGGCAAGGCCAGCATTTGTTGCCCATCACTAATTGCCCTGGAACTGAGTGGCTTGCTAGGCCATTCGAGAGGGCAGTTAAGAGTCAACCACATGGCTGTGGGGCTGGAGTCACATGTAGACCAGAACAGGTAAGGACAGCAGATTTCCTTCCCTAAAAGACATCAGCAAACCAGAAGGGTTTTTATGACAATCGATAGTAGTTTTATGGTCACCATTACACCCTAACTAGCTTTCAATTCGAGTTTTTTAAATATTAATTGACTTTAAGTTCCACCAGTTGCCATGGTGGGATTTGAACCCATGATCCCAGTGCCTTAGCTTGGGCCTCTGGATTACTAGTCCAGTGATATTATCATTACACCACCATCTCCCCCCACACATCATCACAGGAAGTGATGCAAGTTAAGAACCAATAACACAATATGGTGGCAGCAATGCAGATGTACAGAACATGTTAGCAGCAGTAATAAAAACACGAAATGCTGGAAATACTCAATAGGTCAGGCAGCATCTGTGGAGAGAGAAGCAGTGAAGAACTGAAGAAGGGCTACTGACCTGAAACATTAATTCTGCTTCTCTCTCCACAGATGCTGCCAGACCTGCTGAGTATTTCCAGCATTTCTTGTTTTTATTTCAGATTTCCAGCATCTGCAGTATTTTGCTTTTATGTTAGCAGCAGTGTTTGACACAGTGACAGCGATTACCAGCACAACATCGTGAACAATGGGAGTAGCCATAAAAGCCTGGGACAACTCTGAAAACGGCCAGAAGAACAATGGCAGCGAGATTTGGGACTGGATTTAAAAATCACCCTCAAGAATCAGTGCTCCAAGAGAGTGAGCAATTGAAAAGGGAATTTTATCAGAATGGTAGTCGAGCAGAAAGGTAGTGTTCTAGCGGAATCAGGCTCAAAAGAAAGATTGATCTGAATCGGGGCTGCGAGATTGCATGGCCATTGAGTGCCGTGGGTTTTCCTGCCAAAAAGAGCCCCGTATGCAGAGTCTCCTGTGTAGCCACAGAGCTCAGGGGATGGCAGAGTTCCAGTCCTGCAGTCACAGTGTATTGTTTATTCCTCAAAGACATTAAAGCAAAAATAATTGAAGGGGAAAGCGCTAGCAAAAAAATTCTTGTGAAGCAATAAATTTTGATGCCATGACAATGAACTATCCAGCTATGAATTGGAAAGTTCTGGACGTCCTTCATGAACTCCAACTATTTCAACAGCGTAGGGACTCATGCTTTTTAGACTTTGCAGTTGCAGATCCCGACAAACAAGCAATAAAAATAATGATCGCAATTAGCAATGAAGGTCTCCATCGCATCAACACCTCTGGACTGTCTGAAGCAGACCAGAAAGACCCATTTAAACTCTGAAAGATCAGTTAAGAGTCAAGGTCAAGTTCAGAATCCTTTGACTCAACCTAATGGTCTATAGACAACAGCCTAAAGAAACCAATGACCAGTTCATCAGTGATGTCAAGAAAAAGGCAAAGATTGTGATTTCTCAGACGCAGAACTCTTCGAGAGAATAATGGAGCTGGTAATCGCATCAGCTCAAATAGAGACACTCCAAAAGGATCTGCTTGATAAGGAAAAAGGATCATCAGCTTGCATTTGATTTGTTAAAACAGTCACTTTCTGCTGAAGCATGTTTACAATACTAGGACCCAAGGAAAGAAACTACACTCTAAGTTGATGCTTCACAAAAGGGTCAATGTCTAATACAGGAATATAGACCAATTGCGTTCAGTTCTAGATGTTTGTCACCCACTCAGGCGAACTATTTAAACGTAGAATGAGAGACATTGACATTAGTGTTCAGTATCACCAGATTCCATATGTACCTATTTGGCAAACACTTTCCTGTCGAGACTGATTGCAAGCCATTAGAAGTGATTTGGCAAATTCCACTCACCAGCGCGCCATCTCTACTCCAAAAATTACTAATCAAAGTACGGGGTACGATTGTGAGATCCAGTACAAAGCTGGAAATCTCATGGTTACATCTGACACATTGAGCAGGCTACCCAACCCTAAGAAGACAGAAGATATACTGTTGGATGTCTAAGTGGTTGGAGTAGATATGGAACTAGAAGATGTGTACAACATTAACCTAATGCAATTTGGACAAAGCAAACTCAAAGAGCTCCAGAGAAAGACTTCAAAAGATCCTGTCCTCAGGGCATTATGGCAATTCACCATCAGTGGATGGCCAGATACAATGAAAAGGTTTCCCACAGCCCTCAGAAACTTTTGCCATATTGTGACGAATTAGCGTTATCAAGTGAAGTCATTTTTAAGGGCAGCCAAGTATTGATACCAAAGCAGCTTCACCAAGATATCTTTACCCAAATACAAGGTCACATGGGCATTGAAACATCAAGACGAATTGCATGTGAGACATTTATTGGCCAGGGATCAATAACGACACCGAACAAGCAGTGAGGATATGCGATGCATGTCAAGAGCATCATTCGAGTCAACACAGAGAACCACTCCATCCTCATGATGTTCCATCACATTCATGATCATGAATAGCTACTGACTTATTTATTGTCAGAGGTAACAACTTCTGACTTATTACCGACTACATCTCCAAATTTCCTATCATTCGCCAACTGAGGAATGCATCAAGAAGATTGGTAGCAAACATAATGAATGCTGTTTTCAGTCTTTTGGTTTCCCGGAGGAGATAGAGTTGGATGATGGTCTGCAGTACACCGGCAAGACATTCCAGGGTATGTGTGCAAAGTGGGCTGCAAATCATGTACGTCATCTCCACACTATCCAAGGGCAGTGAAGCATCCATTTTCAGAAATCTCTATCTAGTATCCCAAATTGCCACTGGAATTTTCATAAGACTTGTACAGTTCTTTTGTTATTTGTACTTCACCCTGGTGAATAAAAATTATGTAATACTTTTGTTATTTAAATTGTGCTTAATTTCAATTTGCCCGAGAAATTCATTTGATTAAAGTACTAACCATATAATACTTGATGTTCTGTTGAAAATGATTCGAAACAGTATACACTAAGGATAATTAAAAAATTATAATTGTCTTAATGGATCTTTTGTGATGCTCATGTTCTCTGTTCAGTTCTGATGAAAGGCCACAGACCTGAAATGTTAACTCTCTCCACAAATGCTGCCAAACCTGCTGAGTATTTCCAGCACCTTCTGTTTTTATTACAAAGAATAACTCCCTACCTAACAGTATTTTGGGAGCACAATCACTGGACGGACTGCAGCAGTTCAAGGTGGCCCACCACTACCTCCTTTGGGAAACTCTGATGGACAATAAATGTCGACCTTGCCAATGACCCCATATCCCAAGGAATAATTTTTTTAAAATGGAGAAGATCGGTAACATTAAATATAAATAAAAGCTTGGATGCAGATATATTTATGTAATCACCTTTCCTTAAATCATACTTTTCTTTTAGCGAGTATGTTTCATTAAGATCATCGTTATGGAACAGTATCAAATAAACTTGATAGTTATAAGAATAATTGGTGTGCGGATGGTAGAGTCACTAGTCTTGAAATGGAAGGAGACCAATCAAGACATTCAAATAGCAATGTTGCACCAACAAGCAACACCACTAGATACGGGATGACTATCCCCAGCAAAGATCATGTTCGGAAGGCAAGTCAGGACACCTCTTCTGAGTCATCACCTGATCAGATCATTGTCAGTCCGAGATAAATTATTGGTAAGATAGGAGAAAATAAAAATTACACATGATAAACTTGCAGGCGTGGAGTTGCCTCCTCTGCAGGTAGGACAGAAGATCAGAGGGATCCACCTGCAAGAGATGTGGCTCCCTGTGTAAGTGTCAAAATTCTGTAATGAGCCACAGTCATACATTATCACCCTGAATGGAGTGACGTTGAGCAGGAATGGATGTCAACTGTGAGAGTTATTCAATAGCATCATACCTAACACTCCTGTAGCATAAAGGACATGTTAACATTCAAGTTTCGAGAGTGACGTTAAGGAAGATGACACATCCAACACTCAAGTACAAAATAATTGTCAGTCTAGACCTACAAGAAAAGAATCGACAAATCCAGATCTCAGAAAAGTTTCACTGATACGAGATCAAGTTGAGTCAGCAGACCACCGATACGTTTCAGAGACACTTGAATAACTAATATAAGAATCTACACGTGTAAATACCGTTCACATTATCCTATTTCATTATGTGCCTAGCTTATAACTTATGTAATTTTTCTATTTAAGGAAAGGGGATGTTGTGATAGTCTTTAATTGCTTTGATTAACATACTACTGAATATATAAACAGTTTTGTAAATATCATCACAGGAAGTGATGCAAGTTAACATGTGATGCAGTAGTTGGAGCAGTGTTAGTCAGCAGGTAGCACGAGTAGTAAAGAGCTCTCCTAGAATCCTGTTATTCTTCAATAAAGAACCCTTTGTTTTGTTTACCAATCATTGTTATAGTGTTTGGTACATTTGTGTTAAGAGCCAATAACACAACAAGCAGTATAGATAATAGTTTGAAAATGAATGAAAGGGAAGAGAGTAGAGTAACACTCAGAAATTGTGCTTTAGGCGCTGCAGGTAAATGGAAAACTAAAATATATAAAGCAGAGGGAAAGAAAGAGAAATGAGTGAGTGGAACGTTAGAGCAGAAGTACAGGTCAAGGTGCGTAGACCATATAAGCATTCTTTATACAAACGTATGGAGTATCAAAGCACAGTATGTGATGCGACATTAGAGGGCAGCAGGTAACAAAGCACAGTGTGTGATGTTACACTAGGGGGCAGCATAAAGGCATCATGGAGCCCTAGGAAAATTGAAGTCAATGGGAATCGGGGGAAAGCTCCCCACTGATTGGAATTATACCCCACACAAAGGAAGATGGTTGTGGTTGTTGGAGGCCAAACATCTCAGCCCTAGGACATCATTGCAGGAGTTCCTCAGGGTAGTGTCCGAGGCCCAAACATCTTCCTTTTTTGCAACAATGACCTTCCCTCCAACATAAGGTCAGAAATGGTGATGTTTGCTGATGATTGCACAGTGTTCAGTACCAATCACTACTCCTCAGACGCTGAAGCAGTCCGTATCAACAGGCAGCAAGATTTGGACAACATTCAGTCTTGGGTTGATAAGTGGCAATTAGCATTCGCGCCACACAAGTGCCAGGCAATGACCATCTCCGACAAGAGAGAATCTAACCATCTCCCCTTGACATTCAACGGTATTAACATCGCTGAATCCCCCACTATCAACATCCTAGGGGTTACCATTAACCAGAAACTTAACTGGCCCCTCCATATAAATACTGTGGCTACAACAGCAGGTCAGAAGGTGGAAATTCTGTGGTGAGTGACTCACGTCCTGACTCCCAAAAGCCTGCCCACCATCGACAAGGCACAAGTCAGGAGTGTGATGGAATACTCTCCACTAGCCTGCATGACTGCAGCTCCAACAATGCTCAAGAAGCTCAACACCATCCAAGACAAAGCAGCCCACTTGAATAGCACACCATCCACCACCTTAATACTCATTCCCTCTACCACCGGGGCACAGTGGCAGCAGTGTGTACCATATACAAGATGGACTGCAGAAACTCACCAAACCTCCTTCAACAGCATATTCCAAACCTGTAACCTCTACCACCGAGAGGAACGAGGGTAGCAAACACATGGGAACACCACCACTTGCAAGTTCCCCTCCAAGCCACACAACATCCTGACTTGGAACTATATTGCCGGATCACAATCCTGGAACTCCCTTCCTAAAAGCACCATAGGTGTACCTACACCCCAAGGACTGGAACGGTTCAAGAAGGAGCTCACCAACACCTTCTCAAGCGCACTTAGGGATGGGTAATAAATGCTGGCCTTGCCAGCAACGCCCATATCCTAATGACAAATTAAAAAAATGCAATCTCAAAGCACAGCACGTAGTGTTACATCTGAGGGCAGTATATAATGTAATATGAAAGCACAGTGCGTGGTGTTACACTAGAGGACAGTATATAGTGTACTATTAAAGCATGGTGAATGATATTACACTAGAGGACAGTGTATGGTGTAATATTAAAGCACAGTGTGTGATGTTACACCAGATGACAGTATATAGTGTAATATTAAAGCAAAGTATGTGATGTTACACTAGAGGATAGTATATCGTGTAATATTAAAGCTCAGTGTGTGATGTTACACCAGAGGACAGTATATAGTGTAATATTAAAGCACAGTATGTGATGTTACACGAGAGGATAGTATATCGTGTAATATTAAAGCTCAGTGTGTGATGTTACACCAGAGGACAGTATATAGTGTAATATTAAAGCACAGTATGTGATGTTACACGAGAGGATAGTATATCGTGTAATATTAAAGCTCAGTGTGTGATGTTACACCAGAGGATAGTATATCGTGTAATATTAAAGCACAGTATGTGATGTTACACTAGAGGATAGTATATCGTGTAATATTAAAGCACAGTGTGTGATGTTGCACTGGAGATCAGTGTATAATATAATATGAAAGCTTAGTGAATGATGTTACATTAGAGGAAAGTGTATAATGTAATATGAAAGCACAGTGTGTGATATAAGACGAGAGGACAGTGTATAGTGTAATATTAAAACATGGTGAATGATGTTACACTAGAGGACAGTGCATAGTGTAATATCAAAGCACAGTGTGTGATGTCACACTAGAGGACAGTGTATAGTGTAATATTAAAACATGGTGAATGATGTTACACTAGAGGACAGTGCATAGTGTAATATTAAAGCACAGTGTGTGATGTTAAACAAGAGGACAGTGTATAGTGTAATATTAAAGCACAGTGTGTGATGTTACACTAGAGGACAGTGTATAGTGTAATATTAAAGCACAGTGTGTGATGTTACACTAGACGACAGTGGATAGTGTAATATTAAAACATGGTGAATGATGTTACACTAGAGGACAGTGTAAAGTGTAATATTAAAGCACAGTGTGTGATGTTAAACTAGAGGACAGTGTATAGTGTAATATTAAAGCACAGTGTGTGATGTTACACGATCCACTGTCCTCTAGTGTAATATTAAAGCACTATGTGTGATGTTACACTAGAGGACAGTATATAGTGTAATATTAAAGTATAGTGAGTGATGTTGCACTGGAGATCAGTGTATAGTGTAATATTAAAGCATAGTGGATAATGTTACACTAGAGGGCAGTGTATAGTGTAATATTAAAGCACAGTATGTGATGTTACACCAGAGGATAGTGTATAGTGTAATATTAAAGCACAGTGTGAGATGTTACACTGGAGGACAGAGTATAGTGTAATATTAAAGCATGGTGAATGATGTTACACTAGAGGACAGTGTATTGTGTAATATTAAAGCATAGTGGATGATGTTACACTAGAGGGCAGTGTATAGTGTAATATTAAAGCACAGTGTGTGATGTTAAACTAGAGGACAGTGTATAGTGTAATATTAAAGAATAGTGAATGATGTTACACTAGAGGACAGTGTATAATGTAATATGAAAGCACAGTGTGTGATGTTAGACGAGAGGACAGTGTATAGTGTAATATCAAAGCACAGTGTGTGATGTTACACTAGAGGACAGTGTATAGTGTAATATTAAAACATGGTGAATGATGTTACACGAGAGGACAGTGCATAGTGTAATATTAAAGCACAGTGTGTGATGTTAAACAAGAGGACAGTGTATAGTGTAATATTAAAGCACAGTGTGTGATGTTACACTAGAGGACAGTGGATAGTGTAATGTTAAAGCACAGTGTGTGATGTTACACTAGACGACAGTGGATAGTGTAATATTAAAACATGGTGAATGATGTTACACTAGAGGACAGTGTATAGTGTAATATTAAAGCACAGTGTGTGATGTTAAACTAGAGGACAGTGTATAGTGTAATATTAAAGCACAGTGTGTGATGTTACACTATCCACTGTCCTCTAGTGTAATATTAAAGCACAGTGTGTGATGTTACAATAGAGGACAGTATATAGTGTAATATTAAAACATGGTGAATGATGTTACACTAGAGGACAGTATATAGTGTAATATTAAAACACGGTGAATGATGTTACACTAGAGATCAGTGTATAGGTGTAATATTAAAGCACAGTGTGTGATGTTACACTAGAGGACAGAGTATAGTGTAATATTAAAGCATGGTGAATGATGTTACACTAGAGGACAGTGTAGAGTGTAATATTAAAGCATAGTCAGTGATGTTGCACTGGAGATCAGTGTATAGTGTAATATTAAAGCATAGTGGATAATGTTACACTAGAGGGCAGTGCATAGTGTAATATTAAAGCACAGTGTGAGATGTTACACTGGAGGACAGAGTATAGTGTAATATTAAAGCATGGTGAATGATGTTACACTAGAGGACAGTGTATTGTGTAATATTAAAGCATAGTGGATGATGTTACACTAGAGGGCAGTGTATAGTGTAATATTAAAGCACAGTGTGTGATATTACACTGGAGGACAGTGTATAGTGTAATATTAAAGCACAGTGTGTGATGTTAAACTAGAGGACAGTGTATAGTGTAATATTAAAGAATAGTGAATGATGTTACACTAGAGGACAGTGTATAATGTAATATGAAAGCACAGTGTGTGATGTTAAACTAGAGGACAGTGTATAGTGTAATATCAAAGCACAGTGTGTGATGTTACACTAGAGGACAGTGTATAGTGTAATATTAAAACATGGTGAATGATGTTACACGAGAGGACAGTGCATAGTGTAATATTAAAGCACAGTGTGTGATGTTAAACAAGAGGACAGTGTATAGTGTAATATTAAAGCACAGTGTGTGATGTTACACTAGAGGACAGTTGATAGTGTAATATTAAAGCACAGTGTGTGATGTTACACTAGACGACAGTGGATAGTGTAATATTAAAACATGGTGAATGATGTTACACTAGAGGACAGTGTATAGTGTAATATTAAAGCACAGTGTGTGATGTTAAACTAGAGGACAGTGTATAGTGTAATATTAAAGCACAGTGTGTGATGTTACACTATCCACTGTCCTCTAGTGTAATATTAAAGCACAGTGTGTGATGTTACACTAGAGGACAGTATATAGTGTAATATTAAAACATGGTGAATGATGTTACACTAGAGGACAGTATATAGTGTAATATTAAAGCACAGTGTGTGATGTTACACTAGACGACAGTGGATAGTGTAATATTAAAACACGGTGAATGATGTTACACTAGAGATCAGTGTATAGGTGTAATATTAAAGCACAGTGTGTGATGTTACACTAGCGGACAGTGTATAGTGTAATATTAAAGCACAGTGTGTGATGTTACACTAGAGGATAGTGTACAGTGTAATATTAAAGCAGAGTGTGTGATGTTACACTAGAGGACAGAGTATAGTGTAATATTAAAGCATGGTGAATGATGTTACACTAGAGGACCGTGTATTGTGTAATATTAAAGCATAGTGGATGATGTTACACTAGAGGGCAGTGTATAGTGTAATATTAAAGCACAGTGTGTGATGTTACACTGGAGGACAGTGTATAGTGTAATATTAAAGCACAGTGTGTGATGTTAAACTAGAGGACAGTGTATAGTGTAATATTAAAGAATAGTGAATGATGTTACACTAGAGGACAGTGTATAGTGTAATATTAAAGCACAGTGTGTGATGTTAAACTAGAGGACAGTGTATAGTGTAATATTAAAGCACAGTGTGTGATGTTACACTAGAGGACAGTGGATAGTGTAATATTAAAGCACTATGTGTGATGTTACACTAGAGGACAGTATATAGTGTAATATTAAAACATGGTGAATGATGTTACACTAGAGGACAGTATATAGTGTAATATTAAAGCACAGTGTGTGATGTTACACTAGACGACAGTGGATAGTGTAATATTAAAACATGGTGAATGATGTTACACTAGAGGATAGTGTATAGTGTAATATTAAAGCACTATCTGTGATGTTACACTGGAGGACAATATATAGTGTAATATTAAAGCACAGTGTGTGATGTTACACTGGACGACAGTGGATAGGTAATATTAAAACATGGTGAATGATGTTACACTAGCGGACAGTGTATAGTGTAATATTAAAGCACAGCATGTGATGTTACACTAGAGATCAGTCGATAATGTAACATGAAAGCATCGTGAATGATGTTACACTGGAGGACAGTGGATAGTGTAATATTAAAGCAAAGTGAATGATGTTACACTAGAGATGAGTGGAGGTGTAATATTAAAGCACAGCGTGTGATGTTACACGAGAGGACAGTGCATAGTGTAATATTAAAGCACAGCATGTGATGTTACACTAGAGGATAGTGTATAGTGTAATATTAAAGCACAGTGTGTGATGTTACACTAGAGGACAGTGTATAGTGTAATATTAAAGCACAGTGTGTGATGTTACACTATCCACTGTCCTCTAGTGTAATATTAAAGCACAGTGTGTGATGTTACACTAGAGGACAGTATATAGTGTAATATTAAAACATGGTGAATGATGTTACACTAGAGGACAGTATATAGTGTAATATTAAAGCACAGTGTGTGATGTTACACTAGAGGACAGTGTATAGTGTAATATTAAAACATGGTGAATGATGTTACACGAGAGGACAGTGCATAGTGTAATATTAAAGCACAGTGTGTGATGTTAAACAAGAGGACAGTGTATAGTGTAATATTAAAGCACAGTGTGTGATGTTACACTGGAGGACAGTTGATCGTGTAATATTAAAGCACAGTGTGTGATGTTACACTAGACGACAGTGGATAGTGTAATATTAAAACATGGTGAATGATGTTACACTAGAGGACAGTGTATAGTGTAATATTAAAGCAGCATGTGTGATGTTACACTAGAGGACAGAGTATAGTGTAATATTAAAGCATGGTGAATGATGTTACACTAGAGGAGAGTGTAGAGTGTAATATTAAAGCATAGTCAGTGATGTTGCACTGGAGATCAGTGTATAGTGTAATATTAAAGCATAGTGTGTGATGTTGCACTGGAGGACAGTGTATAGTGTAATATTAAAGCACAGTGTGTGATGTTAAACTAGAGGACAGTGTATAGTGTAATATTAAAGCACAGTATGTGATGTTACACTAGAGGATAGTGTATAGTGTAATATTAAAGAACAGTGTGAGATGTTACACTGGAGGACAGAGTATAGTGTAATATTAAAGCATGGTGAATGATGTTACACTAGAGGACCGTGTATTGTGTAATATTAAAGCATAGTGGATGATGTTACACTAGAGGGCAGTGTATAGTGTAATATTGAAGCACAGTGTGTGAAGTTACACTGGAGGACAGTGTATCGTGTAATATTAAAGCACAGTGTGTGATGTTAAACTAGAGGACAGTGTATAGTGTAATATTAAAGAATAGTGAATGATGTTACACTAGAGGACAGTGTATAGTGTAATATTAAAGCACAGTGTGTGATGTTAAACTAGAGGACAGTGGATAGTGTAATATTAAAACATGGTGACTGATGTTACACTAGACGACAGTGTATAGTGTAATATTAAAGCACAGTGTGTGATGTTACACTATCCACTGTCCTCTAGTGTAATATTAAAGCACAGTGTGTGATGTTACACTAGAGGACAGTATATAGTGTAATATTAAAACATGGTGAATGATGTTACACTAGAGGACAGTATATAGTGTAATATTAAAGCACAGTGTGTGATGTTACACTAGACGACAGTGGATAGTGTAATATTAAAACATGGTGAATGATGTTACACTAGAGGACAGTGTATAGTGTAATATTAAAGCACTATCTGTGATGTTACACTAGAGGACAATATATAGAGTAATATTAAAGCACAGTGTGTGATGTTACACTGGACGACAGTGGATAGGTAATATTAAAACATGGTGAATGATGTTACACTAGCGGACAGTGTATAGTGTAATATTAAAGCACAGCATGTGATGTTACACTAGAGATCAGTCGATAATGTAACATGAAAGCATTGTGAATGATGTTACACTGGAGGACAGTGGATAGTGTAATATTAAAGCAAAGTGAATGATGTTACACTAGAGATGAGTGGAGGTGTAATATTAAAGCACAGCATGTGATGTTACACGAGAGGACAGTGCATAGTGTCATATTAAAGCACAGCATGTGATGTTACACTAGAGGATAGTGTATAGTGTAATATTAAAGCACAGTGTGTGATGTTACACTAGAGGACAGTGTATAGTGTAATATTAAAGCACAGTGTGTGATGTTACACTCGAGGACAGTGTTTAGTGTAATATTAAAAAATAGTGAATGATGTTACACTGGAGGACAGTGTATAGTGTAATATTAAAGCTTGGTGAATGATGTTACACTAGAGGACAGAGTATTGTGTAATAATAAAGCACAGTGTGTGATGTTACACTAGAGGACAGAGTATAGTGTAATATTAAAGAATAGTGAATGATGTTACACGAGAGGACAGTGTATAGTGTAATATTAAAGCATAGTGAGTGATGTTGCACTGGAGATCAGTGTATAGTGTAATATTAAAGAATAGTGGATGATGTTACACGAGAGGACAGTGTATAGTGTAATATTAAAGCATAGTGAGTGATGTTGCACTGGAGATCAGTGTATAGTGTAATATTAAAGCATAGTGGATGATGTTACACTAGAGGGCAGTGTATAGTGTAATATTCAAGCATAGTGAATGATGTTGCACTGGAGATCAGTGTATAGTGTAATATTAAAGCATAGTGGATGATGTTACACTATAGGACAGTGGATAGTGTAATATTAAAACATGGTGAATGATGTTACACTAGAGGACAGTGTATAGTGTAATATGAAAGCACAGTGTGTGATGTTACACTAGAGGACAGTGGATAGTGTAATATTAAAGCACTATGTGTGATGTTACACTAGAGGACAGTATATAGTGTAATATTAAAACATGGTGAATGATGTTACACTAGAGGACAGTGTATAGTGTAATATGAAAGCACAGTGTGTGATGTTACACTAGAGGACAGTGGATAGTGTAATATTAAAGCACTATGTGTGATGTTACACTAGAGGACAGTATATAGTGTAATATTAAAACATGGTGAATGATGTTGCACTAGAGGACAGTGTATAGTGTAATATTAAAGCACATTGTGTGATGTTACACTAGACGACAGTGGATAGTGTAATATTAAAACATGGTGAATGATGTTACACTAGAGGACAGTGTATAGTGTAATATTAAAGCACTATCTGTGATGTTACACTAGAGGACAATATATAGTGTAATATTAAAGCACAGTGTGTGATGTTACACTCGACGACAGTGGATAGTGTAATATTAAAACATGGTGAATGATGTTGCACTCGAGGACAGTGTATAGTGTAATATTAAAGCACAGTGTGTGATGTTACACTAGACGACAGTGGATAGTGTAATATTAAAACATGGTGAATGATGTTGCACTAGAGGACAGTGGATAGTGTAATATTAAAGCACAGTGTGTGATGTTACACTAGCGGACAGTGGATAGTGTAATATTAAAGCAAAGTGAATGATGTTGCACTAGAGATGAGTGGAGGTGTAATATTAAAGCACAGCGGGTGATGTTGCACTGGAGATCAGTGTATAGTGTAATATTGAAGCATGGTGAATGATGTTACACTAAAGGACAGTGTATAGTGTAATATTAAAGCACTATCTGTGATGTCACACGAGAGGACAGTGTATAGTGTAATATTAAAGCACTATCTGTGATGTTACACGAGAAGACAGTGTATAGTGTAATATTAAAGCATGGTGAATGATGTTACACTAGAGGACAGTGTATCGTGTAATATTAAAGCACTATCTGTGATGTTACACTAGAGGACAATATATAGTGTAATATTAAAGCACAGTGTGTGATGTTACACTGGACGACAGTGGATAGTGTAATATTAAAACATGGTGAATGATGTTACACCAGAGGGCAGTGTATAATGTAATATTAAAGCTCAGTGGGTAATACTACTAGATGACACCTTGTAATGTAATATTAAAGTACAGCACCTGTGTAACACTGGTGGACAGTATATAATGTAATCTTGAAGAACAGTGCTTGATATTACACTAGAGGACAGCATATTATGTAATACCAGATCACAGCTTGCGATGTAACACAAGAGTGCAGCATATAATTTATTACAGTTTAGTGGGCATTGTAGTGCTAGCAGACAGCATGTAATTTAACATTAGACGGCAGTGTTTAAAGTGATAGTGTAATATTTTCGATAGCTTCTTCAGGTGTTAAACAGCCTCTGAGGTGGCCAAGCTGAGGTCTTCACCTGAAACGTATGTTTAGCACACATCTAACATCGGCACCACCTAAGTAAAGGAATTCAGGCTTGCAAATGGAGTGGCCATCCAGAGGACTGTGAAGAATTTGAGTGCCACTTAAATTTCCTGCTAGCATTCTTAAGAGGTAACACAACATTTTTGGTTGTTAGCACTTCACCAGTGGTTCTCAGATGTTTTTGTCCCTGGACCAGTTAGGCAGGGAAAGAACCCCGCGGAACATCTACCAGTCCCAGCCCACCCACTTTCACTTACCACCGCAAAAACTCTCACTAGTACTAATGGGATCATATGATGAGTATAAATATGTAGCCTCCTTTTCATTACTAAATCTAATCACTTTAAGTGCATTAATTTTTTTAATTAAATATCATAAGTAAATTATTAATTCATGCCAGAAGCAAAAGTATTGCCATTTTTATGTTCTAAACATTAATACTACAAGAGAACATGTTTATTTGAAACATTCTAACGTGTTATTAGATCATCACAATTATCTGCTTCTGAGAAACTAATGCTAACCCTGCATCTATAGTAATCAAACAAAATCAACAGTAACATAAATCTTGCTCATAAAACAACATTATCGTTGCTCCTGTTTAGACAACTCATGCTGCGCATGCGGGAGCCAGTGTTGGTGTTTGTGACGTCAGGCAAGTGGTGGGGGTGAGGGTTCTGTTTTTTCCTCTTGTGTGGCCTCAGCTGTGGGGTTAAGTGTCAGTAACTTGCAGGTTGGGCCAGCTCGCAGACCACCTGGAGGACCCTCGCCGACCACCGATTGTGTGTGGACCACCGTGCTTGACCTAACAACCTCTGCTAACAGTGACCAGTTGATTGGGCAGTAAACATGCCATTGCCAAGGATTTCAAGTGCTACTCAAGGGTACATCACCTTTAATTGTTCACTGGAGTTTGCTGGAGTTTTGAAGAGGGTGTTTGAGACTCATCAATAATTTTTCTGAGGCACTTTGTGAAGACTTCACTAATAGGCTTATCAACATTTATTCCAGAAATTCTCTGAGAACTTCCCAACACAGACTGAGTGCTGACTCTATCTTATTGGACACTTTGTAGGATCCACCAGGAGAAAGTGGGTGCTTGGTCAAAGGCGTCTTGGTCCCAATTGGTCTACAGGAGGAATGGAAGGAGGAAATGAGAGCAGGCAGAACAGCATCAGGAGAGAGAGAGAGAGAGAGAGAGAGAGAGAGACAGCAGGGTGAGGTGAACCACTCACAAGGCCATTGATCGTGGGTCAAAGGGCCTGGGGGCATGTATAAGAGTCCAGAGTTGGAGGAACAAAGAGTTCTTAGAAGATTGTAGGGCTGAAGGAGGTTTCAGAGATGGTGAGGGGTGAGGCCATGGAGGGATTTGAACACAAGGATAAAAATATTAAAATCAAGGCACTGCTGGACCGCAGGCCAGTGCAGATCAGTGAGCACAGGGGCAATGGGTGAACGGGACCTGATATAAGTTAGGATACTATAAAATTACAATACAGTGTGTAATGTAACACTAGAGGGCAGTGTATAATGTGATATTTGAGTACAGTGTGCATTGTAGCACTAACAGACAATATGTAATGCAACACTAGAGGACAGTGTGTACTGCTTGTTTAAACTGATAGATTTTAAGCAGAGACTTAAAGGAGGTGAGGTGGGGAGTCGGAGGGGTTTAGTCAGAGAATTACAGAGATTAGGGCCTAATACAGCTGTAGGCAAGGCCAGAAATGGTGGGCCAAAGGGACTGGGGGATGCACAAGAATCCAAAGTTGGGGGGATGCACAAGCGTCCAAATTTGATGAAATGCAGAGTTCTTGGAAGATTTTAGGGCTGAAGAAAATTTCAGAGATAGTGAAGGGTGAGTCCAAGGAGGAACTTGAACTCAAGGAAGAAACTTTTAAAATCAAGCCGGTGAGTCTAACATCAGTGGTAGGGAAACTATTGGAAAAAGTTCTGAGGGACAGGATTAATCTCCAGTTGGAGAGGCAAAGATTAATCAGGGATAGTTAGCATGGCTTTGTCAAGGGGAGATCTTGTCTAACTAACTTGATTGAATTTTTCGAGGCGGTGACTAGATGTGTAGATGTGTAGGGTAAAGCAGTTGATGTAGTCGACATGGACTTCAGTAAGGCTTTTGATAAGGTTCCACATGGGAGATTGGTTAAGAAGGTAAGAGCCCATGGGATCCAGGGCAATTTGGCAAATTGGATCCAAAATTGGCTTAGTGGAAGGAGGCAGAGTGTGATGGTTAAGGGTTGTTTTTGCGAGTGGAAGCCTGTGACTATGGTGTACCACAGGGATTGGTGCTGGAGCCCTTGCTGTTTGTAGTGTACATTAATGATTTAGATGTAAATATAGGAGGTATGATCAGTAAGTTTGCAGATGACACGAAAATTGGTGGTGTTGTAAATAGTGAGGAGGAAAGCCTTAGATTACAGGATGATATAGATGGGTTGGTAAGATGGGCGGAACAGTGGCAAATGGAATTTAATCCCGAGAAATGTGAGGTGATGCATTTTGGGAGAGCTAACAAGGCAAGGGAATATACAATGGGTGGTAGGACCCTAGGAAGTACAGAGGGTCAGAGTGATCTTGGTGTACTTGTCCATAGATCACTGAAGGCAGTAGCACGGGTAGATAAGGTGGTTAGGAAGGCATATGAGACACTTGTCTTTATTAGCCAAGGCATAGAATATAAGAGCAGGGAGGTTATGATGGAGCTGTATAAAATGCTAGTTAGGCCACAGCTGGAGTACTGTGTACAGTTCTGGGCACCACACTGTAGGAAGGATGTGATTGCACTGGAGAGGGTGCAGAGGAGATTCACCAGGATGTTTACCTGGGCTGGAGCATTTCAGCTATGAAAAGAGACTGAAAAGGCAACGGTTGTTTTCCTTAGAGCAGAGAAGGCTGAGGGGGGACCTGATTGAGGTACACAAAATTATGAGGAGCATTGATAGATTAAATAGGAAGAAACTTTTTCCCTTAGTGGAGAGGTCAATAACCAGGGGGCATAGATTTAAGGTAAGTGGCAGGTTTACAACCTGCCTTCTATTTCCAGACCATGCTAAATGAGAGCATCAGAAGTCAACAGAATTGCTCTGAAGCCATTTACGCTGCCCAGGACTCTTTGCTATAGCTTTTTAAAACATCATGTTTGTAAACACAAGAAATATTGAGCAGGACCAGTAGAGTGATGCACTTCAGAATGGAGTTAACAAATAATCTGACAAGAAACAAAATATCAGCTCAAGTTCTGCTCAGAATGTCTTTATCTAAAGAAAAAAGTGATTTAATTTGATGTCGAAAACCTGTCAGTGCCATTATCTGACAAATCGCTCCTTTTAATACATGCGTAGCAACAATGGCAGCAGCAGTAACCTCAGCCCCATCACTGAAAAAGCAGGCGTCACGCATGATTCAGGAGACAATGCATAGAAACCTCACAGGTTATAGAAATCTGACAGGCTTTCGATTGGTTTTTTCCTCACTTTGATAAGAAATATAAGCTGGCAATGGAAAATAGATTTCATTTTCAGAACAATATCGCGATAAAAAGAATAGATAGCTGGCTTTGCAGAATGATAAGAATTATGGGATGAACTTTCGACCAAAGCAATGCTCGACAACTAATGAATATTTTATTTCCAAAATCATAACTTCCCTCAGAAGTGGCGGATATTTTATCACAGGTTGTAGTTTTTCAGAGGTAATTATGATGGAAGCCTGTCATAGCTAAGTGAAAGGGAAATGATTCAACACAGTGTTATTGCACTTGCTGCACTTATTCCTATATTGAATGCAGAGATTTTTTATTAGCTGACTGATGTTGACACAACACAATCCGTTCTGAGCACCACACAAACTTGGTGAGATGCCTTTATGCGCATTAATAATCATTGGATAAGGTTATTCTTTCAGATACTTGCCTCTTTGTTCCCTTGGCTGGAGTCATTGTTTAACATCAGAAAAAAACGTGATTGTCGAACATGCCAAGTTCAATAAACGTTCTCAGCAGAGAACAGAAAATATTGATTCCTTTATTAACGACTTATATAATCTTGCTGAAGATTGTGAATCCAGCGGTTTGCAGAAAGAGTTAATTAGAAATAGGACTGTGATCAGAGTGGCAGACGACGCTCTCTCAGATCATCTGCAGTCGAGAGATGATCTTACATTAACCAAGGCGATTCAGTTAAGCAGGCAAGCAGAGGTTAGAAAATGTGTTGTCGTTCAAAGGGATAGGGAGAGTCCGATCTCGAAAGTAGCAGATGCCATTGAATACTTACAGAAAGCAAAGGGGAAAACTGGCAGTCAAAGACAGGAAAGGCGGGAAGAGAATCCAGAGGCAGCAGCGGCTCACTGCAGTAGGTGTGGCCAGGTGAGGCACTGGCGAGAAAACTGTCCAGCCAGAGAAGCGGAGTGTTTCATATGTAAAAAGAGGGGGCACTTCCAATTGGCATGCTGCAGCAAGAAACCAGGGCCGCAAAACATAAAAAGCAAACCCAAAGAAAACAAGAAAATTTATGTACAGGATGTACAATGTGTTGAATTACCGTTTCTAGGAGCAAGTGAAGATTTCTGGACTGTGGAGATTCTTTATTTATTCTTTCGGGGGATGTGGGCACCATTGATTAGACCAGCATTTATTGCCCATCCCTAATTGCCCTTGAGAAAGTGGTGGTGATTCTTGTAGGAGGCTATCAGCCAAGATTCTAACTGAACACTGGAGCAGTACTTTCAGTACTGGCTGAAGAAAGTAAGCATCAGACATACAGATATAAAACTGTATGGACCTGGAGGCATTGAGCTGAAGTTAAAAGGAGAGTTGAAAAGAATTCTGAATTACTGGGGAAAAGAAACTCCTGAGATATTATATATTATTAAGAATCAGAATTGTTCGCTGTTAAGCAGAAAATCTTGCATAGACTTACAGTTAATATGTAGAGTTGAAGAGCTGAAAGGCATAGAGAAACAGCAAGGAATTTTAGGGCTGAATTCCTTAAATTATTCAAAGGATTGAGAAAACTAAAAACAGCCTACTACATCACATTAAGAAAGAATGCAGAACCATTGTGCTGATAAAACCAAGAAAAGTTTCACGTCCAAATTGAGCCCGAGGATCAAGGCCTAGTCACTTACCTTCCAGGAGTGGACCTGTGTGAGAGCAGTCCAGGCACGCCGGATTTGGGGGAAAAAAGTCAACAGTGACATCACAGAAAAGCTGCAAGGTGATTAGTTGGTGAGTAACAGCTGTTAGTGCCTGTAAATAGCTTTAAAAAAACCATGGGAAAGTTCTTTTTTTTAAACCTACCTTATAAGTGATAAGGTTAGTACTACTAAAGTGTGTTTTTTTAAAAATTGGTGTAATTTATTAAGGACTTTAGATTGTAGTGGGTAGTGTTTGGAGTAGAACAAGGCCCCTAGTCTAATTAGTATTTTTTAAAGGGAGTAACTAATTAATCTAAGGGTAAGTCATGGTAGGAGAGCTCGCACCCGTGATACGCTCCTCCTGTGCTATGTGGGAAATCAGAGACACTTCCAGTGTCCCTGACAACCATGTGTGCAGGAAGTGTATCCATCTGCAGCTACTGACTACCTGCATTACAGAGCTGCAGCTGCGGGTGGATTCACTGTGGAGCATCCATGATGCTGAGGGCATCGTGGATAGCACGTTTAGTGAGGTGGTGACGCCGCAGGTAATGGCTACAGAGGCAGAAAAAGGATGGATGTCCACCAGGTGGCGTAGTAGGCGCAGGCAGGTAGTGCAGGAGTCCCCTGTGGCCATCCCCCTCTCAAACAGCTATACTGCTTTGGATACTGTTTGGGGTGGGTGGGGTGGGTGGTGACCTCCCAGGGGAAAGCAGCAACAGCCAAGTTCATGGCACCATGGATGGCTCTTCTGCACAGGAGGGAGGAAAAGACTGGGAGAGCCATAGTGATAGCAGATTCCATTGTAAGGGGAACAGACAGGCATTTCTGTGGCTGCAAATGAGACTCCAGGATGGTATGTTGCCTCCCTGGTGCTCGGGTCAAGGATGTCTCGGAGCGGCTGCAGGACATTCTGAAGGGGGAGGGTGAACAGCCAGTGGTCATGGTACATGTCGATACCAACGACATAGGTATAAAAAAGGATGAGGTCCTGCAAGATGAATTTAGGGGGTTAGGAGCTAAATTAAAAAGCAGGACCTCAAAGGTAGTAATCTCAGGATTACTTCCTGTGCCACGTATTAGTGAGTATAGGAACAGGAGAATAGACCAGATAAATGCGTGGCTGGAGAAATGGTGCAGGAGGGAGGGATTTAAATTCCTGGGACATCGGGACTGGTTCTGGGGAAGGTGGAATCTGTACAAGCGGGACGGGTTACACCCAGGCAGGACCGGAAACAATGTTCACGCAGGGGCGTCTGCTAGTGCTGTTGGGGAGGATTTAAACTAGAATGGTAGGGGGATGGGAACCTGAGTGGGGCGATGAGGAGGAGGAAACAAGGATAGAAACGAAAGACAGGAAACAGAAAGACAGAAGTGGAAGGTATAGAAATCAAGGGCAAGAAACAAATAGGGCCGTAGTGCGAAATAATGCCAAGATGACTAAGAATGTTAAAAAGACAAGCCTAAACGCATTGTGTCTCAATGCACAGAGTATTCGCAATAAGGTAGCCAAATTAACCTAGCAAATAGATGTAAATAGATCTGATACAGTTGCGATTGTGGAGACATGGCTGCAGGGTGACCAAGGATAGGAACTGAACAGCCAAGGGTATTGAATATTTAGGAAGGAGAGGCAAAAAGGGAAAGGAGGTGGAGTAGCGTTGTTAGTAAAAGAGGAAATCAATACAATGGTGGGGAAGAATATTAGCTCAGAGAATCCTGCTTTGGAATCTGTTTGGGTTGAGCTAAGAAACACCAAGGGGCAGAAAAGGTTGGTGGGGGCTGTATATTGATCCCCAAACAGCAGTGATGATGTAGAGGATGGCATTAAACAGGAAATTAGAGACGCATGCAATAAGGATGCAACAGTAATTATGGGTGATTTTAATCTACATATAGATTGGGCAAACCAAATTAGCAATAATACTGTAGAGGAGGAATTCCTGGAGTGCGTACGTGATGGTTTTTTGGACCAATACGTTGAGGAACCAACTAGAGAACAGGCCATCCTAGACTGGGTATTGTGTAATGAGAAAGGATTGGTTAACAATCTTGTTGTGCGGGGTCCCTTGGGGAAGACAAATGTGGGACCCTTACAATCAGAAACAGGGGAATTTATAATGGGGAACAAAGAAATGGCAGAACAATTAAATACATACTTTGGTTCTGTCTTCACAAAGGAGGACACAAATTACCTCCCCGAAATGTTGGGTCTAGTGAGAAGGAGGAACTGTATGAAATCAGTATTAGTAGAGAAATGGTGTTAGGGAAATTGATGGGATTGAAAGCCGATAAATCCCCAGGGCCTGATAATCTACACTCCTGAGTACTTAAGGAAGTGGCCCTAAAAATAGTAGATGCATTGCTGGTCATTTTTCAAAATTCTGTAGACTCTGGAACAGTTCCTACAGATTTGAGGGTAGCTAATGTAACCCCACTATTTAAAAAAGTGGGTAGAGAGAAAACAGGAAATTATAGACTGGTTAGCCTGACATCAGTAGTGGAAAAAATGCTGGAGTTCATTATAAAAGATGTAATAGCAGAGCACTTGGAAAACAATGACAGGATTGGACAAAGTCAACATGGATTTACGAAAGGGAAATCATGCTTGACAAATCCACTGGAATTTTTTGAGGATGTAACTAGTAGAATAGATAAGGGAGAACCAATGGATGTGGTGTATTTGGACTTTCAGAAGGCTTTTGATAAGGTCCCACATAAGGGATTAGCATGCAAAATTAAAGCACATGGGATTGGGAGTAAGGTACTAACATGGATAGAGAACTGGTTGGCAGACAGGAAACAAAGAGTAGAAATAAATGGGTTTTTTACCGAGTGGTAGGCAGTGACTAGTGGGGTACCGCAGGGGTCAGTGCTAGGATCCCAGCTATTCACAATATATATTAATGATATAGATGAGGGAATTAAATGTAATATATCCAAGTTTGCAGACGACACAAAGCTGGGTGGGAGTGTGATCTGTGAGGAGGATGCAGAGAAGCTCCAGTGTGATTTGGACAGGTTGAATGAGTGGGCAAATACATGGCAGACGCAATATAATGTGGATAAATGTGAGGTTATCCACTTTGGTGGCAAAAACAGAAAGGCAGATTATTATCTGAACGGCGATAGATTGGGAAAGGAGGAGGTGCAGCGAGACCTGGGTGTCCTAGTGCACCAGTCGCTGAAAGTAAGCGTGCAGGTGCAGCAGGCAGTTAAGAAGTCAAATGGTATGTTTGCCTTCATAGTGAGAGGATTCGAGTACAGGAGCAAGGATGTCTTGCTGCAATTATACAAGGCCTTGGTGAGACCACATCTGGAATATTGTGTGCAGTTTTGGTCTCCTTATCTGAGGAAGGATGTTCCTGCTATGGAGGGTGTGCAGCGAAGGTTCACCAGACTGATTCCTGGGATGGCAGGACTGACATATGAAGAGAGATTGGGTAGATTAGGTTTGTATTCACTCGAGTTTAGAAGAATGAAAGAGGATCTCATAGAAACCTACAAAATTCTAACAGGACTGGACAGAGTAGATGCAGGAAGGATGTTCCCGATGGCAGGGGAGTTCAGGACCAGGGGTCACAGTCTAACTATAAGGGGTAAGCCATTTAGGACTGAGATGAGGAGAGATTTCTTCACCCAGAGAGTGGTGAACCTATGGAATTCTCTACCACAGAAAGCAGTTGAGGCCAAATCATTAAATATATTCAAGAAAGAGTTAGATATAGTTTTTAGGGCTAATGGGATCAAGGGATATGGGGAGAAAGTGGGAACAGGTTACTGAGTTTGGATGATCAGCCATGATTGTATTGAATGGTGGAGCAGGCTCGAAGGGCCGAATGGCCTACTCCTGCTCCTATTTTTCTATGTTTTTCTATGTTTCTATTACTAGAGAAAGTTAAAAAAGAAATGGAGCTGATGACCAAACAGGGAGTTGCTAAGCCTACAGGCTGGTATTGAGGCATGGTTCCAGTGTAGAAACCAAATGGGTCCATCTGAATTTGTATCGACCTTACACAATTAAACAAGGCTGTAGAGCGGGAAATACATCCAGTGGCATCGGTGGATGAGAGTCTGGCAAAGCTATGGAAAAGCATGATTTTCACTAAATTAGATGCTAACAGTGGATTTTGGCAAGTACCTTTAGATAAAAAAATCTAAACTACTGGTGACTTTTATAACACCATTTGGAATATTCTGTTTTAACAGATTACCTTTTGGATTCACATCAGCACTGGAGATTTTCCAAAGAACCATGTCCAGAATCGTGGCGGGATTAGAAGGGATCATCTGTCACATGGACGATGTGTTGATCCATGGTGAAAGTCAGCAGGAACATGATGCGAGAGTGTGAGCAGTGTTGCAGAGACTGCAGGAAGCTGGTTTAATGCTAAACGACAAGTGTGTCTTTTCACAACTAACGGTGAGATTTCTAGGTCATATTGTTGATGGATCAGGCATCAGAGCAGATCCTCAAAAGATGAAAGTCATCGAAGACTTTCCTGAGCCAAAGAATTGCAAAGGTTTATGACCCAAAATTACCAACTATTGTAGCAGCGGATGCATCAGCAACAGGGCTAGGTGCAGTTATGTTATTATGTTACAGGTACGAAGCAGGCCTGTGTATTTTCATCTCGTTCTTTGACAGAAACAGAGCAAAGAAACGCAGTCAACAAGAAGGAAGTGCTGGCAGCGAGTGGAAAAAGAGACAAATTCTCTGGCTATGTGCTAGGTATTCAATTTAAGATTGAAACAGATCACAAAACAATAGTTACTCTGCTACTAGCAAAGTTACCTCCGAGAGTGCAGAGGTTTCAATTGAGATTAATGAGATTCGACGCTAAAACCAAATATGTTCCTGAGAAACAGCAAATAATAGCAAATGCGTTATCACACATTACATCAGCAGGATCTGAAGAAGGTGACATTCTATTTTTTGAGGAGGTATCAGTGTTTGCTCCAACAACTAGAGTATTTACCTGCTACAAATCAGAAGTTGATTGAAATCATGAAGGCTGAAAAAGATGATGAAGTATGTGCAGCAATCAGAGAATATTGTTTGTATGGACGGCCAGCATATATGTCACACAACCCAGTGTTAAGGCAATATTATGAGCAATGAGATCATTTGAGTATCGTCGATGATTTGTTGATATTTGACGAGAGATTAGTTATCCCCAGGATACTAAGATTAGAGATTTTGGAACGATTACACCAAGGACAGTTAGGAATAACAAAATGCAGATCCAGGACTAGACAGTCAGCTTGGTGGCCTAGTATATTGAAAGAGATTGAAGAGACGATATCAAGGTGTATCACGTGTGCTGTCAATCGTCATGAGATGAAGAAGCCACTTATGACATCATCTTTCCGTCTAGACCATGGGAAGGTCTAGGTATGGATCTTTCAAGCATAAGAATAAGATATTCTTAATTGTTGTTGATTGCTATTTGAGGTGGGTTGAAGTGAAGCAGCTACAAGGTCAGAGCTCTGGAGCTGTAATCACATCCTTGAGAGAAATCTTTGCTACGCACCAGAACCCCGACATGGTGATATCCAATAATGAGCCACACTTCGCGAACAAATGTTTCAAAGAGTTCACAGAGGCATATGGCTTTACTCACATCACTAGTTCACCGAGATATGCTCAGGCAAATGGCGAAGTAGAGAGAGGTGTAAGGACTGTGAAATCTTTATTAAAGAAGAACAAACATTTTCAATTAGCACGTTTGAACTATAGAGCAATACCACTTCAGCATGGTTTAGCCCCATGCAAATTGTTGATGGGACAAAGTTTAAGAACACAATTCCTATACTTCCAAGAATGCTTAAACCACAATTGAGTGCAGAGAACTTGGAAAAAGGGAGGGAGAGAGAGGATAGAGGAAGATCTATTCAATCTGAGAATTATGACGGACTTCACAGAACCAAAACCTTGAAAGATAGACAACCTGGAGAATCAGTTTGGGTTAGAGATCAGAGAAGGTATGGAGAAGTGATAGAACAATCACCATATCCATGATCATACATTGTCCAAAGTGACCAAGGGATGATAAGAAGAAACAGAAGGTCATTGGTGGTGATACCAAAGGATCAGCAGATCCAAGAGGAACAATCATCTCAAGAAGTTGATGAACCTACAGAGCCGCAATCAGCCATCAATCCAGAGGACAACCCAAGTGAAGAACTTGAGTCATCAAATCATTCTACTAAAGTACAAAAGAAAGAGAATGAAGAACTAAAAGAATTGAAACTCCAGGCATCTTCTAAAGGGAGAAGAACGTGTTATGGCAGACTTGTAAAAACACCACAGTGGCTGACATTTTGAGAAGTGAAGTCAGGGACTTGGGGGGAGATGTAGTATAATGTAATATAGGTTTGTTACTGGGCACAATATGTAAATAGTCTGTGTCACCATGGCTAGTGATGTAACAGAACTTGTTTAGGACCTCATGTGCAGTGAAACTTGAAGCCATAGATAGCAGATACATGTAAATAAACTCCTGTTCCTGTAACTGTCAATCTCTCCGATATTCTGTTATAAAACTAATCAGCTTCAGAATATTACGGAATTCTAGCCTTTATATCTAGAGGACTTAAATAAAGGGCTAAGAGGTCATGCTTCAGCTATGAAAACCCCTGGATAGACCACACCTGGAATACTGGGAGGAGTTCTGGGCATCACACCTTATTGGCCTTGGAGGAGGTACAGCATAGATTTACAAGAATGGTACCTGGACTTCAAGGGTTAAATTAGGAGGAGAGATTACTCAAACTAAGGTTGTACTCCCTGGAAATTTGAGGGTTAAGGGATGATTTGATTGAAGTTCCAAGATATTATGGGGAACAGATAATGTTGACAGAGAAAAAATATTTCTGCTGGTTAGGGAGTCTAGGAAAAGGCGGCATAGTCTAAAAATTAGAGCCAGGCCTTTCAGGAGTGAAATTAAGAAACATTTCTACACATAAAGGTGGTAGGAGTTTGGAACTCTCTTCCACAAACTGCATTTGATGCTAGATCACTTGTTAATTTTAAAACTGAGATTGATAAACTTTGTTGGCTAAGGGTATTAAGGGATATGAAAAAAGGCTGGTATAAGGAAGTAGGCTGCTGATCAGCCATGACCTCATTGAATGGCGGAACAGGCTCGAAGGGCTAAATGGCGAACTCCTGTCCCTATGTTCCTATGTGCCTGCGCCAGCTCTTTACCAGGGATATCCAAAATGTATTTTTTTTTAATTCATTCATGGGATGTGGGCATCGGTGAATAGGCCACAATTTATTGCCCATCCCTAATTGCCCATCCCTAATTGCCCTTGAGAAGGTGGTGGTGAGCTGCCTTCTCTGCTTATCACCATTGTCTTGGTTTTCTTCACATTCATTCTTAATCTGTATTCCACACTCCTTGCATTCTATGTCTCTGACAATAGCTTCAGTGTACAGGTTGAACAGTTTTGGGGACATAACACATCCTTGACACACTCCTCTTTTGATTGGGAAACAAGCTGCTATCAAATCTCATCACTGCTGATTGATTCCAATATAGATTTTGAATTATCCTTTTATCATTCTGTCAATTTCTAGTTTGTTTAAGCACTCCATTATTTTCTGATGGTAGATTCTATCAAATACATCCTCATGGTCTATAAAACATATACACAGGTTTTTGTACTTCTAGATATCTTTTGATCACTACTCTCAAGTTAAAGATGTCTTCTTTTGGTCCTTTCTTTGGAGACTGACTATCATCTGTCTCTGCTTATATAGATTGGTCATTTCTTTCCAAAATAATTATTAAAATCATTTTCATCCTATGGCTCATGAGGTTTACTGTCCTGTGCTCTGAACATTGTTGGACTTGTGATTTCTTTGGGAGCTTAATGAACACTGACTGCATAAGATCCACAAGTATGAATCCTGTTCTTAAATTCTGTTATAGAGGTCTGCCAGTTTCCCAATGCTAACATCATTCAGGGCTTTCAGGCATTCTGTTAGTATCTCATCGATTCCGGGTGCTCTCTTTGCTTTTGATCGCTGCACTGACTTCTGCCTCTATTATCTCTGGTCCCACTCTTCTCTCTGGTGGTACCAATTCACTTCTGCCTTCATCGTCATACAGCTCACTGATGTACTCCACCCATCGGGCTGAATCTTCTGTGCCTGCTGTCGATGTCGACGGCAGGTGAAAAAAATGAGGCGGGTTGCAAAACGGCGGCTCATTTAAATAGCTGGGGCGGGCCACCCTCCCCCACCCGATCACATGGAGAGGGCTGGCTATCCGTCCCCGGCAATGACGTCAGCTGCCTGTGCACAGACGCTGACGCCATTTTGAAAGGGCTTTGAGCCTTATCGGGAAAGTTAAATATTTAAAGTTAAAGTAAATGAAAAGAAATGCAGACATTTCTTCCGCCCCTCTCCCACCCCCCCACAACAATAAAATTAACAATTTCCCCTTCCTCCCCGCAAAACACTTACCTTGTCCATCCGACCGTCCCCCACCCAAACTGCACAAACTTTAAACTCCAACCCTTCCCACCATCACCTACACCCATGACGTTACTTTGACCCCGTTACCCCATCCCGCACTTATAAACTTACCTGCACCCCACTCCCCACCAGTGTTGTGCCTCTTTTCCCTGGATGGGGATCCGAAGGCGCGGGAGTGCGGGCCACCGGGCTGAAGATCGCAGCGGGACATCAGGCAGCGATGTGAGTATCATTAATGTATTCATTTAAATTTATTTAAATATTCAAATGAGGACCCGCCGCTGATCAGCGGGGGGTGGGGGGCGGGGTGGGAGGGGCCACCATGAGGCTTTGCCGCTACTGGTAATATCGGGCCAGGCCCTCTTGGCGTCGGGGTGCATGGTGGCCCTCTCCCAGAGGCATCTTCAGGACCACCCCCCCACCTACCACAGACACTGTCGACTAAGGGAGAACAAAATCTAGCCCATCGTTTCTCTACCTTTCTTTTTCGAAAAGAAGTTCACCTTCCTTGCTCCTTGTACAGCCACTATTTGTGACTATTTTCTTCTTGTCTGTCAGTGCTTTAACTTTCTCGTGCAATGCTCTCATATTGGGCCTTTTCTCCGGTTCTTCTATCTCCTTTCAACCACCTTTCCTTGGCCGCCCTACATGCTTTTCTTATCTGCCTTTCTATTTTGTCTTATTTTTCTTTATTGTTCTTATTCTGACTCCTTTTCTCCATCATATCTAGTATTTCATCAGTCATCCACCATTTATGTTTCCTCCTCTCTTTCTTAGGGCCCGTCACAGTTGCATGCTCTGGTTCAGCCTTTCCCAATGCCTTTCTGTTGTTTCCTCCTCACTAAGATCTTGCACTGTCCCTTCCTATACTTGTCAATACAGGTTAACTAGATTGATTCCTGGGATGAGAGGGTTCTTTTATGAGGAGTGATTGAATAGAATGGGCCTTTATTCTCTGGACCCTAGAAGAATGAGAAGTGATATCATTGAAACATAAAGAATTCTTAGAGGGCTTGACAGGGTAGATGCTGAGCAGCTGTTTCTCCTGGCTGGAGAGTCTAGAACTAGGGGTCAGCCATTTAGGACTGAGATGAGGAAAATTTTCTTCACTCGGTGGGTTGTGAATCAGGAATTCTCTACCTCACAGGGCTGTGGATGCTCAGTCATTGAGTGTATTCAAGACTAAAATCGATCGAGTTTTGGACATTAAGTGTAAGTGTAGTGTAAAGGGCAGTGAGTGGCAAGAACTCTGAGTGTGTGTTCAGGAAAATTTTCTACAGCGGTATGTTTCCAGTGCATCGAGAAAGGAGGTACTGCTAGACCTGGTTCTTGGGAGTGAGGTGGGCCAAGCAGATCAAGTGTTAGTTGGAGAACATTTAGGGGATAGTGATCATTGTATCATAAGGTTTAGGCTGACTGTGGAAAAGGACAAAGAACAATCCAGAGTAAGAATAATTAACTGGGGGAAAGCCAACTTCAATGGGGTAAGAATGGACCTGGGCCAAATAAATTGGAATCAAAGGTTGGCAGGCAAAACGGTAACTGAACAATGGGCTACCTTCAAAGAAGAGATAGTTCAGGCACAATCAAGGTATATTCCCTCAAAAGGGAAAGTTAGGGTAAACAAAGCCAGAGCCCCCGGATGACAGAAGAGGTAGAGATTAAGTTAAAAAAGAAAATGTGTCCTTATGACAGATGCCAGGTAGAAAATACTATTGAGAACCAGGCTGAATATAGACGGTTCAGAAGGGAAGTGAAAAAAAAAAATAAGAGAAGCAAAGAGCGTATGAAAAGAGACTGGCAGCTAACATAGAAGGGAATCCCAAATGTCTTCTATAGTCATATACATTGTAAAAGGGTGTAAAAGGAGGAGTGGGGCTGATTAAGGACCAAAGAAGGGCTTTACGTATGGAGGCAGAAGGCATAGCTGAGGTAATAAATGAATACTTTGCATCTGTCTTTACCAAGGAAGAAGAGGCAACCCAGCCAATGGAGAAAAAGGAGGTAATTCAGACACTCGAAGGATTTAAAATTTATAAGGAGGAGATATTCGATAGGCTGTCATTACTTAAAATGGATAAGGCACCATGTCCGGATGAGATGCATCCAAAGATACTGAGGGAAGTGAGAGTGGAAATTATGGAGGCACTGGTCATAATTTTTAGTCTACTTTAGACTCTGGGATGCTGACAGAGGACTGGAGAATTACAAATGTTACACCCTTGTTCAAAAAAGAGTGTAAAGATAAGCCCAGCAACTACAGGCCAGTCAGTTTAACTTCAGTGCTGGGGAAACTTCTGGAAAGAATAATTCGGGACAAAATTAATAGTCACATGGACAAATGCAGGTTAATTAAAGAAAGTCAGTATGGATTTCTTAAAGGCAAATCATGTTTAACTAACTTGCTGGAGTGTTTTGAAGAGGGAGCAGAGAGGGTTGATGAGGGCATAAGAAATGGGAGCAGGAGTAGGCCATACAGCCCCTCAAGCCTGCCCCGTCATTCAATAAGATCATGGCTGATCTGTCCCAGGCCTCAACTCCTCTTTCGGGCCTGCTCCTCATACCCCTCGACTCCCCGAGATTTCAAACATTTATCTACCTCCTCCATTTAGTGATCTAGCCTCCACAACTCTCTGAGGTAGAGAATTCCAGAGATTCACCACCCTCTGAGAGAAGAAATTCCTTTGTATCTCAGTTTTAAATGTGTGCCCCCTTATTCTGTAACTATGTCCCCTAGTTTGAGATGCCCCCACCAGTGGAAACATATTCTCAACATTTACTCTATCAAGCCCCCTTAAAATCTTATATGTTTCGATAAGATCACCTCTCATTCTTCTAAACTCCAATGTATAAAGGCCTAACCTGTTTAGCCGTTCTTGATAAGACAACCCCTTGTTTTTCCAGCATTTTCTGCTTTCCCTTTAAATCTCTGTCCCCTAGTTATGACCTCTCTGCTAACAGAAATAGGTCCCTCCTATACACTCTATCTAGGCCCTTCATAATTTTACAGACCTAAATTAAATCTCCCCTCAACCTCTTCTGTTTCAAAGAAAACACTGCCAGCCTATCCAAAATAAAAAACAGAAAGTGCTGGAAATACTCCATAGGTCTGGCAGTATCTGTGGAGAGAGAAGCAGAGTTAATGTTTCTGGTCTGTGACCTTTCATCACCTTCCAGCACTTTCTGCTTTTATTTCAGATTTCCAGCATCCGCAGTGCTTTGCTTTAATCCCAGCCTATCCAGTCTTTCATCAGAGATAAAATTCACCATTCCTGGCAGCATCTTTGTAAATCTCTTCTGTACCCTCCCTAGTTTGATCACATCCTTTCTGTAATGCAGTGACCAGAACTCTACACAGTACTCCAGCTGCGGCCTAACTAGTGTTTTATACAGTTCTAGCATAACTTCCCTACTCTTATACGCCATGCCTCGGCCAAGAAAGGAAAGTATTCCACATGCATTCTTGATCACCTTATCTACCTGTCCTGCTACCTTTAGGGATCTGTAGACATGATCTCCAAGGTCCCTCCTTTCCTCTACAGTTTTCAGAATCCTGCCATTTATAATGTATTCCCCTGCTTTGTTTGTCCTCCCCAAATGCATTACCTCACACTTCTTTGGATTGAACTCCATTTGCCACTTTTCTGCCTACCTGACCTGTCCATTGATATCTTCCTGCAGTCTACAGGTTTCTCCATCACTATCAACCACATGGCCAATTTTCATATCATTTGCAAACTTCGTAATGAAGCCCGCTACATTTAATCATCTCAATCATTGATACGTACCACAAACAGTAAGGGACCAAGTTCTACTTTTTATGTATTTATAAAACATCTTTGGATTTTTCTTGAATTTGCTTGCCAATATCTTTTCATGCCTTCTCTTTGTTTTCCTAATTTCCTTTTTAATTTCACCCCTGCACTTTCTATAATCTATAATGAGAAGTTTTATATGTTGTCGAATAATGAGATGCATGGAGTTCAGTTGTTTGAAGATCTCAAACAGGTTTATTACAGCTAACTATTATACATTACAGAGCTAACTATTTACAGGACTTGTCTCTAGGTGTTACAGTTACAGAGTGAGACTGGCACGTAGTCACAGGATCACATCCTGGCACTTCACCTATTAGCATACTAAGATCTTAATAGGACATCACTCTTAAAGGCACAGCATATTCCTCTATGCTTTCTGCAGTCTTGAGCTCTTGACATTTGACATACACTTTCTTTTTTTTTTCCATTATCCTACTCTGTATGCTCTTTGACATACAGGGGGCTCTAAATTTGTGAGTCCTACCCTTTTACGCTTTTGGAACATACTTGATCTGAACCCTCACTATCTCCTCCTTGAATGCCTTCCACTGCTCTGACACTGATTTACCTTTAAGTAATTGTTTCCAGTTCACTTTTGCCAAATCAAATCTCAGCTTAGTAAAATTGTCCATTCCCCACTTTAAAACTTTTACTCTTGGTTTATCTTTATCCTTTTCCAAATCTACTCTAAATCTAACTGAATTATGAACACTACCACTAAAATGCTATCCCCCTGATATCCCTTCCACCTGCCCAGATTCATTCCCAGAAACTAAATCCAGCACTGCCCATTCTCTTGTTGGTCTTGCTACGTACTAGCTAACAAATTTCTCCAGAATGCAGAGTCAACACAGTTTTATGAAAGGGAAATCCTGTTTGACAAATCAATTAGAGTTTTTTGAGGGTGCAACTAGCAGTGTAGATAAAGGGAAACCAGTGAATGTAGTATATTTGGATTCTCAGAAGGCATTTGATAAAAGTGCCACAGGACAGGTTAGTAGAATTACATAGAAATTACAGCACAAAAGTTGGCGATTTGGTCCAACTGGTCTATGCCAGTGTTTATGCTCCACATGAGCCTCCTCCCACCCTTCTTCAATTAACCTTATCAGAATAACCTTCTATTCCTTTCTCCCACATGTACTTGTCCAGCTTCCTCTTAAATGCATCTCTGCTACTTACTCTATTTGCTATCTGGTATCAAGTTCCACATTCCAACTGCTCTCTGGGTAAAAAAGTTTCTCTTGAATTTTTTTAATTGGATTTATTAGTGACTCTTTTTTTCTGATCCCTAGTGTTGGACTTTCCCACAAATGGAACCATTTTCTTTATGCCTGCACTATCAAGCTCCTTCATAATTTTATAGGCTTCTTTTAGGTGATCTGTTGGCCTTCTCTCTGCTAGAAAAAAGAACCTTGGTTTATTCAGTCTTTCCTGATAGTAATGCAGTTACAATAATCAAGCAGAATATTTTTTAAAAGGTGAGAGACTAGTAAATATTAGGATTTAAAGGGATTTGGGTGTTCTTGTAGACTATCACAGAAAGTTAACATACAGTTGCAGCAAGTAATTAGGGAGGCAAATAGTGCATTAGTCTTTATTGCAATGGGTTTGGAGTACAAGAGTAAGGAAGTCTTGTTGCTTTGGTTTTGGTTTCCTTACCTATGGAAGGTTATACTTGCCTTAGAGGAGTTGGAAACAAGCACCCCCTCCCCCCCCCACAGATTGATTCTGGCAATCAAAAGGTGGTCCTAAGATGAGAGATTGAGTAGAATGGGCTGATATTCTCTGGAGTTTAGAAGAATGTGAGGTGATCTCATCAAAACATATAAAATTCTTAGAGAGCTTGACAGGGTAGATGTTGAGAGGCTGTTTTCCCTGGCTGAAGAGTGTAGAACTAGGGTCATAATCTCAGGATAAGGGGTCAGACAATTAGGACTGAGATGAGAAATTTCTTCACTCAGAGGGTTGTGTATCTTTGGAATTCCATCCCCCAAGGGTTGTGGATGCTCAGTTGATGAGTATCTGAGATCGATAGATTTTGGGGCCCCAAGAGTAACAAGGGATATGGGGATAGGGCAGGAAAGCTGAGTTGATGTAGAACCTCCGCCATGATCTCATTGAATGGCAGGGCAGGCTCGAGGGCTGCAAAGCCCATTCCTGCTCCTATGTTCTCATGTCCATTCGGCCCAACTGGTCTATGCCGGTGCTTATGCTCCACAGGAGCCTCCTCCCACCCTTTTTCATTTAACCCGATCAGCATACCCTTCTATTCTTTTCTCCCTCATGTTCTTATCTAACGTCCCCTTAAATGTATCTATGCTTCTTGCTTCAACGATTCCTTGTGCTAGTGAGTTCCACATTCTTATTAGTCTTTGCGTAAAGACGTTTTTCCTGAATTCCCTATTGGATTTATTAGTGACTAACTTAGGTTTATGATGCTAGTGTTTGAATCCCTTACAGGTGAAAATATCTTCTCTACATCTACCCTATCACATCCCTTCACCATTTTAATAGTCTCTATCAGGTCACCTCTAAGCCTTCTCTTTTCTTCAGAAAAGAGTCCCAGCCTGTTCAGTCGTTCCTGATAGTGATAATGATTGCCTATTCTAATATGAATCATCTTACCTTACGTTTATGTGAATTAAGATACATCGGCTGTCCTTCAGCCATTTTCATTCACTTAATTTGACTTGAAGTATCAATTTGCTCTAGACAAGGTACATGTTGAGTGGCGTCATCAGCAAATTTAATAGGATCATATAGAGTTACAGCTCAGAAAGTTTTTTTTCCAATGAATATACTTCATTCATAAAGATATGTAAAAAATGCATTAGAAAACAGTTCAAAACAGCACCAAGTTGACATTCCAGAAAGTGCAAAGGAAATCAGTTTTCTTCAATACAGGAGTGAGTTACCTCACAACCCTTCCATTCCATTTTACATACAATGTGCATTTTACAGCAAAACCATATTTGGTGGATATATCCTAAGGGGTTTCCCATGTGTCCAGCTGCTCATTTCACTGTGGCAGGAGGACCTTACACAGTGGTCTTTCCCCATTGAGCCTTTGCAGCGGCTGCCCCAAGTTTTAGTGCGTCCCTCAGCACGTAGTCCTGGACCTTGGAATGTGCCAGTCTGCAACACTTGGTCGTTGACAACTCTTTGCGCTGGAAGACCAGCAAGTTTTGGGCAGACCAAAGAGCGGCTTTCACTGAATTGATAGTCCTCCAGTAGCAGTTGATGTTTATCCTGGTGTGCGTCCCGTAGAGCACAGACTCCTGTATTACAGAGCTGCTTGGGATGAACCTCGACAAAAACCACTGCATCTCTTTCCACACCTGCTTTGCAAAGGAACATTCCAGAGAGTTACAGCTCAGAAAGTGACCATTTGGCTTGAGTGGGTGGTTTTCTCTAGAAGAGCCATCTAGACTAATCACATTCTCCTACCAGGTCCTCTTACACTTTATTATTCCTCTGTTTCAAGTCACTAGCTACTCCTCTGCTAAAATAGAATAGGATGTAAATAGTTGTTTAGTAGTACAAAACCTTGAGTATTGCTGAAAATAGAGACATGTTGTTGATGCTTTTCATCTTGCACTCCTCAGGACAATCTCAAGAATATCCAATGTAAGGGAAAACAACAACTTATACTGCATGAGAAGAAAGTGCTGATTGGTTGGCAAGTGAACTCTGATCAGTAGAGGCGTTGCCATGGCAAATGCACTAGTTTATGGTGACTGACAGTTACCTGCCAAGCTTTGTTTAAAA